>NW_022104365.1:0-8195 GCF_000313985.2 Echinops telfairi | reverse complement strand
CTGATGCCAGGGGCTTACATGGATAACAAATGTTTTGAGAATGATGAGGGCAATGAATGTACAAATGTGCTTTACACAATTGATGTATGTGTATGGATTGTGATAAGAGCTGTAAAAGCCCCCAATAAAATGATTAAAAACAAACAAGCAAAAAAAAACCCCAAAACTGCTGATAATTGCTGTCAATCTGCACCTTGTTCACAATAAAGACTTTCAGAGGGAAAAAAAAAAACATTTCCATTGGTATTGCCTCACCTTCTGGAGCCCTGTTTTTTGCAGGCACCTTCACTGCCACCTGGACTTCTTCTGTATCATTGATCCTTGAACATATGTACTCTTGAAATAGTTGAAGTGACCCTTTCAGTGACAGTGGCTCTGTGTACTCTTTTCATCTTCTCTTGATAGTTCTTGCTCAGTTCAATCTTTTGCCCATAAAATCTTTCAATCTCCTAACTTGAGGCTTGAAATATTTCTTGAATTCTTTCAGTTTAAAATGTGCTGATGATGTTGCTCTTTTTTATTTTCTAATTCTAGGTCTTTGCACATTTACTTATAATATTTTCTTTGTCTTCTTGAGCTACCTTTTGAAATTTTATGTTCACATGTTTTGTTGATTCATTTTTTTCCCCTTTGGCTTAACTACTCTATGCTTTAGAGCAAGTTTCATAGTCTCTTCCAACATTTACCTTTAGCTTTTCTTTCCCCCCTGTCTTCTTAATGACCTTTTTGCTTCTTCATGTGCCATGTTCTACAGTCATCAGGTCTTCTGTCATTACTGGTCAAAGTGTCAAATCTGTTCTAGAGATGTTCTCAAAATTTATGTGGGATATATTCAAGGTCATCTTGTGGCTCTTGTAGAGTTGTTTTAATTTTCTTCAGCTTCAATCTAAATAATTGATCTATTTACATTTTCAATTCTAGCAGTATCTGTATATCCATATCAACAGCCATAGTTATACCTATAATTATATCTATGCCTATAGTTATACCTATATCTATTTTGTATCAACTTGTACATATAACTATATATCTATACCTATATATGCATGTCAGAACTAGGCATTGGATAAGGATTGTGATAGTTAGCCCTTTGTGCCAACGTGACACCTGTAAGAAGATATGGGTGAAGTTTAGCCTGTCAATCAGGTCACAGCCTAATGGTGACTCCTTGTAGGCATGGCTTTCTATTGAGGAAGATTCTGGGAACCTCCCCTCCTCTCTCTCCCTTCACCATCCTGCTGGTGAACCATTCTGAGACCTGTTAGAATCTTTGCTCTTGGACCCACAAGACTTTGCACTCACTGGTCTATGTTTTTCCTGAATTTTGCATCATTGCATGAGGCTGTGTGAGTACGGGGAGAGACTTATGGACTAGTATCGGATTTATGGACTTGAGTTGGACTGGATTGGGATATTTTCCTGTTACGTAAAGCTTCTTAATATAAAGCACTTTCTTGCACATATATCCAACCTAATACAAGGAAGTAGGAATAAAATCAATTCATTTGAAGTGTGGTGATAATGAGAATATTGAAAATAACATGGATTTCTAAAAGAGCAAACAGATTTTTCTTGGAAGAAGTACAGCCAGCCAGAATGTTCTTTTTAGAGGGAAGAATAACACTACTTGCTCTAGTATATTTTGAACACGTTATTAGGAGAGATCATTGCTTGGGAAAGATCAACATGCTTTAGGTGGACTAGAGAAACAAATTCTGTGACACTCATAGTCAGATTATGATATAGTCTCATTTGTTAGATTGTTTGATTTATAATTTGCAAATGGCATATTTTGAAATTCCTTAAGTAAATATCCAACCTACCTTTTTTTCCTGCTGACTTTTACATTTTAAAGTCTCCATTATTTTCTTGTCATCTGTCATATGTAATGTTAGAGATTCATTGTGTGATCCTGGAGATACTTATCGAGAACTGAAGAACATCATCTGAATCTTAGTGAAATAATCCAATAATTTCTCATGTCTATAATCTATCACATCTGATCACACCATTCCCTTTCAATTGATAAAATTGTTCCTTCAATTTATGGAAATGATCATAATTGTGAAATTAAATCTTACAGTTCAAAAAACCAATACTATAGAGTTTATTGTAGGTCATAGCTTGTCCCAGAAAAGGAGTGATGCTGACTGCTAACTCAAATTCATGGAAAAGGATATGGAATATATGAATTTAAGCAAAGGATCTTAAAATAAATTTGAGCTTTTGAACACTTTTATTATAGTGCTACATATTATCTCTCATTGATAAATATCACTTCATTGGCTAGAAATTAATACATTTACTTTTTGAAGCTTTGCTTTGCTTCTCTGGTAAATTACTCACTGATTTATAATATTAGCTTATTTCTTATTCTGCTTTAAAAATGGAATTTCATTAGCTTTTTTCAAATTAAAAAATTACGTTTAATTTGAAAACTATTAATAAAAAAATTTTTATTTTTTAAAATAAATTTAAATCAGTAATTTGTTGTTTTCTCAATAATTTTCTGAAAGAAGTATTTGTCTCTCTATACATCCATATAGATATACATATATATATATATACACACACACATATATTTTTTTTTTAACTGATGGTGCAACTGGCTAAGCACACCACTGTTAACCAAAAAGTTTGGGGTTCAAGCCCATCATTCTAATTACAAAAAGATTTACAATCTTAGAATATTCTATTTGAATCATATATTAATGACATGACATTCATAAAGTCATATGCATATGTGTAAAGATAATATGACTTCATACATGTTGGCTATTACATAGGTAGTATTTAGTATGCTGATTAGCATCACAAAGTTTGTTATCCATTTTGTTTTTATGTGCCTGTGTGGCAAGTTGCAAAGTACACGAGACGGAAGTGAAGCACTTTCAAAGTCCTCACTTTTATTTTGATCCAAGTAATCATGGAAAGTTGGGTCAGTCTCCAGTTTTCTACCTATTAAATAAGCATCTATTTTAGTAACATGTGCCCCATTTTTTCTCTCTTCATAGTATTTTGTCCTAAACCAAATAAAAGCTTCAGGAACAACTAGCTTTGCGAGATATTACTGTAAATTCACAATTTATCTAAGGAAGCCTAGCATGTCGATTGCTGAGATGATATAATTAAGAGAGAATGGAAATGTTCGCATATTTATTTTAATTAGCAATAAAACTCTGGATCAAAATGAAATTTTACAGAATGCAATTCTGACAGGAATTCACATAGAGTAATAACTGATGGGAAAACAATAACAAAAAGACCTATGTAACTACCATATTTCAAAGAAATAATGAAAATATTTTTAGATTATTTACCAAGATATCTCTGCTACAATAAAAATGACAACCGAATTTAAATGGGTCCAATGAACCCTCCTACAGAGGAAAGAATCTGGGTTCATCAAAGTGGATTCAGCCTATGCCATGCTGTGTATGGTCATGGCCCAAATTACAGTTGCTGGGAATGGTGGCCCTTGCCATTAGCATCTGTCAAGGTTTAGATATCTCTCTCTTTGTGATATCGATGAGCTCCAGGCTTCTGTGCTGATCAGACTGGAGTGAAATGCTGACAGTGAATTGCTTTGCAGAGAGACCAGTGAGAAGCTTTCACTCTGTAGGAAGACAGTGTTCCTGCCTCTTTTAAGTGGCAGGCATATAGGAAGTGATAGCTGATTTAGCAGCTCTGACAGCCCACTGGCAACTTGATCCAGACAGAAACAGAATGTGAAATAACAGGAACTCTCATCCTTGAGTTTCAGAAAGAAGAGAGAGTACTTAGAATTCTGAGTGTCTTTCATAAGCCTGGCATTAAACACCTACTTTCATTTAATTTCCAAAAATACCATGCAGGATTGTAGAACTTAAATAATGGCTTTTAACACAATAAATAAGTAGTTGTTGTGAGTCAGTTTTAATAATATGATCTGAAGCAGTGATTGAAACAAAACTGCTAGAAGAGTGGGCACTGAAATCTTATGCCTTGGCTTCAACATTTATTTCAACCACTAGAAGTAGTGAGAATTTTGGTAAGTTTTCCACACTTTTTGTTTCCAAGTACATCATCTCAAAAAATGTGGAGATTACTCACATCAAAAGATCAGAGTAAGATTTTAAAAAGATTATATTTATTAATTTCTGTATTGACACTTAATAATGCTTCAGTAAATATTTGATATTATTTCCAATTGATCTTCAAAATTAACCCCCCTCTAGAATGTCATGCAACCTCCTGTGTGATCTTAATGAAATATATTTTCAGTGATTCCATACTCCATACAAGCACATCCTAATTTTATAGTTAACAACCTTTACTATGGTATTTTTTTTCATTTGTGTATTTGTTGAAACCCAATTTAACTGTCCCCTAGTGCTTCACAGATATATTTGATGAGTTATAAGTAATATATTAATGGTAGAAGTGGAAAATATAAGCTGTATTTTATAACATTAAGAATTTTGACTAAAGATTCATGATATTAGTGAACAATAAGAAAGAGAAGTTTTTAAAAGGAACAGTGAGCCACAGATAAAATTATTCTAAAAATTTGTTATTTGAGTAGCAACCACTTTAAGGTCTTACAGACCTTCAAATTTTAACAGATCAAGAAGAAACCTGCTTACTTTTCTGAAGCAGCATATTCAATATCAAAATCAATAATATTAAGAATCAATCATATTTCTTAAAATTGAAAGCATAAAAATACAACATATACTCTTTTCCTCCAATACATTTCTCTATGTCAGAGAATTCCAAAATGTTTAATGTATGTTTGCATGGGATTGTGTGTGTGTGTGTGAATTTACTTATTCCCCCCCCCTGAAAATTAAATTGTAACATTGTTTCTTTCTACATATACATTTTCTCCTCTATTGTAACCCTAAGCCAATTTGTATCAATAGGATGAAAGAAAAACAAGTGCATATATCTCCTTGAGAGCTTCACATCAAATTATCTGTGATGTAGCTTCAGTTGCCTAACAGATCAGCATCTTGTCATATAAGGAATACTATGCACCCAACTGTGCACTAAGAAGCATAATTACTATTATTAATTGAAAGGATATTTCTAACCTTAAACCTCAATCGAGCACTTCAATCTTTGCTTGAAACATTCTTCACATTCATAATGCTTACATCAATTATTTTAATTTTAATATTTATAATGTAATATAACTTGGCAGATGAGGATGAGTATAAAAAGTCTGCTGCTGTTCATATGATGATAATTTATTCTACAATATTTTACTCTGATATGCTATACTTAGTTTAATTATATACATTATGTATAGTTGCTTTTTTATCAATCAGTTTATTGGGGGCTCGTACAACTCTTATCACAATCCATACATATATCCATTGTGTCAAGCACATTTGTACTTTTTGCTGGTATCATCATTCTCAAAATATTTGCTGGTATCATCATTCTCAAAATATTTTCTTTCCTCTTGAGCCCTTGGTATCGGCTCCTTGTTTTTTCCCTCCCTCCCTGCCCCCTGTATAGTTGCCTTTGACTTAAAAAACAAACAAACAAACAAAAAAAAACCTGATTTAAAAAAATGCCTTGTCATGGAAAGCATATAAATTTAAGTCAATAAACAAGCAAAAAAAACAAAAAGAAAACAAAGAACTTCAAGTCAGAGGGAGAAAATGCTTTCAAAGAATCGATGGCAATTGAGTGAAAGAATGAATGAAAAACAAACAATAGAGAGAAACAGCATTCATATAACTCTCCGAGTTCAGGACGAGAATGGAATGTGTTGCTCAGTGCCTTGAGACCTGAAGAACTGAATAGTACTTGGTTGCAATTCCTGAAATAAATATTTCAATCAAATTCAGAATAAAAATTTCAAATCAAAGTTTCTATGGGAAAACGGTTATCAAAACAGGAAAATGAAGAAAGGAATTTTGATTTCTCATGGACTCCATGTAACTGAATGAACTCAAAAAATTATTTTTCTAATCTAATTTTCCAATTTAAAATCAAATATATCCCATTAGGTCTTAAAATTAAACAAGAGTTTTCTTAACTCATAAAGAATATATGTCTTGAGCATGATGCTGTTTGAAGGTCTTTCCATATCAGATCAAATTGAAAAAAGCAACTCAAAAGATAGAATGTGACTTTAGGGAGCAGTGAGATTATATTTTGGGGAGAAACAGCTCAGAAAAGGAGACTAAAAATGGTTGTGAAAGTCAAAGCTTATCATCAGTGTTACAATTAAACTTTTGCATACTAGAAATAGTGTATGTTTTCTTTGTGTATATTTTCAATGATCCTATTAAAATCAATTTAGAAAGTAGGTACCCCTGACCCAAGCATTATTTTCATTCATATTAAAGCTGAACTCTGAAGAAGAAAACTTGCAAAATAATTAATTCGTTTGACTTATGGTGTTGCTGTATTATAGTGTTGGCAAAGAATATTGGAAGTGCCATGCTCTACTAAAGAACAAACAAAACTGTCATGGATAAAGTATAGCCAAATGATCCCTAGAAGCAAGGATGAAACTTTATATCCGGTAATTTGGACTTGGTAATAGGAGGAACAAGTCCCCAGAAAAGGATATCATATTTATTAAAGAAAAAAGTTAGTGAAAAAGAGGAAGATACTTAATGAGATTCATTGACACGGTGACTACACCAATGGACACAAATACAATTATGAAGATGGTTCAGGACCAGGTGATGCTTCTTTCTGTTCTACCTAGGTTCCCTAGTAGCTCAAAATGACCGATGGAACCTAACAACTCACTACTATTTAGATATTCAGGGAGTGTTCAACCAGAAAATACTCAAAGTGCTTTGAATGGGCCTCTTAAAGCTCCTACCACTGGACTTCAGATAAAGGTCCTGTGTTTAACATACAAAATCATCACTTTTAAAGACTAAGGTGCACCTAACCATGGTGCACCTGACCCAAACCAGGATATGTTCCATCGCCTCATATGCACATGAAAGATGGACAATCAGAAATGAAGAAAAGGGAAGAATTGAATTATAATTTCGGTGAAAATTAGGGAATATATCTGTGGTAGTCACCTAATCTGGTGTCAATTTAAGGATTAAGTGCGTAGGGTTAGAGTCTAGGCTGTCAATCTGGAGATAGTTAATGAGACTTCTGTGTGGGTATGGCCTTCTGCTGAGAATTCTGGGAAATCTGGTACTTCCTCCTTGGAGGCAGAGGACACCTCTCTCTCTCTCTGCCACTTCCTGGGAGACATTGCAGAAGACAAGTCACATGGATGCAACCAGCCTCTGAAGCTGGAGAAGACACAGAGAGTGCCCTATCAGCGCTGAGATGCTTACAATGCCATTGGACCCAAAGACTTTCTACCCACTGGCCTGTGGTCTTCTACATTTGGCGTCATTGCATATGTTTCGTGAGTCTGGAGAAGACTTTATAGATTGGTATCGGACATATGGGCTAATATTGCACTTATGGACTTGTTTTGGACTGGGCTGGGCTGGTTTTCTCAATACCAGCTTCATGAACACCAGCTTCGGATCAGTTTTATTTGTTGATGTGTCCCAAGTGTCCAAATTGGGGCCAGCATGTAGTAGATAGACAATCCATGATTGTGGAACTAATGAGTCTTTCTAGAATATATAATGTTGTGAATTACATTTACATCTGCCAGGGATGTGGAATGATAAGAGAGATGAAAAGTAGAGAAAGCCAGATAATCTCTAAATGTGAAAAACAAGATCTCATGAGTATGAGAAATAATCAAATGGACAGCAGCAGATGATGGGGGAGGAGGAGAGACTGGAGCACATCCTGGCCCACCAGGCCTTGAGGATGATGACCCCAAATAGAGCAGCCAGTCCACAGAGAGGACCACATGGCCAGCCCCACTATGAGACGTGATGCCCCTCACTGGCCCATGGCCCTATGGAGGACAACACCAGAGACACAGTGTGGGAATTGCGCCTGATCTGACCCCGCCACGCTGAGGCAAGGCACTTGGGGGGTGCAGCGGAACAGCAGGGGACAGGAGTAGCAAGATCCCCAGGGAATGATGAGGTGGACATTGGAGTCAGGACATGGTGCCCCAACAGCCCAGACTGGAAAACACAAGCTTTTCTTTCTTGGTATATTTTAATTTGTTCTTCATCAGGGGATTGAAGTTGTTGCTGTTTTGTTGTACATTGTTGCTTGGTTTTGCTCTGTCTTGTTTTTATGCATGTTGT
>NW_022104364.1:6508-8189 GCF_000313985.2 Echinops telfairi | reverse complement strand
TTTTTAATGAAATTATATTTATGACATATAAACATGATCTGTACATTATGTTTATGAATTATATAAATGAGAAATGGCATTTAATAAAGCTGCATCTTAGAGAACCACATTGGAAATTTTTATGAATAAATATATTTTGGTGCTTTCAGATGATTTAATTTTGTCATTTCTAAATAACAATAGTGATAAAAATAAACTGTTAATCAAAATAGAACTTCATGTGTAAAAGAAATGAGCTCTGTTTTGTTTTTAATGACTATAAATGTATTTTTTTTAAATCTTGTTAGTTTTAGGAGAAAACTATGATGCAATTAATTTATCCTTAGCCTTTATTATACTCTTTGTGTTTTTAAAACTTTTTGGAAATATACTGCTTATCCGTCTTTCTCAAAAGGAAGGAACAGATTCTTTTTCAGCGCAGAGCTCCAGCAGGCCTGGCAGATCAAAACTCCTCGGTGTTTGAGTTCCTTCATTGAACCAGAGGCTCCAGGAACCACACATTCCACCTGCTCCTTCTTGCTCCCCCACCAAAATTTCACCCAAATTAAAGGTATGCATAACAACTCGTTTTGATCACACATCAAAAAAGAACATCAGAAGTAAATTAATAATTTCTAGCTGAAAGATAATATTGTCATTTGCATATGTAAGCCATGGTGACTGTTGAATATTCTCTTTTATTAATTTATATGTCATTGATCTACTAGATGAATTGCCTTGACTATTTTACACACTTCTAGAAGAATAACAAAAAAGGAGAAAAACTAAAAATGTTTTCACATGGATGTAATCTTTTCAGTGAGTACACACGTTATTAGTGGTTTGTTGTATTTTATATGCTTAGCAGGTGTTCTAAAGTCTATGCCTATGAATTGTGACCCTGTGCACAACAGAACACAATTCTCCCCAATCCTTTACCATTCTCGTGATTGCTGTCGTATTGAAGCCCATTGTTGGAGCCACTGGGTCAGTATACCTCCTTGCTAGTTTTCCTCTTTTTCATTAACTTTCCATTTTACCAGGTATCATCTCCTCTTCCAGGATTTAGTTTCTTCTGCCAACCTATCCAAACTACCGAGATGCAGGATCTCCCCCCAGTTTCCAATGGGTATGCTGACTGTATTTCTTCTGAGACAGGGTGGTTTTGTTCTCCGAGAAGTCCCTGGTACTTTTCATATTCTTCCCAGCACCACAGGAAAAAGCATCAATTCTTGGGTCTTCCTTCTTTGATGTCCTAGTTTGACATGCAGACTAGGTGATGTCTTCCAACGTTCTCTCCTCATATCTCCAACTTCATTTCTATCACCCAGGCCATCTTTTCAGACCACAGCTCATTCATTTTTGCTTCCCATTTTTGAAATCCAGTCAGCAATAATTATGAATGCATCTTTATTACATGTTTGATCAAATTCAGACTGAAGAAGTTGGTAAAATTCTTCAATTTCTTCAATACTAGAGTTAGTGGTGGGTTCATCAAACTGGAATAATAGTTGTATTAACTAGACATCCATATTGTCATAGCATATTATCCTATCACAGAAGACAGTATTGCATTTCAAGATCGTGACATTTCTTTTGCCCATGGCATATATATCACTGTATATATCACTTTAATTTGTCATTCCTACCATAGCAAACCATATGGCTGTCTGATTCACAATGACCAATATCAGCCCACTGA
>NW_022104364.1:2972-4375 GCF_000313985.2 Echinops telfairi | reverse complement strand
TGTGACATTTTGGTAATTTTACCATATTGTTATAAATAAAATCAAAATCTGACATAATTACTAGAGCACAGAGCTATTATTCTTATGTTAGTTGGCATTATACAGTGGCTCCTGTATGGAATTGATTATCAAATGCATGATCTTTATGAAAGCTTCCAAACTAAGAGGTTGTTTTTAATCCAATGCTGAAAAAAAACCCTTCATCACCTGAAAACTAATGGGAATTATGGTAAAAGTTTCATGATACATGCATGGCCAGGAAACTTAGGAAATGTGGTTATTTGTTGTGGCTCATTCTTGTTCCATATGCAAAAATTCACAAATGAGTTTGGAAGAGAAAAGTGCATTGTTTATTATATGTCCTTTAAAGATACGATGATCAAGCGTATTAGTTATCACAACCCAATCAGTAACATTTATTTTGACATATATGCTTAATACCTCCTACAGCATGTAAGGAAAAAGTCTGCGGGGTGTGTAGTAAACAATAAACATGCCCACTACTGTCATTTCTATTCTGTCTCTATACGGTTTCTGCAGATCTCCACATTATTAGTTACAGTGGTCCATATCAATCCTTTAATGTCATTTCTTGTATGACAGTTCTATTTAACTGATCTCAATTCACTTTTAGACCTCATGCACAACATAAAATATCCAACCTTTTGTCCTTGAAAAGAAGTGAAAATCAATAAATATTATCACAGGTTTTAACATATAATTTGTTCATTGTTATGCCAAAATTATGGTACATGGATTAATAATTATAATTTCTGAACCTAATAATTTATGCATTAATACTTTGTCCTTGTCATGTCTTTAATTTTTGCAATTAATTGTTTTAATAACAGAAAGGTTAATTGCACCATTCATCAGAATTGCTTGCTGTGAAATGGTAGACAAATAAGAATTTTATAGATAAAGGGCATACAGACTAATCAAGCCTGTCATTCCTTTAGAAAGTAAACTTACTGAGGCAGCCTAATAGATTTATTTAATTTGCAAAATGTTGGGGTTCAAAAAAGTTCTCATTAAAACAAATAGAGTTGTAACAGACATCAGATTTATGTTTATTCTCAAACCTTTCAGGGCTTCATACAACACTCTGGTAATTGATCTATGTTTAAACTTTAAGTGTATGTATGTACATGAATGTGTGTACTAGCACACACATACACGTGTGTACTTACCTACCCATTGTACTATAACTAAGAAGACCAACATTTTGCTCTAAAATCATCATTGGATACCATGCATCTTAAAAATATTAGTACATGACATAATATATTAAATCTCATTATTCTTATAATGATATATAATATATACAATATGCCAATATACTATTTTAATTGTTGTACATGTACAATGTCTTGAAGCAAAATAGTGTAAATCACACATTAAAA
>NW_022104364.1:0-1215 GCF_000313985.2 Echinops telfairi | reverse complement strand
AACCCTGATACACACCTTTTCTGAGTTCCAAATAGGCAGTGTCTACTAGTTCCATTGGAATAATGACCCCTTGTCCCAGGTGCAGGTTTTTCATGAGCACATTTAAGTGTTCTGGAGTTTCCATTTTTCACAATGTGGACATAGTTTGTTATGATACACAATTGAATGAATATTTATATTTAATGAAACACAACTAAACATCACTCTTGTATAACCTGCTTTCAGAGAAGATTCATAATGTATCAGCTGTGAAATTCCTCGCTTCATGTCTGCATCTGAATCTGGTTTGACTTCTAGCAGCTCCTTATTAAAGATTACTGCAACTGATTTTTAATTATCTTCAGTAAAATTTTACTTGCATGGATATTAATGATAAAATAAATAACCAGACAAAACTCACTGCCAGTGTGTCTTCTCACTCACATCAATCTTAAATAGGGTTTCTGCGATTGTTAGTCTTCTTTAGAGCAGTCAGCCTAATCTCTCCCCCATGGAGCAGTTGGTGAGTTTGAACGTCCAGTTCTGTGTTAGTAGCCCAGTGTCTAACCCTATGTTTGACCATTTTTTCCTTCTGTTGGAGCACCTGTTTTTGGAATGGACACAAATAATTATTGCTTCTAGCCAACTGGTGGGTAACTGTCTTCAAAAATTTGTGCTATAAACTAACGAGTGCTCCCAGAGCTAGATTGGTTTATTGATATATTTCACGTGTATACCCTCAGCTTCTAGGCATTGTGTTGTTGTTTTTGTTGTTATGGCTTCAGGGCAGTTTGGAATTCTTCCTTCAATACTATTGGTTTTGAACTTGTGCTGTCTCTTAAGTAGTAGAATATTGATACATTATTCTTCATACAATCACATTGTATATTTCTTCCATAATTGTCTATGCTCCCAGCATCCTTTAATATTTGACCCATAGAATCCTTCCATTTTTCAACCTCAGTTTTGAAATTTACTTCAGTTCTCTCAGTTGGTGCATACATTTTAACAATGTTGTATTCACTTATCTTCCTGTGTTGTTGTTAGGTTCCTTGTGTTGCTTCCTATTCATAGCAAACGTGTGCACAACAAACTGAAGCATCCTGTAGACCACCCTTGTGTGCTTATAGATATTCTCCTATCCCATACATGCACTTTAAGATAGATCTTGAAATAATATTTTTCGGTGAATTGAATCCAATTTCTTTCAAATTCATCATTCCTAGCATAGTAAAC
>NW_022104363.1:4080-8275 GCF_000313985.2 Echinops telfairi | reverse complement strand
ATAAAATTCTCTCACACTTCAAAGCTGTAGGTAAACTACTGCCATTACTATCCTGTCCCTACAAAGACAGACCTTACTGATGTTGTGTCACATATAAATCCAGCTGTCGGTGGGTCAATTCCTAGTCGTGGGGAAGCAGAGGCTTCCAAGCAGAATTATGCTCCATAGAGTTTCCAGAGACTGCTTTTCCTAAGTAAAGGCCTTTCTTCATAGGGACTGCCTGGGTGGAAGCTAACCTTCAACTTTTCTGTTAGCCGTTGAGCAATTTCATACCACACAGGGGTTCTATGATACACCTAAGAGATGTTCAATATAGGAGCAAAGAAATTATGTAAACAAAATTTAGTTGGGAAAGCAATCTTGTATTTTTCAAAGAAGGAAAAGGGGGGTATGTTAGTCTGGATTGACTAGAGAAACAAATTCATAGATACTCATATATGTATAAGAGATAACTTTATAGCAAAGAGCAATTGTACATTAAGAAAATATTCCAGCCCAGTCCAGATCAAGTTCATAAGTCCTATATTACCCCAAATGTTGATACTAGTTCATAAATTCCTCTTCAGACACATGCAGCCATGCAATGACTCTGAATACTGGAAGATCACATGACAGTGGGTGGAAAGTCTTGTGGATCCAGTGGTAGTGGAAGCATCTCAGCATTGGCATGGGTCTCCATGTGGCTCTTCCAGTTCCAGGGTTCTGGCAGCAATCGATATAGCTCCATGTGGTTTGTCAGAAGGAAGATGTAGCGGAGCGAGTACCTGGCCTCTAGTGAGCTATTTATCTCCCTATTGCCTCAAAATGAGGTCATCAAGCTGTGACCTGATTGACAGGCTAGATCCCCCCTCTTTGCAAGTTGACAAGAGATTATGTAACTACCACAGAAGGGAAATGTAGACAGTCTATAACTAGGAAAAAAAATCTATTTTATGCTATTTGTCCCTTTATTGGGCATAACACTACCTTCTTAAAAACAAACTTAAAAGCAAACAAAAACACATTTCTCATTTGTGGAAACTACTAAGACCCATTTTGCTAAATGTAATCACATGAGACATAATGTCAAAGAACTGGACCATTGGAAATTAAAGCCAAAGTAAGTCCTCACTGAATCTATACATTTTGCTTTATCCCTATCTTTGATTTGTAAGGTGAGGGAAAAAATTAAGAGGGAGTTGTCTGAACTCTTTCACCTATCACTGTATCTAAACAACTACTAGGTGATCTCTTCTATTTCCTTTTTGACATGTCATACAATCAATTTTAACTGAAGTAGATTAGTGAATCTTTCTTCCCTGGTGGCAATAGATGGGCTCAAACTACGAACCATTCAATTAGCAGCTAAAGACAAATCATTTGCTCCACACAGGGGTCATGAGTCAAAAGCTACTCAATGCAAAAGTTTTTTGTATATTGTTTGTTTGTGCTTGCTTATTTTGGGGGGAGTGTAACAGTTAGCATGCTAAGCTGCTGACCATAATTTTGGAAGTTTGAGCTCTCCTGTAGAGTCATGGAAGAGCTTCTACTTCTGAAAACCCAGCCTTTGAAGACCCTTTAGAGCACAGATCTGCTGTGACTTGCAGTCACCATGAAGTGGAGTTAACTACCTGGAAACTGGTGGTTATTTTCTATCAGACCCTTTACACTCAATCCCTGCATTCAGCCTCAGCAGGCTTTGGGTCTATCGTTTTGAAAGTCTCGGTGGAAGATCAGACGGTAGCAGAAAAGAGATGAACATAATTTCTTACACTGGCCATCAGTCTGCTTACCTAGTCCTTCATGACTACTCTATAATATAAGATCAAAATTGTATATCTGATTATTTCATCTCTCTTCTATCTCTTGCTCCCATGAGGCTAATGTTGCCAACCCAAAGAGAGTGTCGCCAACCTTGTGGTTTTCTCTTAATCTTGACTACATTTTTATAAATCGTCTCTTTGTTCAACGGTCTTTACTTATCACTTCAATTATTCTCAGCTAAGATTCTGATTAATACCACATGCACTCTTTTTCTAAATAGACATTGTCATATTATATCCAATGTCCATGACCTATTTTAAATCGACCCCTAACTTATCTGAGATGTAGATAGTTCATAGGGCCCCTCTACCTGTAATGACTCTTGTGATGTATGCTACATTCTAGCCTCTAGGTCTATCATACCTTGCTTACTGAGAATGAGGAGGACTGGAAGGACTTCCCGATGAAGATCAAGTACTGCATCCCACAGTATGAATTATAACTCAATGTAAAGAAAACACAAACCCAGAAAAACGGGACCAGTAGGAAATATCATGATGAGTGGAGAGAAGATGGACATCGTCAAGGATTCTGTCTTGCTTGGATCTACAATCAATGCTCATGGTAACAGAAGTCAAAACACATTGCATAGGATAAATCTTCACAACACCACTTGCAAATGTTGAAAAGCAAAGCTGTCACTTGGAGGTCTCAGGTCCCCTGACCCAAGCCATGGCATTTTCAATCCCCTCCTAGACATGTGAAAGTTGAACAGTCAATAAGGAAGACTGAAGGAGAATCAATGCATATGAGTTATATGCTGGCCTGGAATATTGAAAGTACCATGGACTGTCAAAAGTATAAATAAAGCTATCTTGGAAGAGGTACAACCGGAATGTTGCACTGAGAGGCAAGCAGGGAAAAACTTTGCTTCAAGCATTTTAGACAGGTTATCAGGAAAGACCAGTCCAGGAAAAATTATATCATGCTTGGTAAAGTTAAGGGGTAGTGAAAAGGAGCAAAACCCTCCAGAATTGGCTCGGGGACTAGAACAATAGGGTTCAAAGGAAGAACAGTTGTGAGGATGGCCCATGACTGCGTGGTGTTTTTTTCTTATACAAAGAGTTGGAACCAATTCCAGGGCACCTAACAACAAAAACAGCTTCTAATGCAGTACCCCCTAAAAAATGTAAGAAAGCTCCACTGGGCAGAGCTTTTGGAGTATGCATTTTTCCCACAAAGTGACCATCAAGCAACTCACTCGGGGTTTGTGCACCCAGAGGCATCACTTAGGAAGGTGCTCTCTGGGCACAGTGAATTTTTCATGAAAGTAGTTTCACTTGAACCTCGTTTTTTGTGACGGACAATTTAAGAGAAGAGCATGCGACTGTGGACTTTTGTTTGCCACTGGGGGAAATGCCACAGACACTGTCATCATGTTGAACACGACTTAGAAGAGCAGCACTATGGGAAAAACTCAAGTGTCTGAGTGGTTTTCACATTTGAAAACGATGAAATGTCGATCGATGACAAACCTCATTTTGGTCATCTGTCAACCTCCCAAACAGTAGAAAATGTTGACTTGTAGTGCATTTGGATTTCATTCCATCAGGTCAAGCTTTCTATCTAGAGGTTCTGAAAACATGGTGTAACAGTGTGCCACAAAATAAGGCTGATTTTTGGCAGATACGGGACTGGTTTTGCCACCACGACAATGCACCTGCCCATGCAGCCATCTCAGTGTACCAGTTTTTGGCAAAACTTAGCATGCCTCTCTTGCGCCACACTCCTTACTCACCTGACCTCAGTCTGTGCAGCTTCTTTTCCACGGATGCAGAAGGACATGAAAGGACTGTGATGTGACGATGTAGAAGAGGGGAAGAAAAAAACAAGGAGGTGCTGTCAGTCGTGCAAACAGATGAGTTTGAAAACTGTTTCCAAGAATAGAATCGCAGATTTGACAAATGTATTAAGTGTAAAGGAGAGTGCTTTGAAGGTGATAAGGTTGTTTTGTACAAAAATTTAAATATATTGCTTTGAAAAATTAATTCCAGTTTTGGAGGGTAACCCCTTATAAGTGGAAAACAATTCGATAACTCCTAACAACATGCCTGTGATTATAATCCCCTATTAATAGCTATGCATTAATGTGCTATGTATTTTGAGTTTTCACCTGTGGTAGTTATGTAATCATTTGTCAATTTGAGGATTCAGAGTGAAAGGGTGGTGTCTAGTCTGTCAAGCAGGTCATAGCCAATGAGGCTTTTGTGTGGGCGTGGTCTTCTCCTGAGAATTCTGGGAACTGCTGTATTTTCTTCCTTGGAGACGAGAGACACTTCTCTCTCTCTATTCACTGCCTAGAAGACACTCTACTGACAAGGCTCACTTCCTGTGAGACATCCCTGAGGAGAAACCACATGGAGACCCCTGCCAATGCCGAGATGCTTACAAC
>NW_022104363.1:0-3980 GCF_000313985.2 Echinops telfairi | reverse complement strand
TGTGAGTCTGAAGAGGACTTTATAGATTGGTATCAGACTTATGGGCTAATATCAGACTTATGGACTTGATAGGACTGGGTGGGGATGTCTTCTCAATATTCAATCCTCTTGTATGGAAAACTCTTTCTTATGCACATATGAATGCCTATGAATTTGTTTCTCTCGCGTACCCGGACTAACACTCCAACTTAGTTATTGATGTGACTCTCATCATCACTGAGGTAGTAAAAAACACAATTTATGATAAAGACACTCCCCACTGATAAACATGCTGACATATGCTAAAAGTAAAGAAAACTCACTGTCATAGCGTCGATTTCGACTCATGGCAGCTCTATAGGACAGGGTGGTGTCTATGGGTCTTAGGGACTGTAACTCTTGACTGGCGAAGAAAGCCTCATCTTTCTCCTACTGACCATCTGGTGGCTTTGAGCTGCTGATCCCGTGGTTATCAACCTGTGGTAGTTAGGGATTATAGCAAGTAGACCTTACTGGCTAAGGGTGGAGTCAAACATGTCAATCAAGTGACAGCCTGATGGCGCTTCCTTGATGCCATCAGCCTTTCGTGTGAGAGTAAGAGGAGCAGAGATGATCTCTCTGTCCTTCTGCTGTTCACCCGTCAGAGGGTTGGCCTCATGTGGGCCTCCTGACCCTGAGAGATGCTGGTGTCTTGCTATATCCCCATGTACCCTGTATGCACACAACCTGATCCCACTGACCCGTGTTATTCCTGCTGCTGGGCTGACATTTCTGCATCACCAACATGTGGCTATGTACGTCTAAAGGGAACTTAGGAACTAACATCAGACCCATGGACTTGAGTTGGACTGGGCTGGGATGCCTTCTTGATATATAATCACTTCTTAATATAAAGCTTGTTCTTATGTAGCCAATGTTACTGGATTTGTTTCTCTAGATAACCCAGCCTAAGAGACAGCACAAACTATAACTCACTACTCCACTAGGGTTCCTAACTTCCCTAATATCCTTCCATAATTGTGAGTTTTGTCATTTACTTCTGTGTGATTATTGCAAAGAATTAATTGCTGAGCCCCCAAAAAACGAGCATGATGAGAGGAATCCTTGGTGTCAGAATAGGTAAAGAAGGTGAAGGGTGGAGGTGTCTGACATCTGTCGTGTGACAATTAGCCTTGAGATTGTGTGGAGCTGCAGTTTCTTACTCCCCTGTGTAGTCAGAGAAGGTCTTATGTGGTCCTCCATACCTTTTATGCACCATCAGTCTCAAATATTCTCTATTCATGAAGTGAATATTACTCTCTAGACAATTCATTCATTCCATTACTTATCTCATTCATTTGCATAGTCATACTTTGATTTAACAAAAGAAAACAAAATTCACTTCCATGAAGTTGAAGTTGAGTTATAACGATTTTACAGGACAGGATAGAACTGCTTCTGTCAGCTTCCAAGACTTGACTCTTTATGGGAGTAGAAAGCCCCATCTTTCTCCCAAGGGGCCGCTGGTGGTTTCAAACTGCCGACCTTGGACTTAGTAGCCCAATTCAAAAACCACTATGCCAACTTGATATTGGAGACATAAGTGGACTTGACAGAACTGCCTCATTTTTTTGAAACTATTATTAAACTATTGGCAGTTATTTTTCTCATATATAGCACTCCTCCTTCTTCATAAATATTACCACTAAATAGGTTATTGGAATGACTTTGTTGGTCCTGAAGTAGCATTAGCAGCATCACAATAAAAGAAGATCAAATATGATCCACCTCCAGGATATCCCTGAGAAGCAATTTGTTGCTTTCTCTGAGAAACTAGAATAACTTTTCTGATTAACACAATTATAAGACTCATTGCCATCAGTCCACTCTGGCTCACAGGGACTTTAGAGGACAGAGTAGAGCAACCCAATGGGATTTCTAAGGCTATAATCCTAATGGAAGCGGACTGTTACATCTTCCCCTATGAAGTGACTGAAGGATATGAATCGCCAATTTTTTGGTTAGCTTTTGAGTGCTTAACTAGTTAATTATAAATATGACTATATTACCAATTAAAAACTATTTAACCAAGAAGATACAGTGTGTGTGTGTGTGTGTGTGTGTGTTTGGGTTTCAACACATTTTCAATTAAAATGCTAATATGCTTCATCCCTTTTGTTTAAAGCAGTGGTTTTCAAAGTATGATCTGAGTCCCAAATATGCACAAGATGGAATAAAATATTGGAATATCTACTTCTGATAACCACTTAATCTGATACATGAACCTCCCTCTCTGATTATTTAATATGCTTATTAAGATTGTTGTTCTCACTCAGCTAGTGAGGTATCCTATGTATGCAAGGAATACTGACAGGAGAGGAGGAGATTTATAAGGTAAAGAAAATACCAGTGCTATTCTTCTTGTTTGTCTATTGTTAAGAAAATGTAAATCCCAATAATTTATGTATTTTTATATTAGCTTTACTGCTTCTTAAATAATACAGTTTTCATAAAATGATTCCATAAGGAAGGGAATGATCAGTACTTATTTTTTTAATATACAGAGGGTCACTGTTTATCTCATTGAAAAGTACTTAAAAGTTTCCAACTTAAAGATAAGGTAAACATTTTTCATAGAAAAATAAGTGTTCCAAATTCACTTAATTTTTGTTGATAAAATTGTCAGTAGTGTATTGGCTCTATTATCTAACAGATTAAGGAAAAAATTTCGCTTTACCTGTTTCCCCACGATTAAAATTATACTTTCCTAATCAAGAAAGTAACAACATTTTAAAAGAAACTTCCTTGAACTTTTTGTTTGTTGAAGTTTCTGTCAGTAAAAAATTGTATTGCTAAAATATATCACAAACAAACCCTATATCTGTACATTGAAGCATGTAAATATATTTTTCTAATGCACTTTCAATTTCTCTACATAGAGCACATTACAGGGCTTTGAATAAACCATCAAAAGCGTTACCTTCTTCAAGAATAATTGTCTTAGAAGGATCAGTGCCAGGCTGCTACCTGCACAGTGGGGTTTAAAGATATCCCAAATGTCTGACTTTTCCAAAACACTACACCATTTCATCTACTCTAATATCAACCACCTTCCATACCTTCAGCATTCTTCACATCCCAGGTAACAAAATTAGATTAAAAAATCACACAGAACCAATAAAAAAATAGCTTAATTGGTTATATAGGCTGGTGAGTTCCAAGTCCATAGTGCAAGCATCCATAGGATTTTCTTCACTCATGCCAAATGAGCTATTGACTCCCAAGGCTTTGGAAGATAGAGAATTAGGTCATGTGGCAGGCCACAGGTTCAAGTCTCAAAAACCCAAGGTTAGACAGAGGCAAAACAGACACACGATGCAGATCCACAGAGTAAACTTTGGCAAGTGGCTCAGTATAGCGACAGAGGTTGTAAAACAGTTAAAAGTGACGGAAGGTCTCATTTGTCTAGCCAAGTGAAGTAGCCTGTCAAGATAGGCTCCTTTGAGTTGATTCCAACACATTATGACTCATAGACATTTCCACCGGGTCCAAAGAGAGATCATGAGATAGAATGCAGACATAATGAAATAATATCATTAATATCACACTCAAGTCAAGCTGTGCCGAAGAGATTTTGAAATTGTTGCAAAACACACTGGGGAGTGTCAGAAATTGGAATCGGATGCAGATGAGGACATGGAACAAGGGATATCTTTGCTAACATCAGACACCTCTTGGCTGAAAGCAGAAAATACTAGAAAAAATGTTACCTGTATTTTACTATGTGAAGGCATTTGACTATGTGGATCACAACAAACGATGGATAACGTTTTGAAAACTGGGAATCCCAGAACTCTTACCTGTGCTCATGTAGAACCTGTACGCAGACAAGAGGCAGTCATTTACACAGAACAAGGGAAGACTTCATGGTGGCAAATCAGGAAAGGTGTGAGAGTGTGATATTGTTTAGCCATTCTTACTCGATCTGTATGTTTAAAGATATCCCAAGTAAGTGCAGAAAC
>NW_022104362.1:0-8211 GCF_000313985.2 Echinops telfairi | reverse complement strand
CAATTCAGGGACCCGGGAAGCTCGCTCAGGAGCTCTGAAATAAACCTTCAAAACAGTTTTCTATCTTAGCTCTCTTTCTGTCTTTCTCTCCACTGCCAATTCAATCTTACATCTGGGGCACAAAACCCGGGAGGTACAGAGGCGTCCTGACGTTCCCCTGTCCGACCTTGGGCAAGGGTGGGCCTTCCTCACTCCTCCATCCCGCCTTCCTTCAGACCAGAAGCCCCCAGTTGCCATGCGCTGCGTCTACAGGTAAGTACCTGACTAAATTTCATCTCTGCTATTTAGGCCGCTGCCCCTTGCTGCTGGGTCTTTTCATTACAGGCTCTGAACATGCATTTCATTTCTGAATCGTGGGCCCATGGCAGAGCCGCATCCAGAGGACAGACACTCAGGAACGCAGGAGTTTCTCTGTTCCCTCTCCATGGAGTTGGGAGGCTGCTGAGCCCCCCTCCCTTCATTCAAATGCCAGAGATATTCAGGGACTCGAGTCTCTGTTCCTTTTCTAGGGATCTGGGAGGCCAGGCTTCCCCTCCTGCAGAGACCAAGCTGCATATTTGGGGCACTGATTTCCTAGCTTGGGCACATTTGAGACCCAGCTGGATATTTGGGACAGTGATTTTCTAACTCGGTCCTGGTCAAGAACCATGCAGCATGGGAAACAAAAATTCCAAGCCAGACTCTTCCACACCTCTTAGGCGTCTCTTAGCTAACCTCTCAACCCACAGCTTAATGCCAGGTCTCTGGCCCAAACACCTTGTTTTTTACTGCAATATGGTTTGGCACCAATATAAGCCAGACAATGTGACTCAATGGCCAGAAGTTGGTACTTTCTATTTCAACAATTTAACTGATCTCAATTACATTTGCCTGTGAACTGGCAAATGGCCTGAGATCCCCTCCATCCAGCTTTCTTCCTTCGAACTCTGGTCCCTCTCTCTGTACTTAACCTGTCACCCCAACCAAGTTATTTTAACCTGATACCCTCCTAACCAGAAACTCTCACCAGTTCAGACAGACCCACTGCTCCTCAATCCGGTCCCCAATATTACTCTGCCCTCGTCTTTCTCAGCACCCCCTGACTTGTCTGCACCCCCAGTAAAGCCTGCTCCATATTCTGGGTGGCCCTCACCATCACCTCCCTCCACTACCCCCTCAGCTCCCAACCACCCCTCCGCTGTTCCCTCTACTCCAGGCCCTAAGCTCTCGCTCTCCTTTTTCTTGCCCTGTCAGTCATCATACCTGTTCGCTCCAACCTCTCTTCTGCCCCCTACGGGAAGTTGTGGGCACTGAAGGTCTCATCCGCGTCCATGTCCCCTTCTCTCTTGCTGACTTGTCCCAAATCGCAAAGCGTTTAGGTTTTATTCCCCAGTGATGCCACCACCTACATCAAAGGGTTTTACTATTTGTCTCAAGCCTATGGTTTATCATGGCATACCATTTTTGTAGCTCTTTCATCTACTCTCACCTCAGATGAAAGAGAGCATGTTTCTACTGCTGCCCAGCAGCATGCAGACCAAGTTCATCTAACTGACCCTGTCACGCCCGTGGGTAGTGAGGTGATAACCAGGCAGGAACCAAGCTGGAATTATCAGACCAATACCCAGGCAAGCAGAGATGGCCAAGCCCACCGAGATAAAATGCTCCAATGTGTCTTGGCTGGGCTCCAGGCATTTTCTTATAAAACAGTTAACTTTGATAAGCTCAGGGAGATTGCTCAAAGGCCAGATGAATATACGGCAGCATTTTGTAAATGCCTGACTGAAGCCCTTACCCAATACCCCCGCCTAGACCCAACCTCACCAGCAGGGGCCATTGTCCTCACCTCACACTTCGTTACTCAATCAGCTCCAGACGTTAGAAGGAAGTTAAAAAGGCTTACGACAGCCCTCAGATTCCTGTCCGGGATCTGGGAAATATGGCTTTAAAGGTTTTCAATACCAGAGAGGAGCAGGCAGAGGCAGACAGGGAGTCCTGAAAGCGCCACATGACAAATTTGCAAGCCCAATCCTTGATTGCAGCTCTGAGGCCACCAAGAAGACGTTGGCATCCTTCCCAGCCCATGGGAACATCCGTGTCAGATCACCTCCAGGGCCCTGCTTCAAGTGTGGCCAACAAGGTCACTGGGCCAATCACTGCCCACAACCTCATTTGCTCAACAAACGTTGTCCGGTGTGTGCAGTCATCGGGGCCACTGGAGAAGTGACTGTCTTTCAGTGACCAGTAGGTGAAGGGAGACATTACACAGTGTAAGACACGAAAAAATAATAATGTATAAATTATCAAGGGTTTGTGAGGGAAGGATGGCGGGGAGGGAGGGGGAAGCTGAGGAGCTGATACCAAGGGCTCAAGTAGAAAGCAAATGTTTGGAAAATGCTGATGGCAACAAATGTACACATTTGCTTGACACAATGGATGCATGTATGGATTGTGATAAGAGTTGTACCAGCCCACAATAAAATGATTTTTGAAAGGAAAAAAACCTCTTTATTGTGAGATATGGGAAGGTTTACAGAGCAGAACCTCAGCTTTACATGCAATAATACATACACATTAATTTCAATTCATCTATTGCAATGCCTTGAACATAGCATCAGTGATTCTGCTTTCTCCCTATATTTCCTGTTTTCAAACCTCCTTCCCTAACCCTCTGAATTTGGTCCTCTTGTCTTAACTGGTTGGTTCTTCTACCAGTGAGGTGAGTTCAGGTCCAGAACTAAAGGGTAGGTATCAGCCATGGTTCAGGGTTTCATGTGAGTCTGCCTGACCAGATTACCTGGGCCCTCCTATGATTTTGAATTTTGGTTCACTGTTTATACCATTCTATATAGAACCTTCTAATGTGATTCTTTTCAGAGAAGTTCGTAGGGGTAGTGGGGCAGCTTGTGCTTTTTCTGCTCCCAGGGTTCGATTGCATGGGCCTGTAGTACATTGAACTAATGCTTGGCGTATTTCTTTTGAGTTAAACAAGTCTTTCATTGTGGATTAGGTAGAGGTTACATTTCAGATCACCCTTTGTGTAGGCAGCAACATAAAAAACTTATCCAACCTCCCCATCTCTTCCATGCCCCCATGCCCTCAACCACTCTCCATAATCATTGGAAACGGAGAACAGGCAGCTCGGGGTGTGTCAGTTGCACATGTTCTGCCAAAGGCTGTCTATGTAGCTACCCCCCTACCAATGCCCACTCTACATTTTTCTTTGTTGTACAACTTGTGCAGTCTTATGGACCAACATACTTCTAGGTTACAAGAGGCATATTCCTTTTTTTGTGAGAGGATTTTCTTTCTACTCTTGCAATGTCTTCCAGCACCATCCCTCCACACAGGAGAGCAAGCATCAGGGGAGAACCGGCAGGAGGACAGACATAGTAGTTGTCATGCCCTTATCATAATAAGGCTGACTCAGAGGGTGCTTTGGGGAGGAGCTCTCTCAGCAGTGGGAATGAGGTGCAGCTAGATCGACCTTGGGTAACGATTGACCTCTTGGCAGACAGTTCTAACTGTAATGGATGCCTAGTACACCTTGTGCACTTGGAAAGGTTGCTTATGGGCAGCAAAAGGCTGTGCCCATACCAAGACTTCAACAAAGAACCGTGGTGGAGAAGTTCAAATCCTCGCTGTAAATAAATAAATTAGTGTGCAAAGAGGAAACATAAGGATAATTTCCCTTCCTGAACTGAGAGCCAGTGTGTCCTAGTGGGTGGCATCGTTAGTGGCCAGGGCTCCCTCTGCAGGGAAAGGGTTCACAGGAGATCCTTGAGGGACACACTGTATAAACAAAGGATACGTTTGGGCCCTCAAGCACTTCTGGCAAAGAAGAGACCTCCACAATGTCTAGAAGGGTACGCAAAGAGACATCCAGCATTCTCCCTCCAGTAAAGCAAGTGACCTGCACGAGGGACATGCCCGGAGGCCATGGGAAGAAAATGGAATCCTCAGAGATCCTGGTGGTGTCTCTTGTGAGGTGCGAACCACTGTAGGCTGATATGGCACAGAGACACACGTCCATGGATCCAGTCCTGAGTCCATGGGAAGCCAAGGTCTTACCAAGCTCCATGGCAGATGTGAGCAGGCCGTGTCCAAGTACCTAATGCACAGCCCTCCAAGCTCTGCCTCAATGTGTGCCCCAGGGGAAGTCCAGGGCGCTCCATCCAGCAGAGCATGGGAAGGACACAGGGTACCTTCACAGAAGCCACCAGAAGCAAATCGTCTTTACAAAATCCCTGGTGGTGTCCCTTGTGAGGTGTGATGGTTTGTGGGGTGAAAAGTCCCAGAAGCACACAGCCTTGAGTCCAGTCGAGAGTCAAATGGAAGCCAAGGCATCACCCAGCTCGAGGGAGGCACAAGGTCTCTTCCATTTCAGAAGGTGGTGGTGAGAAAATAGACAGGAGGAAGGCCGTCAGGTCAACAGGAATGCCCTTGCCCCTGAGTGTCACGGAGGAAGATGCCTGCACTAATCAGCAACAGGGCCCCCCCTACCCAGCCTCCACGTATCCTGTGCCCATAGTTCAAGGCTTTGAAAAACCAAGGCATGGCATACCTGCCCGAAGACCTTGGAAGTTCCCTGTGAAAGCCCTGCTTCCTCAGACAATCCTGAGGATCCTGGAGAAGGTCCCTCAATGTCCATTTCGGCAGGAGCAACAGACTGGTCCAGATACTATGACTACCGTCTGGCAAACATAAAATGCAGACATACGGCCACTTGGCCTCAGAGAGCGGCCTCCCACCTAGGCCCTTACCCTTTCCCTAGGGGACAACCGACCAGGAACCCTTGGTGGATTATGACATACTAGCTGTGGACCTGCTCAGGTGCGGAGAGGCAAGGGGCCGCTGGTCCCACCCACAATCTTTGGTCAGCTGACATATGTCCTGAAGGGGGGAGCCGCCTCTCCTTCCGCTGTCCAGTCCCCTCTCCTCCTCTGAATCTACCCCTCTTCCCTGTCCTGCCCACCCTTCACTCATCTTACTGTCATTACCCCTCCCTCCATGGTCCACACCCCACTCCCCTCCTCACTGCCCTTTTTCTCCCACCCCTACCCCCAGTGCTCGCAAAGAAGCTTCCTCCCTTACATTCCCTGCCCTTTGCTGTCCTCCAATCCGTGTGGGACCTCCCTCCATCGCCTGTCATCTGTTGCCCTCCCCTGACTGCCCATGCCTATTCGTCCCTGCTCTCCCCCATTCTCCCTCTACCCATGCCTCCTCTGTGCACTCCGCTCCTGCTATGCCCCTTGCACCCTCCTCTCTTTGAACCCCTTTAGTGCCCAGCCCCCTTCTGGTCCCTCCCCTTGTTGCTGTTCCAAGCCATCGACCCCATCCCTTCCTGCTCTGAAACCGTACCTGTCTTCCCTGCACCCTCCTCATTCCCCTCTCCTTACCCTCCCTCCCTCTTCTCTTCCCAGGGCTGTCTTCTTGCCTGCTCTGGAACATCATCTAGCCCATTTATTTTCGCTCTCCAGTCCCAGACTGATGTCAGGACCTGACAATCCCCTCCACTCACAGCTGTCGGGGTTGGAGGTGGGGGTAGTGCAGTGGGGTGGAGGACTGCCCGGGCTGGACACAAGCATCAGTGTCTGCACAGTCTGGACAACATAGATTTGATCGTTGTGGGTGGGAGGAGTGGAGTACCACCGCTATCACACCTACTCACCTGAGCTTCAGAAGCACACGCCATGATGCTTCAACTATGAGATGTCACAGACAGTAACATACTGACACGCCCACCCCTACACCCTGCCATGCTCAAGCCTGGGGAAGACCACGAGACACAGGCCACAGATGCCTGTGCCAAGCCATGCCCATACTAATTCACAGTGATGAGATATCCAAGCTCAAGGATGCCCTACAACGGCCACGCCCAAGCCAGTGAACCCGAGGCCAGGCCGTGGCCACAGCAGGCCATGCCCACCACAGGCCCTGCTGGGTGCCCAAGACAAGGCGGAGCAGCTCCCTGCCAGGTCCATACCAACTCCCTCCCAAGGCCGTGCCTGGGGGCGCCCAAGCCCTTCATTGACCTGCTATGCTCACACACATGCCCGGCCATGCCCACACCTGGTCTTGCCCTTCAAATTAGTCAACACAGTGCACAGGAGAGGCAGCCAGGGAGAAGTTCTGTCCCCAGTGTAATTGGGTTTTAGTCTGTGTGGCATGTTGATGCAGGATTGGTTGTCTCTGCATTCAATTAAGCTGCCTTCATGCAACAATGTCTTCTGAGGACACAGGCAAAGGAAGAAGGAACAACAGGTGACTCAGCCACTTAAATCTCCCCAAAGCAGGACCTGCTGGCCTGCCCCAACAATACCTACCCAAACCCCATAACACACACACATACACACCTGAAACACATCCATTTCCTCATGCACACTCACAGACACTCATTGATGGAAGAAATGGCAGATGTCAGACTGACATAGAGAACTCAAGTCCACTGCCAATACCTTCCCTAGAAAGGTGTCGCTATCTACAATAAATGTTATTTTCAGATACATTTATGAACCCATACCTGTCAAAAATGGACATGACACAGAAAGTGGTCAAAGTGGAGGCCATCAGTAATGCATTCACACAGGAAGGTTTACAGACAAAATTTCAGCCCAGAGAATGCACAATACATATTCTTCGTAGACCTGAATTTTCACTGCATAAAAAGTAACCACGCAATACAGTAGCCTTGATGTTGGTTTGGTGTCCAGTTTGCATACATCTTTCCAGATGAGAAGCACTTAAAGAGAGCATGTTCAATACATCACCTGCAACTGTTTTCTGACCAGAACTACTACCAGTCGGGTGTGTGACAGACACCATTACTTGACCCTCTCATCCCATGCATAGGCCCTTGCCTAATAACTGGACACCAAAATGTTGTGATGTAGTCTTGTCCATATTTGTCATCCCAGGTTTTGAATTAACCTGAACACCACCTCTTGTCTCTCTATAGTTCTCTCTCTCTCTCCCCCCCTCTTGCTCTCCCTGTCCCTGTCCTTCCCCCTGTCCCTCTCCCTGTCTTCTGCCTCTCTCGCTCTGGAGAGATAGAAAGGTAGGTAAATATAAATTAAGATAAGTATGGCCTGTGGTTTGCACAGCAGTGATGGGAAAGAACGTTCAATATGATAATCACAGAACACGGAATGACATAGTGCTGAATTTCAAGCTAATTCCCAGATCTGAGTGCTCTGAGCCAAAATGTATCCATTCTCTTACTTTATTATCAAATCAGGAATTTCCCCAAAATTGGAAACATCTACTCTGATGCATAGACACAAGAAATGTCAGAACCAGCAAGTCCACCAGCCAGTATGTAATAACCACCTAAGATAGTGGTTCTCAACCTTCCTAATGCTGTGACCCTTTAAGACAGTTATTCATGTTTTGGTGACCCCAACCTTAAAATTATTTTCATTGCTACTTCATAATTGTAAATTTGCTACTCTTAAGAATTGGGTGACACAACCAGCTTCCACTGATTAGACTGTTTACTTGTAAGCCAAACAGGCATAGATTAGGCAGAAACACTGCCTACCTTTACTACATTCACATTACGTTTGCAAACAAATATATGGGCAACAGATCCAACTGAACCCTTCCTGAAGTCACAATCTCCTTTCTCTGGACCATCAGGCCATAGAATCATTTGGAGAGTATTTCACTTAGTCTTAGGTAAAATTAAACAAAATACAAATTTTTTAATATGCAATGCTCATTCTAGGATACAGTAGGTTGAATGACCTGGTTTTAATTTTTGCTGCTGGAAAACAGACCAACCTAATCATTAGGGACTTTAAAATCACACACACAACCATTTCTTCTTTCGCACAATACTGGGATGCTCAAATGTGGGAAAGAGTTTAGCTGGACAGTTGCTATGCCCCACCTGGTGTTGACTGGATCCCTTGGCTATTAGGTGGTTGTCAACACAGGCATCCGTTGGCTGTTAGGTTGTTGTCACAGTCTTTAGCAGTGTAATTTCTTCTAGAACACAAAATTACCTTGCTTGTAAGACTTAGAAATCAAGAAAATCTATTTTTTGTGAATGGTTCCTGTGTGATTCTTCTCTGTAACTTCAGAAAAGACCGAGAGTAGATGTGGCAGGCTTTCTTTCTTTCCGTCTGTCTTTGCTGCTTCACAAGGAAGTACAGTGTCACCTTCCACCCTCGTGCTTGCTACCTTTGAGGACTGATATCGATTCACTAAGGCCAAAACCTAAATGTCAAC
>NW_022104361.1:6783-8267 GCF_000313985.2 Echinops telfairi | reverse complement strand
ATCATGAGGTGTCCTTGGGATCAGGTATCAGGCATCCAAAAACCCAAAACTATCATATTGATGGCACTGACAGCGGGACGGTGGGGGATGGGGGATAGGAGTGGACACCCAAAGCCCATCTGTAGACAACTAGACATCTCTCACAAAAGGGTCACAAGGAAGGGATGAGTCAGCTGGGTTTCAGTATAGTACCAATGAAACAGCCAACATTCTTCCAGTTTTTTATTGCCCCCCCTGTCCCTCCCCACTATCATGACCCCAGTTCTACCTTACAAATCGGGCTAGACTAGAGCATGTACACTGGTACAGATAAGAGGTCTCAGCACATGGAATCCAGGACAGATAACCCCCACAGGAACAATAATGGGGGTAACAATACCATGAGTATAGGGGGAAGTTTGGGGGAGAAAGGGAACAAAGGGGGAACTGATCACAATGTTCAGTGTATAACATCCCTGCCCTCAGGGGGATGAACAACAGAAAGGAGGATGAAGGGAGACAGCGGACGGTGTAAAATGTGGAAACAATAATAATTTATAATTTATCAAGGGGGCATGAGGGTTGGGAGGGTGGTGGAGGGTGGAGGAAAAAAAGGAGCTGATACCCAGGGCTCAAGTAAAAGGAAAATATTTTGAAAATTATGATGGCAACATATGGACAAATGTGCTTGATACAACTGATGTATAGATTGTTATAAGAGCTGTAAGAGTCCCCAATAAAATTATTTATTAAGAAAAAAGAAATAAAGAAAGGGAGTCCATGCAAAGAACCAACCATGTCAGACTCTTTGAGATTAAGACACATGGTAACATCACCCAGAAATGAACCCAGAAAAAGAAACCTCAAAAATAAATTAGCTTACTAAACTGAAAATAGAGAACCAGAGTAGAAAACTGCATGATGAGCACTGCCCAGCAAAAAGAGGGAATGAATGGTATAATTAGAGAATTTACACATGGGAAGGAAGTGAGGATGATAGCAAAATAGAACAGATTGTTTTAAATGTTGAAATGTAAAAATATATTACAGGGTAAACACAAAGAAAGCTAATAAACAAAGCTAATCAAAATAAGAAAGATGATAATCATAAGTCCTTAATAAACACAACATCATCAACAGCAAAGAAAATGAACAGAAAATCTGGTAACAAAATGAGCTCAGCCCAGAAAAAAAAAATGGAACAAAGAAATCATGAACATCACAACAAGAAAACACAAAAGGATGATATCAATAAGTTTGTACCTATCATTTATTGCACTGAACAAAAATAGATTAAATGCATTAGTCAAAAAGACTGGCAGAAACAAAACCCATATGAAAGAAGCACACCAGCCTGGGTGATCATGAAGTGTTGATAGGATCAGGTGTCAGGCGTCAAAGAACAAAATATATTGTTGTGAATGGGGAGTGCGGAGTGGAGACTCAAAGCCCATCTGCAGATGGACATCCCCTTACAGAAGGGTCACGGGGAGGAGATGAGCCAG
>NW_022104361.1:3391-4502 GCF_000313985.2 Echinops telfairi | reverse complement strand
TCTCTGCCCTTCAATTAATCCCACATGTGTTCATCAGCCAGATTGGCACAATAAAATAACTACTTCAGATCCATAACCCCCCCAAAAAGGGAGTAAGTCATAAAAAAAAAATTCTAACAACAACCAGAAATGTTCTGGTACAGATGGCTCCACTGGAAAATTCTACCAAAATTCAGAGAAGAGCTGACACAAATTCTACCAAACTATTCCAGAACATAGTAAAGAATGGAATGCTTTCTAATTCATCTTATAAAACAAACATAATCCTGCTACCAAATCCAGACAAAGACACCACTAAAAATATTGCTGATAAATATCTATCATGAGCATAGATCCAAAAATCCTAAAAATCTTACCTAATGTAGTGCAACATTGTATCAAAGAAATACATCACAAACTAGTGGGATTTTGACCATGTATGCAAGGATGGTTCATTGTCAGTACATAAATATAACAAAGGAAGAGAACCACGTGGTTATAAAAGTGAGAAAATCCAACATCCATTCCTGATAAAAACTCTCAGCAAATTGGGGTAGGAAGGATATTCCTCAACACCATTAAGGGCATACACAGAAAGCCAACAGCCTGTTTTTCTCAATGGAGAGAGACTTGAAAGCATCCCCCTTCTGAATAGGAACCAGATAAAAGTATCCTATGTCTCCACTCCTATTCAACAATGAATTAGCAGCCCTAGTCAGGGCAGTATGGTAAGAAAGGGATATGAAACACATATAAATTGGTAGGGAAGAGGTAAAACTATCACTATTTGCAGATGATATGGTCCTGTACATAGAACATACCATACATTCAGCCAGAAAATTACTGAAAGATTCACAAAGCAGCATTGTAGAGGATCAACTATCAAAACTCAGTTGGATTCCTTTACAGCAGCAAACAAACTCTTAAAAGGAAGTAAGGGAAACAATACAATTTACAACAGCTATAAAAAAAAGATAAGATACTTAAGATTAAATCTAATCAGAGATACAAAAGACTTGTACAAAGATAACTACAAAATACTACTACAAGAAACTGAGAGACCCAAATAAATAAAGGAATATATGAGGGGGTTCTCCCCCCAGCCAAAAACCCAGATAAACGCTCCGCTGGG
>NW_022104361.1:0-2125 GCF_000313985.2 Echinops telfairi | reverse complement strand
CCTTTGGAGCTGCTGGTGGTTTTGAACTGCCAAACATGTAGATCACAGCTCAACTCATTATCACTACACCACCAGACTACTTGACAAAACAATAGACTAATGGAACAGAATTGAAAACTAGAAGTTAATCCATCCACCTCTGGAAAGCTGATCAATTAAGTTTGTAAATCCATCAGATGGGAGAAAACGCCATTTCTTTGACACAACTGGAAAATTTGATTATACATTTACAGATAAACAAAACAAGATCCATACCTCACACCACATACAAAACCAAACTCAAGACAGACATCATCCTTAAATGTGCTACCTAAAATCAGAAATATAATCAAAGAAAAAATAGGGGCCAACTTAAGGGCACAAATCAATAGCAAAAAACAGACTATCAAGCATTAAAAAGGAGTACAAGTAGAAAAAGACAAGCTAGACTCCTGGGACCTTCCAAAAATGAAATATTTATGTTCATCAAAAGACTTCAAAAGTGTAAAAAGAGTTTGGGGAAATATTTACCAATGGCATATTCAATGAGAAATTAATCTAAAATATTTACATCTCAACAATTCAACATCTCAAAAACAAAAAGACAACCTTTTAAAAATGGACAGAGGACATGAACAAACACTTTACTAATGAAGACGTTCAAGAGCCCAAGAGTATATGACGAAATGCTGTCAGTCAGTAGCCATTAGAAAGACACAAATCAAAATGGTGCGGTTATAATATTACCCCAGCAATATGGGCAAGCTTCAATAATGCAGAAAACAAATGCTGGTGCAGGTATAGAGAGATTAGACTTTCATATACTGCTGTTGGGATGGTAAATGATGTCATCACTGTGGGAAAGTGTATGACACTCTTTTAAAACGTGGAAATAGAAAAATATCATAGTCAGCAATTCCACTACTAAATATATAGCCTACATATATAAAATCCAAGATGCAAACAGATGCATGCCTGCCCACTTTCACTGCAGCAAGTAATCACAATATATTGTAAAGAGTTGGAAGCCACCTACATGTGGATCAATAAAGGAATGAATAAACAAACTATGGTACACATAGACAATGGAATGATATGCAATGCTACAAACAAGCAAACAAAACAAAAACACCAAAAAACAAACTCACAGCCTTGAGTCAATTCTGACTTATCGTGACCCTATAGGACAGAGCAGAACTGACCCTGTCAGTTTTCAAGCCCATGAAAAAAGCTTTATCTCTCTTCAGTGGAATGGCTGGTGGTTTTGAACAGCTGACCTTGCAATTAGCAGCCCACATCGTAACTCACCAGGGCTCCTATGAAATGTTAAAAAAGAAGGAAGAATCTGTAAAACATTTTGTAACACAGATGATGTGAGCCAATAGAATATAAGCTTAATAAGGTTTGGGATTTGGGCTTTATCTTCATCACTGCTGATAAAGTTCCAAAGCTTAGGATAGTGGCACATAGTAGATGCTTAATGACTATTTGTTTGTTAATTTTGAATAAATTTCATTACTTCATTGCATATATCATGTTTCATAATGCTCTGTAGATGGGTTACGTGTTGACCAAATGAATGAATTGGTGGATGGATTAGATTGACCAGACATGTAGACAGTCTAGTGTTTTTGTTGCAAAAAGGCAAGATAAATATCTGATCAGTAACACACTTATTGGATCATACTAGAATATTGAGTATAAAGTTCCTACAGGAGGGACAACAGAATTGTGACTGAGGGAAGCAGCCCTCCTGGAAATGTTTATAGGGTTCTCATATAACCTCTCTGGCTGGCGCGATTTAGAAGTTGTTTGTACAGGATACATTTTATCTCCTTGAATGAAGTGTCATTCTGGCTTTATTAGTGTCTTACCTGATGAGACATTAATTTGATAAGGTTGTGGGAGATTAAAGGATGAACAGGCAAGCCTACATAGGTTTATCAGGTTCCCCCTAACCAAGGTCAATATAAGTGACCTTTAATACTGGAATCTGAGGGATCTGATGTTGCAATCTGACAAGTTGTGACGGAACCTTCCTCTCTAAAAAATGACATATTGATGAAATGTAGGTAGATTTAAAGAGCAAGAATTGCTTATTTTGTGAAAACTAATGGTATTAGACTCAAGGTCTCTCTCTCTCTCT
>NW_022104360.1:6646-8280 GCF_000313985.2 Echinops telfairi | reverse complement strand
AAGTTTTTAAAATGTCTTGGCACAGAATGTAAGTTCCTCCAGTCCTTTCTTCATCAGCTTGTTGAAGCTTTTCCATTGGTATCCCATCCATTCCTAGAACCTTGTGTTTCTGCTGATGCCTTCAGTGCAGCTTGGACTTCTTCCGTAGTAAGCATTGTCCTTTGTTGACCATATGCTACCTCTTGAAACGGTTGGATGTCAACGAGTTATTTTTCGAATAGTGATTCTAAGTACTCCTTCCATCTTCTTTTATGTCGGCTGCATCATTCAGGATACGTAATATTCAACCTACTTCCAACACAAGTGTAAGGGAACCAAATATGAATACATGCAACAATTGGATGTACTTCAGGAGCATATGTTGAGTGGGAAGAGTTTGTCTCAAAAGATTGCACGTATGATTCCATTTTTATGACATTATGAAAATGACAACACCATGGGCCTGGAGAACCGTCCGTGGCATAGTTGCCAGGGCACAGGGAAGGGGAGAAGATGTGACTATGACGGGGAATATGAGGAATTTCCTTTGTGATGACAAGACCGTTTTGTATCTTGTTTGTGGTGATTCAGGGACTTCAATGATGGCATAAAACCATACACACATGTGAAGAAAGAAAAATGTCAGCTTTCCAGTTTTGATAATGTACGACAATTATAAAAATAATCCCCATTGTGGGAAACTGGGTGAAGGCCAAATGAGACTTCGCTATACTGTTTTTTGCAAGTTCTCATGAGTCTATAATTATTACAAATGAAAAGCTAAAAAGGAATAATTTTTTATTTTCTTTCTTGTTTGGGACTGAGTTTGGAAGGAAAAAATGATCAAAAGGGCCTTTGTTTCCACTCTTAACAACTTTTCTCTCCCCGCCCCTTAGATAATTAAGTCCTTACTTATTAACTTTAAACACAATAAACAATTTTTATGGTTGTGTTTTTGATATATAGAGGAGAAAGGTGTTTAACTCATTGGGCTGTGTTTATTTTTATATAAAATCCAAACGGTACAAATAAGTACATAGAGCAAAATCACTAATTCTTTCTTTGTAGGCAACCACTGTTTCCAATTTGTTGTGCATCTTATGCATCATTCCAGTTTTCTGTGGGTCACAGCTCTTGTTACCAGTACTATTTCAGAACAGCAGGAGACTTCTCATGGACTCATTCAGCATAAGAGTTATAACTGCTCATAAGGAGGCACCTCCTCTGTGGTACCTTGTACTGGGTTTGACATAATTAAATGAAAGCTCCTTCCCTTTTCATTATTAACATACACACATAAAACAAGCTATGTTTTATTCTTTAGCTTGTATTCAGCTTCATCCATCTCCCATGGAATTATACACACGCACGCACACAGACCCACAGACTCACAATTCATGAGACTCAGATGAATAGCTAATGGTTGTTCTGAGATTCAGACTGGAATATTGTTTTACCAACTGTGTTGTATATTTTTATTACATTAAATAATATAATAGTAGTGTTTGGTTGTTAGATAATATGCAAGCAACTCAAATGAAGTATACCGAGTAGATTATCAATTTTCATTAAGTAGTTTTTGTTTTTTCTTAAAGCAGACAAACAAAAATCTTACCTCACTACTGCTGAGGCTTTGCAAGATTATAGTTTGATTA
>NW_022104360.1:3572-4993 GCF_000313985.2 Echinops telfairi | reverse complement strand
GAATCAATGAGGTAACTCTGAGGGGACACTGCTCTCATTATCACCCTCTCGTTACCCTGATTACTTCAAAGAGGCACTGGTTCTTCCTCTTCTTCTTCTTTGAAACGGTTTTATTAGCACTCCATCCACATGGCATACGATTCAATAATTCAATCGTATCAAGAGTTATGCAATTATCACCACCTTCAGTTCTAGAACATTTTCTTCTTCCTTGTGCTCAATGTTATTCGTGTAATCATCATTTCTTTTTAATCGTGGCAAAAATATGCACAACAAAATAGTCTCTAGTTCCAGAACCGCTACATGTACACGTATAATTCCATGCCATTAATTATACTTTTCATGTTGTGCAACCATTATTGATATCTTTTTTCAAATTATCCCACCACCATTAACATAAACTCAATGCCCCTAAGCAACAACTCTTTCTCCTTCCCCCTTGGTAAAGCATGGGCTCCTCAAAGAAAAATTCCTCCTCTTCCAACGGCTCTTCTATTTATCTTGTAACTGAAGCAAGATTGAATGCATGTTCCAACTCAGAACCTTCACCTCCTCACTATCTTTTCCTTTAACCTCTATAACCCATCATCTTCTACTCCCTGTAACTGAAACATCTTAACGCATCTGCTTTCTACGCTATTTCCCAATTTGGTATTTTTCAACTCTGTCCTCCTTACAACTCTTTCCTTACTCTGTTATTACTGTTATCACTCTTAGTCCTCAATTCAGTCCTCTACAGTTTTCTCACCACCATCAATCCTTCAACAATCTCATCCACTCTCAGGTCACACAATCTCCCCTCTGTAACCAGCTCCCAAACCAATGTATATCTGTCCAAGTCCAGTTTTACAGAAAATTGTTACTTAAAAGTTCCATCAAGTTCAATATTTGCTAAACTCATTACCCTCTCATCCAATTTCCTCTTCAAACTAGAGCACTCCCAATTTTATTAGTTATTTCTATATGCCCATTTTGTAGGACTGGAACTTTGAATGATCTTTGACTCACTTCTCAACTTCTGCCTGTGTGTAAAGAGACAGAATAAAGCTGGACAATTAATAAGGAAGACTAAATAATAACGAATATTTTACATGGACTGCCAAAAGAACAAATAAATCTGTGTTTGAAGAAGTACAGCCAGAATGCACCTTGGAAGCAAGATCGTGAGGCTTCATTTCATCTACTTCAGACGTGTTATCAGAAGGGACCACTCCCTATGAAGGCTATCAGGCATAGCAAAGCAGAGGGTGAGCAACAAAGAGGATTGATACTGTGGCTGCAACAATGGCTTTGAACGTGACAACAATTGTTAGAGTGATGTAAGGACCAGACAGTGTAGTAATAGAGTCTTTATAAGTCAAAATCAACTTGGCAGTACCTAAAAACAACAACATAATTTCTTAATAGAACCCCTTGCCAAA
>NW_022104360.1:0-1062 GCF_000313985.2 Echinops telfairi | reverse complement strand
ACAGATGTCAAAAGAACAAAATGCTCAAGGTAGACATCCTTTACTAGTTAAGCTAACCTACCGTTTGGTTTAAAAAAGACACTAGGGGATAATTTTGGTTTCATATTTTAAGATGATCTCAGGGCAATAGTTGCAGGAGTTCATCCATCTTCCAGGAATCCAGACAATTTGGATATTATGAGAAATTTGTCCTGCATTTCCACCTTCTGACTAGGACCCTTCTATGGAGAGAAACATGCTTTCTAATAAGAGTTTTCATAGCTAGGTAATTCTACATGTTGAATGGAAATATTTACCTGGTTTTGGCATAGAATTCATTAGAATGTCCAATAACTGTTGTTTCTTCAAACTCCTTATTTGTGACACATAATGTATTGCTGACTTTCCATTACAATCACAGAGTTTAGGGTCTCTGTAAAGAAGGGGGCAAACAAAGACTACTTAGTGAAGTCCACTGAAAATATAAACTCAGTATGAGAGAAAGAAAATACTAACAGCATGTAAACGAAAGCAATTTTATGAAGTTTGTTTATAATGATGATGTCATAGATGATAGAGGATGCAATTTTCAAGATTTTTTAAAAATTTATTTATTTTTTATTAATTTTTTTCAAGATTTAAATAAAAGTATTATGTTTCATGTTTTAGTCCCACAAAGTCTAAAACATATAATATTTTAAGAGATTTCCCAGTTTTAGGCAAAACTTTTCTTTTTAAACATCATTTCATTTGGGGCTCGTACAACTCTTATCAGAATCCATCCATTCATCCATGTGCCAAGCACATTTGTACATTGTTGCCATCATCATTCTCAAAACATTTTCATTCTACTTGAGCGCTTGATATCAACTCCTCGTTTTTCCCCCTCCTTGCCTGCTCCCCCTCCTTCATGAACCCTTGATAATTTATAAATTATTATTATTTCATGTCTTACACTGAACAATGTCACCCTTCACCTGCTTTTCTGTTGTCCATCCCCCTGGGAGGGGGTTATAGATAGATAATTGTGATCGGTTCCCCCTATCTTCCCCCTCCTTTCTTTTCCCCTCCTGGTATGGCTAC
>NW_022104359.1:6667-8285 GCF_000313985.2 Echinops telfairi | reverse complement strand
TTATGCTGAGAAAATAATAAGAGAAACTGGATTATGTGAAGAAGAATGCAGCCTCAGAATTGGAGGAAAGCTTATTAACAACCTGTGATATGCAGATGACACAACTTTACTGGCTGATAGTGAGAAGGACCTGAAGCTCTTGTTGATGAAGATCAAGGATTGCAGCCTTCAGTGTGGATTACAATTTAGGGTACAGAAGACCCACCCCCTCACACGTGGACCAACAGGCAACATCATGATACATGGGCAAAAGGTTGAAGTTGTCGAAGATTTGATCTTGTTTGGATCCACAATCAATGTGCATGGTAGCTGTCAAGAGATCAAAAGAGGTGTTGCATTATGTACATCTGCTGCATAAGATTTCTCTAGAGTATTCAAAAGTAAGGATGTTTGAGGACTAAGATGTGCCTGCCTGAAGACATTGTATTTTCAATTGCCTCATATGCATATGAAAATTGGTCTTTGAATAAGGAAAACCAAAGAAGAATCAATTCATATGAAATGTGGGGCTGGAGAAGAATAGTGAAATTCTCATAGACGGCTAAAAGGAAAAACCAGGCTGTCTTGGAAAAGGTACAACCAGAGTTTTCCTTGGAGACGAGTACAGTGAGACTGTTTTACATACTTTGGACATGTAGTTAGGAGAGCCCAGTCCCTGAGGAAGGACGTCATGCTTGGGAAAGTGGAGGGGCAGCGAAAAAGAGGAAGGCCTTTAAGAGATGGTTTGACACAATGGTTGCAACAACGGGCTTAGGCATAGGAGCAATTGTGGGGATGGTGCAGGACTGAGCAGTGTTTCATTGTGGCAGTGTTGTGTGTTGTGTATAGGGCCACTATGGGTCAGAACTGACTGGATGGCACCTAACAACAACAGCAGCAGCAGCATCAATAAGTTTGCCTTATGGCCCAGGGGATTATTTATTATATCCTCCACCATAAAAGTATAATGATGCCTCTAAAGTGAACCAGAAACATATACATGTATATATAATATATTATATATATAATGTAGATATATGAATGAGTTTGGGACTCACACTTAATTCTAGCCTTAGTCTAAAAACAATCAGTTCTTATGCCATGGCCCTGCTGGATGCTCATCCTCATGAAGAGATCACTGAAGATATGGGTGTTATGGTGAAATGTGGTGAAGAAACTAGATGGTGCCAGGTTATCAGAAAGAATAGTGTCTGTGGTCTTAAAGGCATGTCTTAAGACAAGCAGCTATCTAAATGATGCATCAACTAAGCCCACATGGAAGAAGCGCTCCAGCATGTGTGATCCGAGGTTTGTAAATAATAAAACCCAAATCCAAAGGAGGAAGTCGTATCAGCGCAAAATAGTGATCACTCAAACTTTCAGAAGTCTAGGGACGGCAGAAGCTTGTAGTCCATTTTTAGGATCCCCACGTGGATCAAACCTCTGATGAAACCCCTGTGATCATGATTGAGGGATGTGAGTAGCCTTACTACCATACAGAGAGCATTGTGAAGTCGATTATGGCAGATGGAGTTAGATGAAAATGTCGTATCATTTGATCTCCCCTTTGACCCATTTCAAAGTCGTTTTGATTTTTATTATTTTCTGCTTTCTCTTTGATTGAAGTTCTTCTATGTTT
>NW_022104359.1:0-2092 GCF_000313985.2 Echinops telfairi | reverse complement strand
TGGCACAATTAACTAACTCAATCCACCCCTTGCCAACCTGGCACCTGTATATAATTCTTAGCTTCGCAATTGCAATTAACTAACTCATAGGCTATGTGGTACCTTGTGAGGCTTTTATTAACAGAAAGATTGGCAAGCAGACAAAGAACAGTCAAATCCTAACTCACTCCAATATAGGAGGTGCTGTGTGTTGGGGGGGGCGGGGGCAAGAGGGCCTTCAAGACGTTAAAGTTAATGACATTTTCCAAAATATTTTTGAAATAGATATGTGTTTGTGGGCATATATTTATATGTGTGTATGTGCTTCAAAACACTATACGTAGTGCTAGACTACTAACTGAAAGGCTGGTGGTTCAAACCCACCCCGAGGTACCTCATAAGTAAGGTTGACTATGTGTTTCATGAAGGTCATATACTTGAAACATAATGGAGCAGTTCTACTCTGCACACGTGGGTTGTCATGAGCTGATATTGATTACTTGGCAACTAATAGCAAATCAGCAACTGTAGACCCACCTTTCACTTATTAACATGGTTAGATTCCAAAGACCATGACATTATGCAAAGATTGTCATGTTCCAATAACCATATAGGATTACAAAATTAAGGATGACTCTATCATTAAATAACTGCCAAATTTCATTATGATGTAACTGTCAAACCACTGAGAATCGTAGCCAAGCTGACACCTTATCACACCTATAACCTCAAACATCACAGCCAGCATTAGTCTTGCTTCCGCCATTTGAGGGACTTGTGAGAAGAATTTATTGCTTCACAGCTCTGAAGACTAGGAGTCTGAATTCAAAGTATTGGTAGGACATGTTTCAGTTGCTGTAAGTTAGAATTGACTAAATGACGGTGAGCTTGATTTTGTTATTTGTCTTTATAAAGTTTTTCAAATAATTTTTTACGGCCGAGATTACCCTCTTTTTATAGAACTGATATAGTATCTGATGGCACAGCCATGGTGCTGTGAGGGTTACGCATTGGGCTGTGATCTGTTTTCTACAATCCGACAGACATTCCCACCAGAGAGAGAAGGAAACCTTACTGAAAGTTCGAGTCAAGACGGGGTGAGGGTTGCATGGATGTCTTAGAGAAGGCAATTACATCTCTGCTGGTTGAAAAATGAAGAGGAATCGCCTCCCCAAAGGAAAAAAAACACTTAACATTACTAAGGTGGGACCCAAGAGGAGAATATATGTGGTACAAGTTCCTAATTGGACACATTTGACCTGGTCTTTATGCAGCCCTTGGTGCCCCAGGCTGTGCACTATAGACTACTGGGACTTTAGATTCTGTTCTTTCAAGGTGCACAGCATCCTTCTTGGCAACCCAAGAGGGACCCAATTTGGAAACTCCACTAAGTGAACTAACTGGTCATTACCTCAAACTTACCTGTACCTATTGGACTTCTGGCTGAAACTCCCTAGTGAGAAAAGAAGCAGATGACTACGAGCCCAAGGGCACAGAACTGGACTCTCGTTCGAATCTCTGGCCTTGCAATTTCCCAGTGAATGGTAGTCCAGCACTACCGCATCTATGTTAATAACCTCCTTGTTTCATTGTGACATGTTATCGGGTCGGCTAGATCAGCTGCTGTAAATGAATGTTATTGGAAGATTTGCCCTATGACCAACACCCTTTGTTTGTGTAAATAGTGTCCAGTCACTTAAGAGTTTAATCTGTACAAGTCAACAATTCATAGATTGTGGTTCATAGCTGCCCTATGCTTATATAATTTCCTTTTCTCAACAGTATTTTAAATTCTACACCATTGGCTAAACTAATGACATTATCAAAGCATAGTGCAGCGGTTCTCAACCTGCGGGTCCTGAACACTTTGGGGGTGGGACAACCCTTTCACAAGGGTCACCTAATATATCCTGCATATCAGATATTTACATTAAGATTCATAACAGTAGAAAAATTACAGTTATGAAGTAGCAACAAAAATAATTTTGAGGTTGGGGTCACCACAACATGAAGAACTGTATTAAAGGGTCATGGCACTAGGAAGGTTGAGGACCACTGGCACAGTGGTTATGCATTAGTCTGCTAACTGTAAGATCAGCAGTTTGAAACCATC
>NW_022104358.1:22061-23916 GCF_000313985.2 Echinops telfairi | reverse complement strand
AGCATCAACTCAGTGGCAGTGAGTTTGATTTTGATTTGGTCCATTTACCTTAATTTTTCTGTAATTAAGAGCAAGTTTCAGTCTCTTTTGACATCCATTTTGATCTTTTCTTTCTTTCCTGTCTTTTTTATGACTGTGATTAGCCATGTGGACTAGAGAAACAAATCCATTGACACTCATATATGCGTAAGAAAGAGCATTATATCAAAAAGTAATTGTATATCAGAAAAACATCCCAGCCCAATCCAACTCAAGTCCATAAGTCTGAAACTAGTCCAGAAGTCCTTCTTCAGACTCATGCAGTCACATGCAATGATGCAGAATGCAGGAAGATCACAGGTTAGTGGGTGAAAAGTCTTGTGGACCCAATAACAGTGGAAGCACCACAGAGCTGGCGCAGGCCTCTGCATGGCTTGCCAACAGGAAGGTGAAGGCAGAGAAGACTGGCCCACCTCCGGAGAGCCATTTATCTCAGTGGCACCTCTAAATGAGGCCATCAAGCTGCGACCCGATTAACAGGCTAAACTCCACCCATATCTTCTTACAGGTGCCATGTTAGCACAAAAAAAACTAACTGTCACAATGACCTTCTGCTTCCTCCCTGTATGAAATTCTTGATGCTATCCCACAGCTCATCAGATCTTCTGTCATTAGTGCTCAATGCATCAAATCTGTTCTTGAGATGTTCTCAAAATTCAGATGGGATTTACTCAAGGTCATCATTTTGGCTATTGGGGACTTGTTTTAATTTTCTTCAGCAACAACTTGAATTTATAGATGATCAATTGGTGGTCTGTTCCATAGTCAGCTCCTGACCTGGATTTCACTGCTGCTGGTGACCGTCTCCATGGTCTCTTCCCACAGATGTAGTCAATTTGATTTTTGTGTAGAACATCTGTACCAGCCCACATGTATAGTTGTCATTTATGCTGTTGGAAAATCCATTAATGGACTGTACCTTGCATATATGAGGGAGTACTCAAAAAAACCAGAATTTTTTTTTCAAAGCTATGTATTTAAATTTTTTTACAAAACACCTTTAAAGTACTCTCCATTACACTTAATACATTTGTTAAATCTGCAACTCTACTCTTGGAAACATTTTTCAAACTCATCTGTTTGGATGGCTGACAGCACCTCCCTCATTTTTTTTTCCACCTCTTCTACGGTTGTCAAATTGCTGTCCTTTCATGTCCCTCTTCATTCACAGAAACAAAAAGAACTCACACAGAGCAAGCTCAGGTGTGTAGATCAAGAGAGGCATGCTGTTTTTAGCCAAAAATTGGTGCACTGAGGTGGCTGTGTGAGCAGGTGCATTGTTGTGGTGGCAAAACCAGTTCCTAGTCTGTCACAAATCAGGCCTTTTTTGTCACACACTGTTACTCAATCTTTTCAGAATCTCTAAATAGAAAGCTTGATTAACAGTCTGACCTGGTGGAATGAACTCCAAATGCACTACAAGTTGACGTTTTCCTCCATTCGGGAAGTTGACGGACATCCAGCCATACCCTGTTCTCGGTCATCACAAAAACCAAGTTTCCAGTGAAACTGCTTTTATGGAAAAAATTCACTGTGACCAGAGAGAACCTTTCCAGGTGGCGCCACTGTGACCACTAACTCAGAGGGAGTTGCTCAGTGTGTACTATGAAAGCTCCAACCAGCTGAGCTTTTATTCAGTTTTTTTGGGGGGTACCCCCTTATATAACTATGTCCCACTTCACAGGCAGTATGTTAGTTTCCTAATAATAAGTAACCTCCATGTGACATTTGATAATTCTGAAAATAATAGAATAATTAATATCACCAACAGTGTACAGTTAAAAAATGTAGTAAGAAAAAGGTATATATATATATA
>NW_022104358.1:18423-19589 GCF_000313985.2 Echinops telfairi | reverse complement strand
AATGCGATGTGCAAACCTATTGCAGTGAAGTCAATTTAGACTCATGGTGACCCCATCTACAGGAACCAGAAACCCTATGCTTTCTTGAAAAGTTAAAGATTCATTGTCCAGGTTGATTTTGTCTTAGGACAGGATCATTAAAATGCATGGAAATCTTGTTTCTATGTCTTTTTTTTTTTCAGATAGAACTTTTAAAACCATGAGTCATTATGAAATATGATATGTGACTCATTCCATTTGGGCCAGTGGAGGTTGGGCTGAGATTGATGACAACTGATTTTAAGGAGAAAGCAGAGGGAGGATAGAATAGAAACCAGCCCACTTATTTCTTTTTCAAATTAAAGCGCTGTGCACAATTTTTATAAATTTTGTTCTAAAACCTCCTTCTGTTTTTTTTTTTCCTGTTCTCTCTAAAAGAAAATCAGTGAAATCTGTGAAACCCACCATGTCCAAGTATATCTTAAAAAAAAGAAAACTACTTGTCTTCTAGTTAGTTAGGTAGTTCTGACTCTTGGTGACCCAAGTGTATGTCAGAGTAGAATGAGGCCTCATAAGGCTTTCAGTGCCTGACTTTGGGGGGCTGTAGATCTCCAGGCCTCTCTTCCAAGGGGCCTCTGTCTAGACGCAAATCTCCAACTTCGTGGTTAGCAGCCGAGATGTAGTCAATAAATACGGCCCTTCTAGCCACAGTCTCTTTTGTGGTATATTATAAATTCTAGCCTCTATGCCTGTGGCTATAATCCTGTATCGGAGGGGGTTCTCTGTGATGATAATGATAGATTTAAGGTGGGATGCAGTCTCTACCTTAATAGACAGTGTAAACCAAGCCACCGTCCTTTGTTTCTTCGGGAGTATGGTTTGCTCAAAAAACAAAAACCATACCTCTAATAAGAGAGAGCTATCTCAGAAGGAGAGAGAGAATCCCTGGACTATCGAGGAAAAACCACCAGTGGAACATGCTTGAGACCCATCCTCTCTTGAAGTGGCAGAGACTGAGACTAGAGGCATCAGAGGCCATGGCATACTGGCATCAGAGAGGATGAGGAGACCAAGAGACAGAGCAAAGGAGCAGCACTGAGACCATAAGACTGTGAGGCAGAGCAGTTAGCAGGCTTCCCGACCCACAGAGGCAGAGGCCTAGAGACAACTGGGTTAAAGGGCTGAGG
>NW_022104358.1:15599-16851 GCF_000313985.2 Echinops telfairi | reverse complement strand
TGCTTTTTATGAGTAGAAATTAACTCAATCATAGCAACTTACACACTACGTTGCTTAAAGAAAAGAATCATGCTTAATAAAACAGAAACTGATCATCCTGTGTGAAATAATTTCTTTTATACGGGTAACAGAGAAGAAATAAAAACTGAGGCCTGTCCCAAAAAATCCTTATGAAAATTAGACTAGTTCATATTTGATTTATGTTTGGAAATGACTGAATGCATAACATGTAAGTACTATAATGATGGCAAGTATTGTTACTTAAAAATAAAAGCACTTACAGTTTTTCCAGCTTCTTCAGTGATCCGAGGTTCTCTATACATGAAATACAATTGTTTTGTAGGTACAGGTGAGTCAGATTTGTGGCAAAGTTCAAATTAATGATTTTACTAATACGGTTATCATATAAATACAAAACATTAAGATTTTTGCAAAGAGAGAGATCTTCCTAAAAAGAAAACAGAAATAAGCCACATTTAATTTCTCCTGAAAACTCTGAAGCTTGTTTTAAAGAATATTTTTTGCTTGATCATTCTGCAAATCTGTAAAGGCGAAGAACTTTTTTTTGTTCTTAGCACAGTCAAAACAAAATCATAGATGAATGCAGGACTTTCCTGCCTCTGTGTGCTGATGGGTTTGAACTGTGGGTGGACCTTCAGGTTAGCAGTCACGGGCGTAAGCATTTTGCCACCAGGATGCCTAAGTTGTTTAAAGTTCACCAAGTAATTGTGCATTCCTCTTTCCTTAAAAATTTTTTATAACATTTAAAAATTATGAACCACGATAACCAACAAGGCCTGAATTGTGAATGAATTAACATCTGAATTAGAACTTCCTAGTTTATATAACCTTGTCACATCCTTTATTTGATCCTTCAATTATCCCCATTCTGTAGATGTTGATTCTCTGAGGCAGTAAGTGGGAGAAATTAGCTTTTTCCCAAAAATAAGCTCTCAACTGGCCATCTACACATGCAGAATATTTTTGATGTTGAACTATGCCGGCACCATGTTTCTGTTCCACTACAGCATGCTCATCACTACATTGCTTATGGAAAATACTTAATGACTCTTACTGCCAGGGAATGGAGCGTTCTTGGATCAAACAGAAGTTTTTCTCCTAGGGGAAGCCTCTGACTCTCCACATGAAGCTCTCTCAGTTCTTCTAATCCTTCTAACCCTTCTACCACAGCAATGTAATTGCCACCCAGATACCTACAAAACAGAGGCAGGATTCTAAATAAATGCTTTTG
>NW_022104358.1:14311-15499 GCF_000313985.2 Echinops telfairi | reverse complement strand
GTCCTACTATCAAACTCCTTTTTTCTGCTCAAAGTTAAAAGTGTAAAAAAATAAGATTTTAAAAGTAATAGTGATTGAAAGAAATCTTAGTAGTTATATTAATTAACATTAAATGTTTTCAAGATACAAGGGGGCTTTAAAAAGTTCAAAATTGGAATCAAAAGAAAATAGATTTTTTTTCAACGAACTTTTGAAGCTCCCTAGTATGTTCCTATATTCATTTCCTATTACTGAGTATCAATTTGCCAACTATATAGCTTGGTATATATGCTGCCGAAGCGAGCACACCAACTATATAGCTTAGAAGTTCAGCTCACATAATATTTATTTAACACCAGAAGAGAGAGTTCAATACCAGCCACAGTTACCAGGAACTCATTCACTGGGACATCAGAGTTAATGGAGAAGAAATTTTGTCTCTAAAGAAAATGCTTAGGTGCAAGAGCCCCCAATAAAATGATTTAAAAATATATTAAAATTATATTTGATACGTTAAAAAAAAAAGCAAGATAGCAAGAGTTCATCTTACATATTTTGGACATCTTGTCAGAAGAAACCCATCCCTGGAGAAGAACATTATACTTGGTAGAGTCAGGGGGGGCAGTGGAAAACAGGCAGGCCTTCAATGAGATGGACGGACACAGTGGCTGCAACAATGGGCTGAGGCATAAGAACAATTGTGAGGCTGGCACGGGACCAAGCTGTGTTTTGTTCTGCTGTGCATGAGGTCATTATGGGTCAGAACTGACTTGATGGCACCTGACAACAAGCAACTCCATAGTGGGACTTAGGGCTTGCAGACAGGCAGTTGTAATCCTGATGCAAGTGAAAGACTATTTCCTCGGAGGTGAGGCGTATTTAAGGGCTCTATGGGAAAGCTTGTTTGCTTGTTGCTGGTCTGGGTCCTACATTGATTCTCCATCTTCTGGTTCTTTGTAGATTTGTGAAGTCAGTGGCCTGCTACCCTGCCCGATGGTGCTAGGAGCCATAATCGCCATGCCATTGCTTTGCTGACCTTAGGTTAACTCATCTTTCCAGTCACAAGCCTGACTGCTGATCGTGGACCCATCTGCAGCCACCAACCTGTGGGGGCTAGGAAAAAACTTGCTAGCTTCTACAACTGTGTGAATCATTTTCTTGATATAAATCTCAATCTCTCAATAGAAACCTAGCCAAAGAGTTGGGGGG
>NW_022104358.1:11740-12934 GCF_000313985.2 Echinops telfairi | reverse complement strand
TCCTTTGTTTCTTCGGGAGTATGGTTTGCTCAAAAAACAAAAACCATACCTCTAATAAGAGAGAGCTATCTCAGAAGGAGAGAGAGAATCCCTGGACTATCGAGGAAAAACCACCAGTGGAACATGCTTGAGACCCATCCTCTCTTGAAGTGGCAGAGACTGAGACTAGAGGCATCAGAGGCCATGGCATACTGGCATCAGAGAGGATGAGGAGACCAAGAGACAGAGCAAAGGAGCAGCACTGAGACCATAAGACTGTGAGGCAGAGCAGTTAGCAGGCTTCCCGACCCACAGAGGCAGAGGCCTAGAGACAACTGGGTTAAAGGGCTGAGGATCACAGAGAGAGAGACTTGGCTGCTGGCTGAGGAGAGGGCCATTGACTGTTTTATGATTCTGACTTGTGGTAACCTGTTGACTTCCCTAATTAACTTCCAGAACTTTGAGTATTGTCTGTGAGCTTTGTGTGGCTGTTGCAACTGATGATAGAGCCTAGCAGAGAAGTAGAGTGCTGTGGGAGGTTGATATCAGAATAGGGTAAGAAGGAAAGAGGGGATAGGCCTTGTGTAGATGAAGGCCTTGAGCTAGTGAGGAGTTGGAGTATTTCTCCCATGTGTAACCAAAGAAGGTCAGATACGCACCCCCTCACCCCTCCCCAGAAACTGAGAGCTTTAACTACTTGCACCCCACCCCCCAGAACATTTATGTCTATGGCCCTAGAATTTAAGTTTTCTACCGATGAAGCCTTGGTACCAATGTGGGATAAGTATTAGGCTGCTAACCACAACATTGGTTCAAACCCACTAGCTGCTCTGTGGGAGAAAGAACAGACTATTTGCTTCTGTAGAGATTTACAGTTTCAGAAATCTTATAAAGGGTTGATATGAGTCGGAATTGACAGCAATGGGTTTGGGTTTTTGGGCACAATGTATCACCCATTAGCCATGCATGGCTTTGTAACTCACACACAATGATTATGTGGGATAGTGTAAATAAGGTGCTTGTTGCCCACCAAGGGGATTGGACAGCATCGCTAATAATGCACCCAAGGTGCGTGGAATCTTTGTCAGGGTGGGACCATGCAAATAAGGTATATTAAACCTTAATAAGTTTTATTAAGCTTTGCTTACAAAATCCTGCAAGGCTTAAAAAGAAAATCCGTCCTAGAGGAAGAAGTGGACCTCACTACCATGAACA
>NW_022104358.1:8601-9774 GCF_000313985.2 Echinops telfairi | reverse complement strand
AGTTCTTCTAATCCTTCTAACCCTTCTACCACAGCAATGTAATTGCCACCCAGATACCTACAAAACAGAGGCAGGATTCTAAATAAATGCTTTTGCAAATGTAAACATGATTTTTACAAACATGATAAAAGTCATTGAGCTATGCTTAAAATTATACATGCAGAATGGTCTGTTAATAGGTCAAGCTTACTGGTCGCATAGGGACTGACGGAATACTGAGGACCAGGGCCCTTAGTCACCCTTCAGGCCTGGAAATGAACTTACCCCAGGGGCTCATCTTTCAGCCAAACAACAGACAGGCCTAAATGGGTAACAACAACCCTAGTGAGGTACCCACATCTTTGAAGAATGAGGCAACCATTTGATAGCAAAGGGCAGCATTTACCCAAGAAGGGTTAGGAAAGGAGGAGGAATGATAAGGGGGAAGTCGGGGTAGAAGTAAGATAAGTGATGTGGTAGTATGAAGACTGCAATTAATGAGATGAAACAAAATGTGTATGAATTGTTGAACAGAAAAGTTCTACATCTATTAAAGTGCTACATCTATTAAATCTGTAAAACTTTCATCTAGAAGAGCAAATTTATTATATACTTCCTTTAGTCTAAGAAATAAGTAATTTTTTTAAAACATGAGAGAGTTGAAGTGGCCCTTATTAAACTGTATTCTCAAATGTCAGGATGCCAAAGGATCCCTGGGTTGTAGATTTTAAACTGTAGATTTGGGGACTTACCCCACAGACACTTTGATCTGCAGTGAGTTTTGAGTTTGGTTAGTAGAGGGTGTGAATCACGCCACGCCCTTTCTTTCCTTGGGGGCATCTTTAAGACAACTAGAGGGTATGACTTAAGACATCATCCTTTGTTTTCCTTGGATGGGGTACAAACACGGGAACCACTGGACAGTTCTGACACACATCACCTGAAAAGTCATACCTCTGTTCCTCACTGAGCTTTGGGAGAAGCAAGAAGACATGCTGTGGCTTTTGGACATGTTTGGCTTCTGGCTCTGGACCCTGCATTTGGCTCTCTTCTGTCTGACTTCCATATTTGGGATTGAACAGCACCCACTGTTGGGTTGGGTGGGAACTAGGAAGCCCCCGTTTGGACTAAGCTGAAGCAGGTTCGGGCCCTGCACGTGCTTCCCTGCACGTCCCAGAGGTCAGCAGCAGTCGG
>NW_022104358.1:5558-6902 GCF_000313985.2 Echinops telfairi | reverse complement strand
TAGTGTTAACTATGCTCCTTTGAGCAATTAGGCTCTTTTAGCCTTTGTACCACTTAACAAATTATTGCTCCAGTATCATGAATGGAGGTGTAATCTTTCTGTAGAAGCGGAAATAAACTGGTTAAATACTGAAATATTGGAAGTCATCTAAGTTTAAGAATAGTGGGTTAACAAAGAAACTAAGATATTGCTATAGTAGGGAATACCATATAAACATTAAGTTTCTTTAGTAATATCTTGTAGAATCCATAATCCATAATTAAATGGAACTATTACACACACTATAACCTACTGTTGTGAAATTAAATGTACACATGCCTAGACAAAAGACCGGAAGGACATCACTTAATTGTTAAAAGTCATTTGCTACATGATAGGATTACAAGTTAGTTTCTTTTCCTGGATTTATACAAACGAAGGCCACTCATTTTAAAAGTAAGAAAGTGACTTAAAAAACAAAAGCAGTTACAGGAGACTGTCATTTCTAGTGTGCTGGGAGAGCAAACCCAGAATGAAAACGGAAGGGAGAGTGATGGTCCGCTGAAAAAAAAAAAAGGCCCCAACCCTTCCTAAGGTAATAAGATCTTTTAAAATCATATCTTGGGGATATTGAATGCACAAGTTTTCAAATTCTCATGTGAACTACTTTAGCCCATTTTCTGACTGCAAGCAAAGGCCAGGTACTTTGAAAGAGGACTGATTAACATGAGGTCGTAAAGGGGCTCTTGAGGAGCACCCTGGTGACACTAATGGGTAAGCGCCGGCTGAGGAACAATAATGTATATACTTAACAAACATATTTAAGAGACACTATCATGTGTTTTCTAGACACCTAATTTAAATAATAGCTCAACATCACAACTAGGAAATTGAAATGAAAATACAATGTAAAACTTATTTGTTCAAATGTAGTCATAAGCAAAATAAAATATAATTAACAACGTATGACCTCACAACAATTTCTAATCTCTACATTATTATATAAAATTGAGAGATATATGGAGAGGTCTTACAATTGCATCTATATTTTTATCTGAAACGTTTATATGAGTTATTTTCTTCAGATACTGTGAAATCGTCTCTTCTTTTCGGGGCTTAAAATTGCTGTTTTTTGCGATTAGATCCACAGTCAGTCGAACCATGGCTCCTCTGTAAATCAACCTGCAGCAGTGGCTCTGTCCTGAAACTGTGTCACGAAGCACGCTGATGTCTGGTTTATTTCAACTGTCTGAAAATGAAAGAAAAAAGCATTATATAGCATATAGCAATTTATGGAAAAGTATTTAGGCTTTTGGATCTTCTTATATAACACTATTTTACAAGCTAGCTTTCAGACTTTTTTTT
>NW_022104358.1:2836-3900 GCF_000313985.2 Echinops telfairi | reverse complement strand
GATGGCTATTTGAGCGGTTTCTACTTTGGGGCTATTATAAATGTAAGACTTTAAAAATGCTTTCAATGTAGGACATGTTTTTAAAGAATTATTCTCCTCTCTTAGAATGAAAAAAAAAATTCCACTGTTTTCACTGCATAGGCAAAGAAACAAAGGCCCAGAAAGTTTCCTCAAATCCTTCAAGGTAAAGGTAAATGAGAAAGAAATCAGGCTTCCTGAGTCTTTTCCTTGTTCTAGTATATGCATGGCAAACACATTCTTTATACCCCAGTCTCAGAACACATAATGTGAGAACCTTGAGTGTATATATAGGGCAATGATATAAAATATTTCAAAATAGGTCTGGCCTAGATATTTTATTATATATATTTACTGCAAGTATTAATCTATAACAAGGTAATATAAATGTAGTATTTCTCAATCCAGGCTGCCTGGGTTACAATTTTGGCTCCAATTATATATATATATATATTGGCAATGCTGGGCATGTTACCTCAATGAATTATAAAATAAGGGTAATATTGGTTCCTACAGCAAAGGTTCTGAGATGGAGTGACACAAGGCTGCACGATGGGCTCACGTCGCAGGCAGTGTCTCATTCTATTAAACATAAGGTCACTGTAAGTCAGACCCTAACAACATCGCAAAGGGTAAGGAGCCCTAGTAATGTAGCTCATTATGGATTGAGTTGCTAATAGCAAGGACAACAGTTCAAATCCCTATCTGCTCTGTAAAAGATGGATGGAGCAATCTGCTTTGGACCTTAGGAAGCAGTTCTCCTCTATGCTACAGGTCGTGATGAATCAAAGCGACTCAAAGGCAGTGGGGTTCTTGTTTTGTTTAGACTGGCAAAGACTATGAGAATTATATCATGATCAGTTGTTCCCAGCTGAGTTTACAGATCACAATTACACAACCTTGAGGATATCCCACGTGAATGCAGAGATCATCTCAAGAGCAAATTTGACACACTCAGCACTAGTAGGTGAATACTAGCCAAATCGTAGGATTGGATAATTTAAAAGACAGGAAAGAAAGATCAAAATGGATGTTGGAAAAGATCC
>NW_022104358.1:0-1442 GCF_000313985.2 Echinops telfairi | reverse complement strand
AGATCATGAGGCAGTCATCAGAATAAAACAAGTGGAGACTGATTCAAAATCAGGAAAGATGTATATCAAGGTTGTATCCTTTCACCATATTTATTCCATCTGTATTTTGGAACAAATAATCCAATATTTTGGACTATATGAAGACATGAGAGAGTCTGGGCATCCAGATTAGAGGAAGACTCACTAACCACCTGCAATATGCAGATTATCCAACCTTTCTGGTTGCAAGTGAAGAGGACTTGAAACACTTACTGAAGACCACAGCCTTCACTAGGAATTACCCTTCAACATCAAGAAAACAAAGATCCTTACAGCTGGACCAGTAAGAAACATCATAATAAAGTTGTCAGGGACTTCATTTTACTCGGATCCACAATCAAAGTCCAAGGAAGCAGTAGGCAAGAAATCAAATGACACTGCATTTGCCAAGTCTGCTGCTTATACCCTCTTTTAAGTATTAAAAAGCAAAGATGTTACTTTGAGGACTAGAGTGTGCTAGACCTTTCCATCACCTCATATGCATGAGAAACCGGGCAATGAATAAAAAAGACCCAAAGAGAATTGCTTCCTTGGACTTGTCATGTGGACAAAGAATATTAAGTACAACAAGAAGAAATGCCAGTCTTGCTCCCGAGGAGCAGCTAGTGGTTTCGAGCTGGTAACCTCACCATTTAGAAGCCCAATGTGTAACCACTACACCAGCAGAGCTCCTCATTGGTTAAACTAGACACAATAATTTTGCAAATACAGTGTACTCTGATCCCACTAGAGTGAGAATCCATGCTCCTCTTTGGGAGTATAGGTTGCTCTAAGGTGGAGAGTGGGTGCAAGAGAGTAGAAAACTAAAGCTTTTCTACTGATTAGATGTCGCCTCTTCCTTAATTCAGTGTCCACTTAGTTGCTGTAATCCTTTGGTTTTTTCCTAGTCTTAACAAAGCTGGTTCTGTAATTTCTCTTGGATTTTGTTGTAGCTTTTGTGGAGGAAGGCGAGCACTCAACTCCTCACACCACTATCTTGCTCCAGACTTCTGTCAGTAGTTGTATAATTTTCTTCACTACAGTCATGAAAACTTTTCTATAGTAATTCTTGGGGATCCTATACATTTGTTGGTATTGCAAATGGCATAATTTTCATAGCTGGTATATAGGAAATGTATTTTTAACATACATCTAGGAACTTGGTAATGAATCATTAAGTATGATTTGTAGGATTTGGGGTTTTCAATGTAGACAATTGAATCATATGAAAACGACAATTAATTGCTTTCCAATCCTTGATTTTTTTTTATTGTCTTCCTACAGGAGCTGAGACCTCTAGCACAAGGCTGACAAAGTACTATAAGATATACCCCTGTCTCTTAAAGGTTTGAAGGTAAACAAGCAGCCATCTAGTTGAGAAGCAACAAAGCCCACATGGAAGAAGTACACCAGCTGTGCGATCA
>NW_022104357.1:4975-8323 GCF_000313985.2 Echinops telfairi | reverse complement strand
AAAGTAAGAAGAGAAAAATGTGGAACCAAGTTCAAAATGAAGCTATCTGCTGGTCAGATAGACCATTGGAACCCTTTAGACTGTGGCCCTTGGTAACCCTTCCAGCCCACGGCCATTGAGTCAATTCTGACTCATAGCTACCTAATATGAGGCTTCAGAGGCTGTGGCTAGTCACAGGAGCAAAGAGCCTCCTTCTTCTGCTGCAGAGCAACGAGTGGATTTGAACTGCTGGCATATTCCTTAAGATAGAATGAAAGAAAGAAAGTTAAATTGAGATTAAATGACGATACTCCCCATATTAACTCTATATTTACAACCTTTGATGGTACAAAAAGTTGAAAGAGGAAAAAAAGTATTTTTGAGTTTGGGGAGGGAATTTGCTCAAAATATCTCGTTACATGAAATTACTATGATCGTTTTGGGCGCACCAGGTCAGCGTTTGCAGATTTTCTCAAGTGTCAAACTCATTCAGGTTCATCTCGTAAGAAAATAAAGATAGCTTAAATGAAAGAATATTAAGGACATTTAAAATTAATATTTTAAAGCAAGTGTCATTGTATTTCATTGCAATGATGTTTTCTTAGTGAACTGTATAATTGTGTATAAAATAAGTCTATATTCATAGTTTTATGTAATCTCATAGCAGTTCTTCAACATTTTACTACATTGTGCCTTTATGTACTGATGTACTTCTTAGGTATAACCATGCACTCAATGTTTCCAGTGTTTCATGAATAATATTTTTTCCAATTTTATAAGTATTATTATTTTAATATTGCCTACATAGAAATTAAATTTACTTTCAGAGTATTTTATAAGACTAAGTTGAGAATTTCCTACTTAAAATAGTTCTAGTTTTCAGTTTACTATTTGCTTATGCTTCAGCACAATACTATTTTAAAAATAACGTAGTGTTGCAGTGAATACTGGTGTTGCTGTTGTTAGTGTCGTCTAGTCAGTTAAAACCCTCTGTACAACAGAACAAAAAGCTGCTGGTGCTGCAACATTCTCATGATTATTGTTATAATTGAGCTCATTGCTGCAGTCACCGTGTCAATCCAGCTTGATAAGCATCTTCCTCTTTTGTTGACTCCCTACTTTACCAAGCATGTTGTCCCTCCCCGGGAACGAGTCTCTCTTGATAACATGTCGGAAGTACATGAGATGAATGCTTTCCATCTTGGCTTTGAAAGCAAAATCTGGCTGTACTTTCCTCAAGAGAGATTGGTTCCTTCTCTTGGCCATCCATGGTATGGTCAATAGTGTCTCCAAAATTAGAATGCAAATGCAGCAATTCTTCTTTGGTCCTCCTTATTCATTGTCCAGTGGGCAGTTTTGAAAAATTGGCCACTAAAAGCCTTATGAACAGCAGGAAAACACTGCATGACATCGTATTGAAAGATGAGACCTTCCGGTTGGAAGCCACACAACTGGGGAAGAGCTACCTCCTAATGTAGACTCGGCCTTCATGATTTCAATGGAACAAAGATTTCAGGGTCTTCATCTGCCTGGTGAGGCATGACTCCCAATTAGAAGAAATAGCTGAACACATCCATTAGTAATCTGAATGTAGAATGAGAGAAGTATGAATCTAGGAAAATTGGAAGGTGCCCAACGTGAAATGGAACACATAAAGATCAAACTCCTAAGCATTGGTGAGCCGAAATGGACTGGTACTGGTCATTTTGGATGGAACCAACATATGGCTTACTAGGATAGGAATGACATACTCAAAAGGAATGGTATCACATTTATCATCAAAGAGAACATTTCAAGATCTATCTTGAAGAGCAATGCTGTCTGTAACAGGATTATATCAATCCACATTTAAGGTAATCCAATTAATGCAACTATTATTCAAATTTTTGTACCAGCCACTAAAGCTAGTGATGAAGAAATTGAAGAATTCTGCCATCTCCAGTCTGAAATTGATCAGACTTGTAATCAAGATGTCTTGGTAATTACTGTTAATAGTAATGCAAACGTTGGCAACAAGAAGGAAAGATCAGTAGTTGGAAAATACGACTTTGGGGTAATAGAAATGACACTGGATATCACATGATGGAATTTTGCAAAACAAACAAGTTATTCATTGTAAGTACTTCTTTCCAACACCATAAAGGGAGACTATACCCATGAACTTCTCCAGATGGAATACAGGGAAATCATATGGACCATATTTATGGAAAGAGATGATGGAGAAGCTCACGATCACTAGCCATCACGAGATCAGGGGCTGAGTGTGGAACATCACATCATTTCCTCACCTGCAAGTTCAGGTTAAAATTGAAAAGAAATCAAAGCAACCCCTAAATAACAAAATAGGACCTTGAGTATATTCCACCTGCATTCAGAGACCATCTCAGGACTAGGTTTGATGCATTGAACTCTAAGGCCCGAAGACCAGAAGAGTTGCAGGATGGCTTCAAGAACAATATGATGAAGAAAGCCCAAACCCCAAACCATTGCCACTCAATCAACTCCAATTCGTAGTGACCCTATAGGAAAGAGAAGAACTGCTCCACAGGGTCTCCGAGACTGTAAATCTTTATGCAAACAGATAGCCTCATCTCGCCTGTGGATTTGAACCAGCAACCTTTAGCCACCAAATGCCTAACTCACAGTGCCACCAGGGATCTTTCAAAAGAAAAGATCATTTGAAAGAAAGGGGAAAAAGGAAAGACCAAACTGGATGTCAGAAGGTACTCTTTAATTTGCTTTGAAGTCAATTTTAGTAGATTTAAAAAAAATAAAATTAAAAGAATAATATCGTTTACATTGCGCTTTTTCTTTGTATTGAAAAGTTTTAAGATGATGATTAAAATTGAACTTCATTGCCACTTTAGATTTAATTATTAATTAATTTAGAAATAGTTTAATATTGTTACTTTTAAAACTAATTAATAAAAAACCTTGGGATGAATAAGTTTTGAGTTAATATAAAAACTATAACCAGATAGGGAAAATTACAGTTTGAAGGCCTGTTTAAAATATATTATGAAAAAAAATATATATATATATTATGAAATATATTTTATAATATAGTTTACTAAAAGAAATTAAGGTTCAAGTTGTGTAGATCCAATATACTAGATTTATTCCCTTTATAAATTAAAAAGCAAGATGCTTTTTATACACTTTTTCTTATATTGATTTCTAATAATGCCATATAATGTGTCATTAAAATGATGTTAGTATGAAGAAGCGATGTGATAAAAACATGGTGTTCATTAAATGTTTGTACATGAGTGTGCTGGACTTAGGCATTATATATATTTTTAATAACTAAATACTAATCGTGCATAAATTCCAAAAGTAGCTTTATTGATTATGTTGACATTATTTGTT
>NW_022104357.1:2532-4548 GCF_000313985.2 Echinops telfairi | reverse complement strand
ACTTTCCTTTTTAGAGTAGTTTTTGGGAAACACTGCAGAAAATATAGAGTTCTTGTGTACTCTGTCCCCTGCACACAATTTCTCCTATTATTATTTTACATTCCGATAGCATACTTATTAAGAGTGATGATCTAACATCGATACATTATCAGCGAAAAGCCATAGTTCAGATTAGGATCAGGTGTTGGCGCTCTGTGGCTTCTGATAAGTACATAATGCCATCGAGCACTGCTCCAGTATCATACACAGTAGTTTCATCACCACACACAATGCTCTGAGCTCCACCTGCTCATCGAGCCTCTATCCTCCTGAACCCCTGGTGACCATTGATTTTTTTTTCATTGTCTCTATAATTTTGCCTTTTCCAGAATGTCATATAGGTGAAATCATACGATACATACAACACTGTAGACTGACTTCTTTCGCTTACCAATAGATAAGTGAAAGACTGTGTGTGTCCCTCACAGTCATGCATAGCTTGATAGTTCCCTTTCTCGTTACCACTAGCCATGAATGAGAGTCCCTATTGGACAGCAACGCATTTTGTTAAACGATTCTTGTGAGAAGTAAGAAGGGAAGTTGTCCCCCCAAATTTCACTCATTCCCTGCTCTCTGAAATGTCAGATTTTAGACTAATCCACCAAAGGCAACACACTCTTGCCCTTGCTAAGACACTGCTGTATCCTTAAAAGGAAATACATTTAAGATAAGGAACGACTTGAAGGCCCGTGGATTGTTTCTGAGCCACGAACTAATCATACCAAGATACTTTCCAGAAAATAATCATTTCCAAAACTCTTTTTGCTCGGTGGCTGCAGCTTTCTTTCACTGGCCACCAGGCATGCTAAAATTCCAGAACGGTAAGAAGAAAGCCGTTCGTGAAAGCCATCATGCTACTTACTGAAACTGCCATGCTCTTTTCCCCCCAGGCTAATGCTAGACTTGGACTTCCCAGGCCTGTGTAACTTGGTAGGGCCAAGAGGCTGGACTAGCCAATGAATTGTGAAACGAAACCATGTGTGTCCTCTCCAAGCTGGGGCTTCAGTGGCCACTGTAAGACCATCTGTGGTTCTTTTCACCTTTGGCCGTGATGAGGGTCCCAGAGTGAGGCTGACATGATAGAGATCCCAACCTTCTCAGGATGAACGGATAGCATAAGTCAAAAATAAATATCTGTGTTTGGGGCTACTGATTCTAGGGTGGCTAGTTTCTCATGGCATCCTGACAGTCACAGCTTTCTTGTGCAAAGTGGGAAGACCTATAATGAAAAGGGAGGTAGGAACAAAGGAAGCCACATGACACGGTGGCTGTTGTTAGTATTGAGTCAGTGTTGACCCGTGGCCACCCCCAGCACAACAGAACAAAATATTGCCCAGAACCGGGCGAGCTTCATGATCGTTAATTTTGTTAAATGATTTCCATTATTGTGGCCACTGTGTCTTTGAGAACCTTTCAGCCTAGGGCTCTGATATTTCAGCATGATATTGGGTAACATTCTTTTGCGAAGCAGAGGGTATTCATTGGCTGGTTTTTTGGAAGTGGGTTTAGTATAGAATATGGGCTCCCAAACTTATCTGACCTGCCACCCCCTTTTCAGAAGAAAGTTACCCTGTGCCCCCAGCAATTAAAACTGTTTGTACTCGCCCCCCCCCAAGATATAGTCCAGGTATCTGCTTTCACAGCTCCCACCCCATGTAGCTCCAGAAGTTGTTCACTGACAGGGAGGCCCTGAGTAATATATATCTTGAACAGCGGTGGTAAGCCAAATACATTTGGGAATGCATGGCGAAGCTCGACGGAAACCTGTTCACCAGGGGTGACACTGCTGGTATTTGGAATACCAGTGGCATCGTTTCCAGCATCACAGCCACATGCAAGCTATCACTGTATGACAAACTGACAGGCAGGTGGTGACACATAATACTGGAGAAGGAAATATATGACAGTCATGCTCTGCAAATTGAGCCCTTTCAATAAGCTATCGCACGTACACTCTTTGAAATCATCTTTATTTAG
>NW_022104357.1:0-1232 GCF_000313985.2 Echinops telfairi | reverse complement strand
GACAGGGGTGGGAAAAGAGATAGGGAAGGGATGGGGGAGGGGCAAAAATGGGGGATTTACCATGAAAATGTAAATAAAATTAAAATTATTTCATTGGGGGAAATATTACCTCCAAATTCACTATCCTTCAGATCTACATAGTAGTCTGAGAGGCTGAAAAAGGAGGAGAAGTAAAACTGAAGTGGCCTTGGAGTCTCCAGTGACATACAAGTTCACTTCAAACAAACAAACCAAAGAACTAAATCTGTAATTGCAGAGGCAGTCTCTATTCTAAGCAGTTGGATGTGGGGGAAGAAGAAGGCTTTTTTCCTATTGTAAATCTACCACTGAATTTATAGCACCATGATCCAAAAAATCTCCTTGGACTGTTTCCACCGTAGAGAGTTTCTTATGATTTTTCTTGGTGATTTATGTGGGATTGTCTTGGATTCTGTGGGCAGGGCCCTGATTTTTAGCTTGAATTTCTAGTTCTGTTTCATTAGGTCAAACAATGGCACAACTCTGACCAAAAACAGCACGCAAGACCTGTTTCGATCCAATGAGTTTCACTCTACTTTGACTTACTGACAAAAGCCTTCAAAGAAAATGTCCATGCCCAAAGAGAAGTGAAGAAAACAAAACTCAAAGTAGCGCCACCAGCAGTGGCGTGAGTGCTTTTGTTTCTCAGAAGAGGACAAAGTAGCCTTCAATTTTCTTAGAACTTAGACCTGGCTGACAAGCCAAGCCAAACAGCGGTACAGACATCCTCCATTAGTATGCTAAGTGGTTTCATTTTGCTTTGTAGAAGAGCAGGCTGGGAGAGTGTAAAATAATGACGTCCAGGGTGACAGAACGGATTGTGCTAGTTGGAATGGGCACCTGGAAGTCTATCTCACCCACCCTGGGTGGTGCCTCCCCAGCTGTGAGCAGGGCTGGGGTGACATGGTCTTGGTACGTTCCACAGTGCTGCCCACACATGACACAAATGGTCTCAAGAGCAGTTTTGCTGAAGGAAACAAAAAATGCAGGTGCTACAAAAAATACCTGCTCAAGAATTCTGCGAAATAATTTTTAAAATAACCTTTATGTCTTACATGTTTGATATATTTAGTAGGCTAGAGAGAGTTGAACTGATTTCTTACCTCACATACAAAGGAAAGAGAATTAGTTTACAAGCCCTGGGTTTCTCTTACAACAGATCATTAGAATGATCTCACTGAAAAGCATTGATGTAAATATTCTGTGGATACAAG
>NW_022104356.1:5224-8244 GCF_000313985.2 Echinops telfairi | reverse complement strand
TGTGTGTGTGTGTGTGTGTGTGTGTGTGTGTGTAAAATATAACTAATGTTGAAACAATTTGTTTCACCTCAAGCTTCTACCATTTCCCAAATCTAATGTTAGCCTTTAATATTTTTTAGCAACTAGTTTTGGAAATCACAAAGTCTGTTCAAACTGAGCAATTCATTGGCATGAATTATGGGGGATCAGCCTCCCCACAACTGAATGGGTCTAAGGGGTGGTTGTATAATTGAGGGGTAAATTAAAGAGACATCAGACATGATAAAGCATGCAAGGGCTCACCTCTCAGTCACGACTTCAGGAGCCAGGTCTGAGCAGAGAGAGAGAGAGAGAGAGAGAGTGTGTGTGTGTGTGTGTGTGTGTGTGTAATGTATTTTCACAAGTTCATACAATCTCAGGCATGCAGGCCATGGTAAGCACATATGTAACAAGAAGGGGTTGTATCATACATGCAACAGGAGGGGGACGGACGAGCTACGGGTGTACACACAATAGGAAGGGGTGGCCCTAGGGCCACACATGTGAGAGGAAGGCGCAAACTTAACAAAATGGGCAGGCTTGAGAGTCAAGACAGCAGCCTAAACTTGGTCCTCTGGGTTGACTTGACCTTAGTTGTCTTTGGCCTCTTGCAGGGGAACAATTCATTATCCTTATCAGAGGGGAGTGGGCCCTACTTAGGGCCGGACAGACAATAAGGTCTGATTGCCTTAGATGACTGAGAACCTTCAGGCAAATAACCTTCAGGCAAAAAACAGTTGACCTCCAAGTGTATATAGTAGCAGCCATGTGGTTGCAAGTACCACCTTAAAATTGGCATCATTCTGGGGGAACTTTGTGGGAAATAACTTTTACCTAGGAGACCTGAGTGGGACCCATCTCCAACGCACGAACATGTAGGTTTCTTCCATGGGAGCCTTGGCCTTCCAGACTTCTTAAAGTATAAATGTTAAGAGTTCACCTGCATATAATCTCTTGCCAGTTTTCCGTTTCCCACAATGATCTAAGAGTGGAAACATTTCTCCAGGCCATTGAAAGTGTGTCTCACTGTGATTTCTGACTTTGGGCTCCTTAAAATTCCTCTATAATGGAATTTGTTTACAGTTCTTTTAAGATGGACCTCCATCCTATTTCTGATGACTTTACAAAAACAGCCTTTTCCTGTTTTGTCCTAAATGGCTATCCCATACCATACGAAAATTCATTTACATATGTAAGACCTGGCTCAGTGGACAGAAGATTAAAATCCTCACACCTGAACCAATAATTAACATCATGATAAATGGAGAAAATATTGAAGTTGTCAAGGAATTCTTCTTGCTTGAAATCAATCCATAATCAATCCCCATGGAATCAGAAGTCAAGAGATCAAATGACACATTGTATTGGGTAAATCTACTGTACAAGACTGCTTTAAAGTATTGAAAAGTAAGGAGGTTACTTTGAAGACTAAGGTGCCCTTGACCCAAGCCCTACTATTTTCAGTCACCTCATATGCTTGTGAAATTGGATCATTGAATAAGGAATACTGAAGAAGAATTGATGCATTTGGCTAAGAATCTTGAAAGTGCCCTGGATTACCCAAAGAATAACCAGTTCTATCTTGGAAGAGGTCCCGCCAGAATTCTCCTCAGAGACAACGATGGAGAGACTTCACCTCACGTGCTTTGGTCATATTGTCAGGAGAGACCAGTCCCTGGAGAAGGACATCATGCTTGGTAAAATGAAAAAGAGGAAGACCCTCAACAAGATATATTGACACAGTGGCTGCAACAATGGGTTCAAACATCAAAACAATTATGAGGATGGTGCAGGACCAGCTAGTGTTTCATTCTGTTGTTCATGAACCGACTCAATGACACCTAACAATAAGTTGGCTTACTTACATCCTCCAGCTTCAGCAGTGGGAAGGAAAATCCAAACCCACATCAGCCAAAGCTCTACCCTCCAATCTTTTTTACCCTATTCCCAAACCAACCATCTTTTCCACTGAAAGCGACTTTTCTGCTGAACTGGTAGTCCATTACAATGGCCACAGAGTATCCACAGACAATCGTCATAACTATTGGGTTAATTAGGCGATTCAGGATCAAAAATGTTAAGGTTACAGTTCTTTTGCCCGTAGCACCTCTCCTCAATCCTGTAGGCAAGCATACCTCTCTCTAGTCCTTCATCTCAGCCACATGACCCCTTGTCCTCTGCTCTACTTGAGCAAGCATTACAGAGCTCCTCTGACACAGATAATGCTCCACAAGTCAGACTGTTGCCCAAAGGAACTCAGCTTCACTCACTGTACAGGCTGGGAAGCCCATCATTCTGTCTCTTGCTGCTGTTGCCAATGTCCCTTCTGCTGTTGCGTCTCCATACAAGGATCTCAGGGTTCAAAAGACATGGATAGCATGTGTTTCTAGATAGGTATGGGATTATCTGTTCCTGTTTCTGAAATGGCTCACTTTATACCCAGAATAGTAGAAACATTGTCTGATACCCTCACTAGAGTCCTCTACTTGTTATTTCCACACTTATCCATCAGCTAATCATACATCGGTGGTTATCTGTTGCTGTGATGCTGGATGCTATGTCTCCAGTATTTTAAATACCAGCAGGGTGAGCCAATGTTAACTGGCTTCATCAAGGTCCAAGACTAAGAACAGAACATGAAGAAGGAATAGACTGCCCGCTTCTTAGGGACTGGCCACTGGAAAACCTTGTGAGCAGAACACTTTCAGATATAGAGCCAGAAGCTTAGCCCTTCAAATGGGAAGACACTAAAAATATGACTGAGGAAGAGTTGTCTTCTCAAAGTAGAGTCAACCCTAAGGACATTGATGGAGTAACGTTGGAGAGACATTTATTTGCTGATGGGGCATGACTCAAAATGAGAAGAATCAGCTGTAAACATTTAGTAATATTTGAAACCTGGAAGGTAGAAGTGTGAATCCAGGAAACTGGAATTCATCAAAATGAAGTGGAGTGCATAAAGATCAATATATGAGGCATTAGTGAGCCAAAATGGACTGATG
>NW_022104356.1:2791-3846 GCF_000313985.2 Echinops telfairi | reverse complement strand
TTGATTCTCCTCCTGTCCCACTATCATGCTCAGTCCCCACCAGGATTTCAGCACTTCCTCTTTGTTACGTTCCCCTTGATTTCAAGGGGAATGTGTCACCAGGAGTAAAGCACATCCTTTGGAACCCAACATTTCTGCACACTGAACTGCCTTCATCAAAGAGATAGAAGGATGTTAACCAGAGATCTGGGGGGAAACTCACAGCAACCCTGTAGGACAGGGTAGAGCCCTCTTGGTTTACAAGCCTGTAATTCTGTTCTGGAGCAGAAAGCCCCATCTTTATCCTGCATGCAGCTGGTGGTTTCAAATTGCTAACCTTGCAGTTAGCAGCCCAACACATAACCATTGCACCACCACTATGAGTTGGCATTAACGCAACGACAATGAGTTTTTTCTTTGAATTTGGAGATGGGAAATGGTGGTAGCCGAGGTAGAACACCAAGGGCAAAGGCAGAGTGACCAGTTTATTAGCCCACAGACAGAGAAAGCTGAATGTCTTCAGGGAGGAAGTGCCAATACTCAATTCACAATAAAAATTAAACTTAAAATGGGGACTATCACAATGTAACCAATTAAAATAAAAAGAATAACATAATGTGCGGATAATTGTACTCCAACACATTTGAAAATCTAAGAAAAATGAACAAATTTCTGTAGATACATTACCTACCTATACTAGCACAAGCCGATGTTGAACAGATTCTTCCCAAAAGGAGAAATTGATAAGGTCATTAAAAAACTCTTCACAGAAAGAGTGTGGGGGGAGGGGGGAGTCTAGGAATAAATACCTTCACAGGTGAAATCTACCAAACATACAGAGAAGCATTAATACCAATTCTACCCAAACTATTATCAAGAAGAGGAAATAAATGAATACTCTCAAATTAATGTTATGAAGGGAGAATATCCCCCACACCAAAAAAACAGACAAAAAGTTGACTTGAAAAGAAAATTATAGGCCCATATCTCCCATAAGCATAGGTGCTTATATTTCCAACAAACTTCTAGTCAATAAACTCCAAAAATATATCAACATAGTTAAAATATATATATAT
>NW_022104356.1:0-1150 GCF_000313985.2 Echinops telfairi | reverse complement strand
ATAACTAAAAACATGCAAAAAGTAGAAATTAGATAAATGGGACATCCTAAAAATTAAACACTTACATGCATCAAAAATGTCATCAAAAGAGTTTTAAAAGCACTCAAAGACTTGGGGAAAATATTTAGCAAACACATACTGGATTAATGTTTAAAATATAGAGCAAGTGTCAGTACCTCAACAACAACAAAAAGACAAGTAAGCCAATTAAAAATGGCTTAGTGAGCCTCTCTGGCCTGGGACTAGTTTGCGGCAAGATGGCCAAACGCACCAAGAAGGTCGGGATTGTGGGCAAATACGGGACCCGTTATGGTGCCTCCCTCAGGAAAATGGTGAAGAAAATTGAAATCAGCCAACATGCCAAGTACACTTGCACCTTCTGCAGCAAAACCAAGATGAAGAGGCGCGCTGTGGGCATCTGGCACTGCGGTTCCTGCATGAAAACAGTAGCTGGTGGAGCCTGGACCTACAATACCACCTCTGCTGTCACAGTCAAGTCCTCCATCAGAAGACTGAAGGGATTGAAAGACCAGTAGAGCTCCACTATCTGAAACCTCTCTGGCCTGTAATAAATGGGTTAATTAAAAAAAAAATGGCTTAGTGAACAGACACTTCACCAAGAAAGACATTCGGGCAGTGACAAACATATGACGATAATGCTGTCAATCATTCGCCCATGGAAATATGTAAGTTAAATCAACAATGAGATATCATCTCACCCCAGCATGAATAACAAGAAAAGCAAACTCACTGTCATTGAGTCGATGCCATCTTTTAGCAATCCTCTGGGCGTAGTCGAACTGCTTCTACCCTGTAGAAGTTTCCGAGTCTGTAACCCTTTTCAGGAGTACAAAGTTCTTTCTCCTCTGAATGACTGGTGGTTTTGAATGGCTGACTTTGTGATCAGCAGCTCAATTCATAACCACTACACCACCAGGCCTCCTTATTAATAATAAATTTTAAATAAAAACAAAAAAGTAAAATAGCAAATTCTGGCAAGGATGTAGAGCTACTGGAACCCTCATAGAGTGCTGGTGGAATTGTAAACTTGTGCAATCACTGGAGAGTAGAAAGGCACTTCCTTAAAAAGTTGAAAACAGGACTAGTACATGATCCAGCAAACTCACACTAGGTACAGTGAACCCTCGTT
>NW_022104355.1:6447-8356 GCF_000313985.2 Echinops telfairi | reverse complement strand
TTATGTCACCTAGACACCCCTGGCTAGAGGCAGAGTCAAACTTGTCAATCATTTCATAGCCTGATAACACCCCCTTGATGTCATAAGCCTTTTGTCTAAGAGTGAGGACTCTGGGAACTGTTCTTTCTCTATCACTTCCACTGTCTCCTCACTGGACTTCACTGGGACTCTGTCTGCCTCCATGTCAGCCACCTGACCTCGAGAGCTCTTGGTACCCTGTCATGCTTCCACAGACCCTTAGAGGCACTTGACCCTGCACCCACTGGTCTGTGATCTGCTTCTCAGGTGGCCATTCTGCATCACCAGCATGTGGCTACGTGAGTCTAGAAAAGGGTCTTGTGGACTAGCCTCAGATGTATGAACTTGGGTTGGACTGAGCTGGGTTGCCTTCTTGATATATAAACACATCTTGATATAAAACTCTTTCTCATACATAGGTGAGTGTCACTGGATTTATTTCTCTCGATAGCCAGGCCTAACACACTGGGAATGTATTCAGCCTCCTTATATATACACCTTTCTGTTGACTACCAAGGCCAGTGGAGGACAGGAATTTGAGGGGAATCTCAGTTCTCTCAGGATGGTTCTCGATGACAAGCCATCCTGGGTCCTGAACTTCCCTCTGGCCATTTTAACATGTTAGCAAGCTGTATTGTAGCTGGCTTCTGGAGACTGTATTTGTCAGTCTGGATGCAGTCTAAGAAAACAGGAAGGTACACGCAAATCTGGGCACGGCATTTGCTAGGATTCAGTGCTTTGGTCTAGTCCCAGACTCGAGGCTGGTGCTGCTTTTGCCAGGATCTGTAGCTCATCAGCTGTCTTCCATTGCTGCCAAAATAAAGGATTCTTGTTTTGCTAAGTAGGTACAAATGCCAAGCACCAGAATCACGTGTAGGGATAGTAGGGGTGTTATGCTAGGAAAAGTGTGTAGAACAAAGAGTGATTCTTTGGTCTCATTTGTATATCAGTCTGTGTTAGACCAGGTTGACTGGAGAAACAAATCCAGGGACACTCATGTATGTATAGGAGAGCTTTATATCAAAGAGTAATTGCATATTAAGAAAATGTCCCAGCCCAATCCAGATCAACTCCATAAGTCTGATACCAGTCCATAAATTCCTCTTCTGACTCATGCAGCACATGCAACGACACCAAGTACAGCTTCTCATTTTTCCTCCTCCCTCCCACACCCTCCCTCTCCCATGTCCCCTTGATAATTTATAAATTATTATTATTATTATTTATGTCTTACACTGACCGCTGTCTCCTTTCACCCACTTTTCTGCTGTTTGTCCTCCTGGGAGGGGTCCACATGTCAATTATTGTGATCGGTTCCCCCTTATTCCCCTACCCGTTCCCTTTCCCTCCTAATATCTCTGCTCTCCGTGTTGGTCCTGAGGGGGTTATCTGTACTGGATTCCCTGTGTTGTGAGTTCTTATCTGTACCAGTATACATTTTCTGGTCTAGCCAGATTTGTAAGATAGAATTGGGGTCATGATAGTGGGGAGGGAGGAAGCAATAAAGAACTAGTGGAAGGTTGTATGTTTCATCAGTACTATACTGCATCCTGACTGGCTCAACTCTTCCTTGTGGCCCATCTGACAGGGAGTGTCCAATTGACTACCGGAGGCTTTAGGTCTCCAATCTGCCCTCCCCCTCATTCCCATTGATATGATTGTTTGTTTGTTTTGTTTTGGGTCTTTGATACTTGATACCTGATCCCATTGGCACCTCATGATTACACAGGCTGATGTGCTTCTTCCATGTGGGCTTTGTTGCTTCTCAACTAGATGGTCGCCTGTTTCTCTTCAAGCTTTTAAGACCCCAGACACTACATCTTTTGATAGCCAAGCACCATCAGCTTTCTTCACCACATTTGCTTGTGCACCCATTTTTGTCTTCGGTGAT
>NW_022104355.1:3882-4810 GCF_000313985.2 Echinops telfairi | reverse complement strand
CAGAGTTTCTTACTTATCCTGGAATCTGAAACACTAGGCATTTTTCACCCATCCAGTTTCCATTGGCCTCCAGAGTCTGAGCCATGCCTTGCACTCTCTCAGGCCGTAGCGAGTCCCTCTGCCATCCATCATGCTGAAAGGCTTGGTGGGAAGCTAGAGGCTCTTAGCCAGGAAATACTGGCAGCCAACCATACCATTTCACCATCTGGTGGCCAACATTGGCTTCTCCTGAGAGCGTCTGCCTGCTGCCTGGTAAAGCCAGGGTTTGTCTCCCCACAATACCCTGTTCAGAAGGTTCTTTATCCTTGGTTGCTTTCTTGGAACTCAGTCCCCAGGAAACATCAACTGGCTGGCCATGTCTCAAGCAGGGAGGTGAGCCAAGACATTATCCACCACAAAAGAACATGAACCCATGCTGAATTTGAACATCTGTTTCCTATGTAATGCCCTTCAGAAAGCATGGCCTTGTTTGTTCTCAAAATCAGCTCCCAGAAATCCAAGGAGGGAGGAAACAAACAAACAAACTGACCAGCAGATAGGATCTTTAGTAAGGCACTACTCCTCTTTGCGACCTTCATGCCAAGGGATCCCCAATTGTCAGCATTTAAAGGTCATGAAGTAGCCCTGGTGGCATAATGACTTAGTTTACTAACTGACAGGTGGGCAGTTTGAACTCATCAGTGACTCCAGAAATTATTCCCATAAAGATTACATTCTAAGAAACCCGATGGGGGCAGTTCTACTTTGTCATGAAGAGTTGCTATGAGTCAGAGATAACCCAATGGCACTTAACAGCAACAAAGCTTCTACAGACAGGTGTGCTGATGGAGGCTGTGGATTTCAGCTCTTCTAGAGCAGTGGTTCTAAGCTTCCTAATGCCACGATCCTTTCATACAGTTCCTCATGTTGTGGTGACCCCCAACCATAA
>NW_022104355.1:0-1026 GCF_000313985.2 Echinops telfairi | reverse complement strand
ATCAAGGCATGTTACATTTGGTCCTTGCAGTGATAAACTTAGCTCATTCAAGATGAAAGATGTCAACCAAGTAAGCTATTTTCTGCAGTTCACTTTTATCATTGAAAAGTGCTTTGAACTGTGTGCGGTATTGCTTTCTGATTTTAAAAAGTTTTGAATTCATCACGAAGCTCAAAAACATGTTTCAAAACTGTTTCTCTCAACAACCATCTCACTTCAGTGTGAAATAGCAGAGTATTATTCAGCGCATCCAACTCGTTGCACAGTTGCGAAAACGGTTGACTGTTTAAAGTGCTCACCTTTTAAAAATTGACAGAACTCATGACACTTTTCATTGATTTTTGTAACTCTTGTGGAAATGTCTTCATTGCTAATATTTGTCGATGAATCATACAGAGTTCTGATGACTTTTGGTGGCTCATTCAGTACCAAGCGTTGAAATCCAGATGGACAAGTTAGCATAGCTGAGCATCATCTGTGCAAACACCATAAACCTTTACCAAGAGATCTTATGTTCTTTCACAAATGAGCCAACTGTGTCAAATAAATTACCTGCAATAGTTGTTGTTTCAGGAGGTTTGCAAAAAAGAAACTCATCTTTAAAGTCGCCATCATTAACATAGCTCACTTAAACCAGGAACTGTGAACAGTTTGCAATGTGTGTAGATGCATCAAGCTGGCTGATAAATATTGGAAATAGAGCAGATTTAATTTCCTGGATTACCTGATCAAGAATATCAGCATACATGTCATCTATGCTTCTGCGGACAGTGTCGTTAGATAAGGAAATTACACTCAATTTTGTAACAAATTTGTCTCCGATCATAACTCGGACATGGTCTTTGGCCGCTGGCAACAGTTAATCCTTAGAATGGGGTGAAGTTTCATAGTTCTGGTGATTCTGAGAGCCACTAAATATGAAGCTTCAACGGCTGTTACGTTTTGTTTGTGGTACTTGCCCCAAGTGTCAAGTCTGGCTTTCTTGCGTCCATCAGCTTTGCTTCTAAAATAGTTGGGATCCTTGCT
>NW_022104354.1:77236-78823 GCF_000313985.2 Echinops telfairi | reverse complement strand
CTTGAAGCACCATTGAACTGATGTAAAAGCAATTCCTAGTGGTAAATATATGGTGAAACACCTGAACTTTCCTGATAAAGTGTTTTAACGGAAGTCAAGTATCCTCACCTGGCAATGTTGTTGGTAGAGAAAAATGTGGAGTTCAAGGAAGTAGAAATTATAAAGACACCACTGAAGGGAGGTTTGCAAAGCTACTGGGTGTGTTAGTCTAGGAACTTTAGAGAAACAAATCCACAGAAATTCGTGTATAAAAGAGAATTTTATATATAAAGGTTAAGTGCACATCACGAAAACATCCCTACACAAAGCTGCCCAAGCACACAATTACAGTATTATTCCATATGTGAGCCACCAATCCACAAAGACTTCCTCCATCTCACAAAAGAGATGAAATTATGCTGACTGCAGGGGGAGAGCCAAGTGAGTGAGACGGTAATTATCTCAGGATTGGCGGGGGTCTCCACACAGCTTCTCCAACACCCAAGGGCTGCAGCACAGTAGGTCCATGTGAATTTTCTCAGAGATGTCTTGTAGGACGTGAGCCTTGGAAGGAAAAGCAGTTAACTAGCTAAGGCTAATTCACCCAGTACTGCCCTTGACAAAGCAAGAGACCTGAGAACTAGAAAAGCAAGGCTGACCAAACCTGTATCCCTCCGACTTTCAATTAACCACATCTGTGTTTATCAGCCAGTTTTGGATGACCAGCTAACAACCTCAGTGAGCATTGTTGTTAAACACAGGATGATACATAAAGCTCCATTGGTTAATGCAATAATGACGCATAGGAGATTTCCCATATCCTCATATATATGGGAAATGGTAATGCTTTTTGATCACAGTAAAATGAAGTGCTGGGGGTACTCTTGAAATGAGAAATGTAATTCTCAGTGAGGCAACGGAGAAGGGAAGCCCAGGAAATGCAGGATTCACTGTTTTCCTTCATGTCCAAGCCAATCCAAGCGGTATGGTTTGGGCTGATATAAGTGAAACTGTTTGATGCCCCATTGAGTAAAGGCAGGATAAGAACCAGAAGGATTCTCCCTTCCTTTATATTCATGAATTTCCGGGAGATAAATGTGGAGCGGAGATATGTTAAACCACTTGAAGCATCATTGAACTGATGTAAAAGCAATTCCTAGTGGTAAAGATATGGTGAAACACCTGAAATTTCCTGATAAACTGTTTTATTGGGAATCAAGTATTCTCAACTGTCCATATTGTGGGCAGAGAAAAATGTGGAGGTCAAGGAAGTAAATATGGCTAAAGACACCACTGAAGGGAGGTTCACACAGCAACTTCTGTGTGTTAGTGTGGGAACTTTAGATTAACAAATCCACAAAAACTCATGTACAAAGTGCGTTTTATATAAATGGTATCTGCACATCAAGAAAGCATCGCTACCCAGAGCTGCCCAAGGTCACAAGTCCAACATTATCCTATATGTCCGCCACTAATCCACCAATTCTTCCTCCATCTCACAAAAGATACGAAAAGATGCTGACTGCAGGACAAAAGCCAAGTCAGTGAAAGAGTAATCATGTCAGGATTGGCGAGGGTCTCCACATGGCTGCTCCAGCACCCAGGGCT
>NW_022104354.1:71124-74612 GCF_000313985.2 Echinops telfairi | reverse complement strand
GCTGTAGCACAGTAGGTCCATGTCACTTTGCTCGGAGATGCCTTGCAGGACGTGAGCCTTGGAAGGAAAAGCAGTTAACTGGCTAAGGCTAATTCACCCTGTATTGACCTTGACAAAGCAAGAGACCAGAAAACTAAAAAGCAAGGCTGACCAAATCATGTGTTCCTCCGCCTTCAATTAATCAGCTAACAACCTCAGTGAGCAAACATTGTTGTGAAACACAGGACGATACATCAAGCTCCATTGGTTAATGCAATTAGAACGCACAGGAACCTGCAGGATCCAAGGTTTCCCAAATCCTCATATATATGGGAAATGGTAATGCTTTTTGATCACAGTAAAACAAGTACTCTTGAAATGACAAAAGTAATTCTCATTTAGGCAACGTAGAATGGAAGTCCAGGAAATGCAGGATTCACTGTTTTCCTTCACACCCAAGCCAATCCAGCGGGTAAGGTTTCAGCTGATTCAAGTGAAACTGCTTGGTGCCCCATTGAGTAGAGGCAGGATAAGTACCAGAAGGATTCTCTCTTCCTTTACATTCATGAATCTCCATGAGGTAAGTTTGGAGCTGAGATATGTGAAATCACTTGAAGCACCATTGAAATGATGTAAAAGCAATTGTGGCAAAGTTATGGTGAAACACCTAATCTTTCCTGATAAACTGTCTTAACAGAAATCAAATATCCTCAACTGTCAATATTGTGGGCAGAGAAAAATGTGGAGCTCAAGGAAGTAAAAATGTCTAAAGACACCACTAAAGGGAGATTCACTCAGCAACTTCACTTTGTTAGTGTGGGAACTTTAGAGAGACAAATCCACAAAATTGCATTTATGGAAAAGGGTTTTATACAAAGGTTAAGTGCATATTAAGAAAACATCCCTACACAGAGCTGCCCAAGGTCACAAGTCCAACATTATCCCATATGCCCGCCACTAATCCACGATGTCTTCCTCCATCTCACAAAAGATACAAAAATATGTCGACTGCAGGAAGAAAGCCAAGTCAGTGAAAGAGTAATCATGTCAGGATTGGTGGGGGCCTCCACATGGCTGCTCCAGCACCCAGGGCTGCAGCACAGCAGGTCCATGTGGCTTCTGCTTAGAGATGTCTTGCAAGAAATGAGCCTTGGAAGCACAAGTAGTTACCTTCCTTGCTAAGGTAACTTCACCCTGGTCTGACCATCACAAAGCAAGAGACTCTAGAACTCAAAAGGAGAGGCTCAAGGTGCCTTGTATCCCTTCACCCTCAATTAACCTCTCTTGTGTTTATCAGCTAGGTTGGGATGATAAGATAACCAACTTAGTGAGGAAATGTTGTTGTGAAACACGTGAAGATACACAAAGCTCCAGTGGTTAATCCAATTAGGATGCACAGGAATCTGCAAGATTTAAGGTTTCCCATATCCTCATGAATATGGAAAATTGTAATGCTTGCTGTCCACAGATAAAGGATCTACTGTGGGAACTCTTGAAATGACAAACGTAATTCTGGGTGATGCAACGCAGATGGGCAGCCCAGGAAATGCAGCATAGACTGTTTTCCTTCACATCCGAGCAAATCCATGATGTAAGGGTTGAGCTGAGATAAGTGAAACTGTTTGAGGCCCCATTGAGTAGAGGCAGGCTAAGCACCAGAGGATTCTCTGTAAATTTACATTCATGAGTCTCATGGATGTATAATTGGAGCTTATATATATGAAACCACTGTTGACCTCATTGAACTGAGGTAAAAAGCAACTCCTTGTCATAAAATTGGGGTGAAACACCTGAACTTTTCCGATAAAGTGTTTTCACGGAAGTCAAGTATCCTCTCCTGGAAATGTTGTAGGTGGAAAATAATGTGAAGTTCAGAAAGTAAAAATCATAAAGACATCACTGAAGAGAGGTTCGCGAAGCTATGTGGGTGTGTTAGCCTAGGAACTTTAGAAAAACAAATCCACAGAAACTCGTGTATAATAGAGAGTTGTATATAATGGTTAAGTGCACATGCAGAAAACATCCCCACCAAGAGCTGCTCAAGCACACAATTAGAACATTATCCCATATGTCCACCACCAATCCACAAACGTCTTCCTCCATCTCAGAAATGAGACGGAATTATGCTGACTACAGGGGGAAACCCAAGTCAATCTAAGGGTAATCATCTCAGGATTGGCGGGTGTCTCCACACAGCTGCTCTGGCATCCAGGGTTGCAGCTTGGTAGATCAATATGGCTTTTGCTCAGAGATGTCTTGCAGGAAGTGAGCCTTAGAAGCAAAAGCAGTTAACTGGCTAAAGCAACTTCATCCTGGACTGATCTTTACAAAGAAAGAACCAGGAGAACTTGAAAAGAGTGGCTTACAAAACCATGTTTCCCTCTGCCCTTCCATTAACCCACCTGTGTTATTGTCAAGTTTGGATAAGCTAACAACCTCAGTGAGCAAATCTTGTTGTGAAACACATGAAGATACAGAAAGCACCATTGCTTAATGCAATTAGGAAGCACAAGAACCAGCAGGATTCAAGGTTTCAGATATTTTCATGAATATGAGAAATGGAAATGCTTGTTTACCACAGAAAAAAGAAGTGCTGGGTGCATTCTTGAAATGACAAACGTAACCCTGGGTGTGGCAAATCAGAAGGGCATCACAGGAAATGCTAGAATCACTGTTTTCCTACACATTTAAGCAATTTCAAGAGGTAAAAAATGGAGCTGAGATAAGGGAAACTGTGTGAGGAGCCATTGAGTAGATGCAGGCTAAGCACTAGAATGATTCTTTCTTCCTTTATATTCATGAATCTCTTGGAGATAAGTTTGGAGCTGAGATATGTGAACCCATTGGAGGCAAAACTGATTTAAAAGCAATTCATAGTGGAACACTTGTGGTTAAATACCTGAATTTTCCCAATAAAGTGTTTTAATGGAAGTCAAGTATACTCACCTACAATGTTGTAGGTAGAGAATAATGTGATGCTCATGGATGTAAAAATGGCTAAAGACACCACTGTAGGGAGGTTTGCTACCTACAGTGAGTGTGTGAGTCTGGGAACTTTAGAGAAACAAATGCACAGAAACTCATTTATGAAAGAGGTTCCTATAAATGTTCAGTGCACATCAAGAAACATCCATACCTAGAGCTGACCAAGTTCGCAAGTCTAACAATCGCCCATATGTCCACCACCAATGCACAAAGTCTTCCTCCATCTCACAAATGAGACAAAATTATGCAGATTGCAGGGGAAAAGCCAAGCCAGTGAGGGGGTAATCATCTCAGGATTGGAGGGGGTTTTCACATGGGTGCTCCGGCACCAAGGGCTGCAGAGCAGTGGGTCCTTGTGGCTTCTGCTCAGAGATGTCTTGCAGGAAGTGAGCCTTGGAAGCAAAAGCAGTTACTTGGCTAAGGCAACTTCACCGTAGACTGACCTTCACATAGCAAGAAACCTGAGAACTCGAAAAGCAAGTGTGACCAAACCATGTATCTTTCTGCCCTTCAATTAATCCCAC
>NW_022104354.1:69877-70856 GCF_000313985.2 Echinops telfairi | reverse complement strand
TCTGTTTTCCTACACATCCAACCAAGTCCAGGAGGTAAGGGTTGAACTGAGATAAGTGAAACTGTTTGAGGCCCAAATGAGTAGAGGCAGGCTAAGTAACAGAAGGATTCTCCCTTCATTTATATTCATGAATCTCCTGGAGGCATATCTGGAGCTGAGGGATGTGAAACTGATGGTGACAAAAATTGAGCTGATGTAAAAGAAACTCCTTGTGGAAACATTCATCTCAGGATTGGCGGGGGTCTCCAAAGGCTACTCTGGCACCCAGGGATGCAGCACGGTAAGTCCACGTGGCTTTGCTCACGGATGTCTTGCAGAAATGAACCTTGGAAGCAAAAGCAGTTAACTGGCTAAGGCCACTTCACTCTGGACTGACGTTCACAAAGCAAGAGTCCTGAGAACTCGAAAAGTGAGGCTAACCAAACCATGTATCCCTCCGCCCTTCAATTAACTCCACCTGTTTATAGCCCAGTTTTGATTGATAAGCAATCTCCGTGAGCAAACCTTGTTGTGAAACACAAGGAGATTTATAAAGCTCCATTGGTTGATGTAAATAGGAGGGAAGTGCCACTGGCACTGTGAACAAGGGAACTTTATAGAGATGAGGTGGAGAAGAGTGCTTTCAGAAAAGAGAGACCACTGGTTGCTCTACAGCAGGAAGTTTACCTTTTCCATCAGCATCTCATGTTTGTGCAGCCTTAGAATTGAGCAAGAATTGTCCCTAGGTGGCCCTGCATGGCATCACTTGGGATAGGTATGGAACGTCTTACATCCATTTTTCAGATGACAGGATTGAGATGCAGAGATGCCAAATAGCTTTCGCAGGACTGCTCAGAACCTTGGCAGGGACATTCTCTCCTTTTTTACTCTCCTTCTGTTGTATTCTTGACTCTGTTGGTCTATGAACATCCTTAACTCAGGAGCAAGACTTCTACATTTATGAACCATGTATCCAACAGCAACCACAACTGCTGCTTGG
>NW_022104354.1:68139-69225 GCF_000313985.2 Echinops telfairi | reverse complement strand
CAGACCAAATTGACCTCAAGATACGGGCCATAACAAGAGACAAGGAGGGGCACTATAAAATGCTCAAGGGAACAATAGACCAAGAGACAGTGAGCATAATAAACATATATGCACCTAACGAGAGACCAGCGAAATTCTTGAATCAACACTCAAAAAGATGAAAAAAGAGATCACAGGCTCAACAATTATAGTTGGTGACTTTAAAACACCACTCTCTGAAAAAGACAGATCGTTGGGAAAAAAACTCAACAAAGAGGCTAGAGATCTAAATAGCACACTTGGACGACTTGATTTGATAGATATCTTCAAAGCATTCCACCCACATGCAAAAGACATACACACACATTCTTTTCAAGTCCACATGGCACATATTCGAAAATAGACCACATGCTGGGACACAAGTCAAACTTGAGTAAATTCAAGCACATCGAGTTTTTACGGACATCTATCTTTGACCACTGTGCCATCAAGCTGGAAATTAACAGAAGTATGGTGAAGAAAACTAGGGCAAACAATTGGAGGATCAACAATTTCCTATTGCAAAAGGAGTGGGTATTGACCCAGATCAGAGATGAAATCAGAAAGTTTCTAGAAAATACGACATACCAAAACCTGTGGGATACAGCAAAGGCATTTATCAGAGGAAGGCTGATAGCAATAAATGCACACTTTAAAAAAGAAGAGAGACTCGTGGATGGTATGCTGACACAAAACTTACACGAATTAGAGCAGAGTCAGCAGAACAACCCTACTAATAGCAAGAGGATAGATATAATATAAAGCAGAGCCGATAAACAGGAGAGGGAAAACAAGAAAACTATGGGAAAAAATCAATGCCGCTAAAAGTTGGTTTTTTGAAAGAATTAACAGAATCGATAGGCCGCTGGCAAACCTAACCAAAGAAAGGAAAGAACAAACGGCAATTGCAAGGATGAGACATGAAACAGGGGATATTATAACGGACCCTAATGAAATTAATAGGCTAATTACACAGTACTATGAACGTCTATACTCTAATGAATTCAACAATTTGGAAGACATGGACAAATATATGGAAACACAATCCCTCCCTAGGCTATCCCAGAT
>NW_022104354.1:66656-68039 GCF_000313985.2 Echinops telfairi | reverse complement strand
CGAGTCTCTCTTCTTTTTTAAAGTGTGCACTTATTGCTATCAGCCTTCCTCTGATAAATGCCTTTGCTGTATCCCACAGGTTTTGGTATGTCGTATTTTCTAGAAACTTTCTGATTTCATCTCTGATCTGGGTCAATACCCACTCCTTTTGCAATAGGAAATTGTTGATCCTCCAATTGCTTGCCCTAGTTTTCTTCACCGTACTTCTGTTAATTTCCAGCTTGATGGCACAGTGGTCAGAGATAGATGTCTGTATAAACTCTATGTGCTTGAATTTACTCAAGTTTGACTTGTGTCCCAGCATGTGGTCTATTTTCGAATATGTGCCATGTGGACTTGAAAAGAATGTGTGTGTGTTTTTTGCATATGGGTGAAATGCTTTGAAGATATCTATCAAATCAAGTCGTCCAAGTGTGCTATTTAGATCTCTAACATCTTTGTTGCGTTTTTGTCCCAACGATCTGTCTTTTTCAGAGAGTGGTGTTTTAAAGTCACCAACTATAATTGTTGAGCCTGTGATCTCTTTTTTCATCTTTTTGAATGTTGATTCAAGAATTTCGCTGGTCTCTCGTTAGGTGCATATATGTTTATTATGCTCACTGGCTCTTGGTCTATTGTTCCCTTTAGCATTATATAGTGCCCCTCCTTGTCTCTTGTTATGGTCCGTATCTTGAGGTCAATTTGGTCTGATATTAAGATCCCTACCCCTGCTTTTCTTTCATTACCATTTGCTTGGTATATTTTTCTCCATCCCTTAATTCTCAACTTGTTTTGGTCCGCAAGCTTGATATGAGTCTCCTGGAGGCAGCAGATCGATGGGTTATGTTTCCTCCGCCAGTCTGTTAGCCTCTGCATTTTCATGTCTGAGTTCAGGCCATTGATATTCAGTGTTATTATATCTATCTGTGGACTCTGTGATGTCATCTTTTACCTTTTGTGTTGGGTATTTTCCTATCTACCTATCTTATCAGCTTGTGTTGTGTGTGTAGTTTATGTTTGCCTTATTTCCACTATTGAGTTGATGCTATCCTGGGAGATGTTTCCACTTTGTCGTCCTATGGGTGAAGTTGTTCTATATGATGGTCTCTTCTTTGCCCTCAGTGAGTGTTTATCTTCTGCCCATACTGGACCGTCAAGGATCTTTTATTGGGCTGGGTTTATTTTTGTGTATTCTTTGAGGTTGTCATTGTCTTGGAAGACTCACTTCGTCATCTATCTTAATAGATAGCAGGCCCATTCTGTCCTATAGGGTCACTATGAGTCAGAATTGGCTAGATTGGAAATGAACTTTTGTTTTATCTTATCCATAAAAGTGGTTGTGGCATGGCTGCTTTTCCCTCTGGATCAAGTCCATGATTCCAGAGTATAAGGTCTTGAGTGACA
>NW_022104354.1:30910-32138 GCF_000313985.2 Echinops telfairi | reverse complement strand
CTGGATGGGGACAGCGTTTTGTTCTTACTGGAATAGACACCTATCCTGGATATGGATTTGCCTTCCCTGCACTCGATGCTTCTACCAAAACTACTATTTGTGGACTTACAGAATGCCTCATCCACAGTCATGGCATCCCACATAGCATTGCGTCATATCAAGGAACTCACTTCCGAATGAAGGAACTCTCCCACCCGGAAACACAGCATGGATTCTACTGAACTGGCAGGTGAGAATGCCCCCTGGCCATTTTGGGCTTCTCATGACTTTGGATCAACAGGTCAGAAAGGATGTCACTGTACTGATTTGTGTGATTGATCCTGATTACCAAGGAGAAATTGGACTGGTGTTACATAATGGAGGTAAAGAAGAATATGTCTGGAATCCAGGAGATCCCATAGGCTGACTCTTAGTGCTACCATGTATCCCTCCACCCTTCCAGGGTGGGACGATAAGCTATATACCTCAGTGAGCAAACTTTGTTTTGAAACACAAGAAGATTCATAAAGATCCATTAGATAATGTAATTAGGATATACAGGAACCTACAGGATTCAAGGTTTCCCATATTCTCTTACAATTACCTTTACTTTATTGGTCCATTCAGAGAGGACTATCCACACACCTCTTCCCCACACCTCCTTGTCGCCAATATTCCAATCATGGTCTTTCCAATTCCCTGAACATCCAGCCAAGCCATTAGCCACAGCCTGTGAATCAGTGTACAGTCTCACATCTGTTCTGCCCATTGGGGAGATTTCCCTCCACTACTGTCCTTTAGGGAAATCCCAGAAAAGGGCTCTAGTGCTGCTGCTGTCCACTTACAAGTGGCATCTGCATATCATGCAGAGCCATCCGTAAACCAAGCATGATTTTTTTGGTCTTCAGTTAAAGTATGGTAAGGAACTCCATAGGAAGCCATAGGTGCAAACTGGGAGAAAGAAGTAATGTGATGGGAGTGCAGACTGTGGGCATTTGGGCTACTTCTTCATGCAGCTTACTCGTCCCTTCAGATCCTGCTTTGGCCCAATCTCATATATACCACTTCCATTTAACAATGGAGTGTGGCTGCACACGTCCAACTTTATGATTCTGTGGGCCAGGCAATACCCAGTTCATGATAGGTAGTTCAGCCCTCATGGTGACTTGGTGGCCCACAGTCTACACCAAGGCCCAGTCACAGGCCAACAGCTGTTTTTCAAAGGGGGAGTAGTTGTCTGCAGAGGATG
>NW_022104354.1:20952-30444 GCF_000313985.2 Echinops telfairi | reverse complement strand
ACAAATATTGTTGTGAAGCACAAGAAGACACATAAAGGCCCCTTGGTTAATGCAATTAGGACACACAGGAATGTACAGGATTCAAGGTTTCCCATATTCTCATGAATATGGAAAATGGTAATGCCTGTTGGCCACAGAAAAAGGAAGTGCTCAGGGAACTCTTGAAATAACAAACTTAAATCTCAGTGAGCCAATGCAAATGAACAGCACAGAAAATGCAGGATTCACTGTTTTATTCCCATTCAAGCAAGCCCAAGAGGTAGAGGTTGACCCAAGTGAAAGTGTTTGATGCTCCACTGAATAGGGGCCAGCTAAGCACCAGAAGGATACTCTCTTGCTTTATATGCATAAATGTCCTGTAGGTAAGTTAGGAGCTGAGATATGTGAAACCGCTGAACGCACCATTGAACTGATGAAACAAGCAACTGCTTTTGGAAACGTTGTGGAAAACACCTGAAATTTGCTAATAAAGTGTTTTAGCGGGAGTCAAGTATCCTCACCTGGCAATGTTGTGGGTAGAGAAAAATGTGAAGCTCAAGGAAGTGAAAATGGCTAAAGGCACCACTGAAGGGAAGTTCGCACAGCTCCGTGTGTGTGTTAGTCTAGGAACTTTGGAGAAACAAATCCACAGAAACTCATGAATAAGAGAGAGTTTTATAGAAAGGTAAAGTACACATCAAGAAAACATACCTACCCTCAGCTGGCCAAGCCCACAAGTCCAACATTATCCCATATATCTGCCACCAATACACAAAGTCGCCCACACTCTCAGAAAAGAGAAGAAATGATGCCGCCTGCAGCGGGAAAGTTCAATCAGTGAAAAGGTAATCATCGCAGGATTGGGGGTGGTCTACAGCCAACAGCTCCAGGACCCAGACCTGCATCACGGTAGGTCCACGTGGCTTCTGATGAGGGATGTCTTGAAGGAAGTGAGCCTTGAAAGCAAAAGCAGTTAACTGTCTAAGGCAGCTACACCCTGGTCCAACCATCACAAACCTAGAGACACAAGAACTTGAAAGGCGAGGTTTAGAGAGACATGTATCCCTCCGCCATTCAATTAACCCCACCTGTGTTTATAAGTCAAGTTGGGATGATAAAGCTAACTACCTGAGTGAGTAAACCTGGTTGTAAAACACAGGAAGATATATTAAGCTCCATTGGTTAATGCAATTAGGAAACACGGGAACCTGCAGGATTCAAGGTTTCCCATATTCTCATTAATATGGGAAATGGTAATGCTTGTTGACCACAGAAAAATGAAGTGCTGGGGCATTCTTGAAATGACAAATGTAACTCTCGGTGAGGCAACGCAGAAGGGCAGCACAGAAAATGAAGGATTCACTGTTTTCCTTCTCTTCCAACCAAGTCCAGGAGATAAAGTTTGAGCTGGCATAAGTGAAACTATTTCAGACCCCATTGAGTAAGGGTTGGCTAAGCACCGGAAGGATTCTCTCTTGCATTATGAGCATAAATCTCCTGTAGGTAAATTAGGAGCTGAGATATGTGAAACCGCTGGAGGCACCATTGAACTGATGTGAAAAAGCAACTGCCTGTGTAAATGTTGTGGGAAACACCTGAAATTTGCCTATAAAATGTTTTAGGGGAAGTCAAGTATCTTCACCTGGAAATGTTGTGGGTAGAGAAAAAATGTGGAGCTCAAGGAAGTAAAAGTGGCTAAATGAACGACTGAAGGGAGGTTCGCACAGCGCCGTGAGTGTGTTAGTCTAGGAACTTTGGAGAAACAAATCCACAGGAACTCATGAATAAGAGAGAGTTTTATATAAAGGTTAAGGGCACATCAAGAGAACATCCCTACCCAGAGCTGCCCAAGGCCAGAAGTCCAACATTATCCCATATGACCGCCATCTATCCACAAAGTCTTCCTCCATCTCACAAAATAGACGAAATGATGCTGACTGCAAGGGGAAAGCCAGGTCAGTGAAAGGTTAATCATCTCTGAATTGCTGGGGGTCTAAAGCCGGCTGCTCCAGCACCCAGGGCTGTATCATGGTAGGTCTATGTGGTGCTGTTCAGGGATCCCTTGCAGGAAGTGAGCCTTGAAAGCAAAATCAGTTAACTTGCAGAGGAAGCTGGACCCAGGTCTGATCATCACAAAGCAAGATACCTAAGAACTCAAAAGGCAAGGCTCACTGAGCCATGTATCCCTCCGCCCTTCAATTAACCCCACCTTTGTTTGCTGGCCAGGTAGGGATAATAAGCTAACTACCTCAGTGAGCAAACCTTGTTGTGAAACATAAGAAGATACGTAAAGCTCCATTGGTTAATGCACTTAATACGCACTGGAACTTGCAGAATTAAAGGTTTCCCGTATTCTGATGAATATGAGAAATGGTAATGCTTGTTGACCACAGTAAAAGGAAGTGCTAGGGGCAGTCTTAAAATGACAAACATGACCCTCAGTGAGCCAACTTAGTAGGACAACACAATAAATGCAGGATTCACAGTTTTCCTTCACATGCAAGCAAGTGCAGGATTTAAGGGTTGAGTTGAGAAGAGTGAAACTGTTTGAGGCCCCATTGAGTAGGGAACAGCTAAGCACCGGAAGGATTCTCTCTTGCTTTATTTTCATGAATCTCCTGTAGGTAAGTTGGGAGCTGAGATATGTGTAACCGCTGGAGGCACCATTGAACTGATGTAAAATCAACTCCTTGTGGAAACGTTGTGGAAAACACTTGAAATTTCCCGATAAATGGTTTTAAGGGAAGTCAAATATCCTCAACTGACAATGTTATGGCTAGAGAAAAATGTGGAACTCAAGGAAGTAAAAATGGCTAAGGGAAACACTGTAGTGAGATTTGCACAGCTCCATGAGTGTGTTAGTCTAGGATCTTTAGAGAAACAAATCCACAGAAACTCATGAATAAGAGAGAGTTTTGTATAAAGATTAAGTGCACAGCAAGAAGATATCCCTACCCAGAGCTGCCCAAACCCACAAGTCCAACGTCCTCCATCTCACAAAATAGATGGAATGATGCCGACTGCAGTGGGAAAGATGAGTCAGTAAAAGGGTAATCATCTAAGGATTGGTGGAGGTGTCCACATGGCTGCTTCAGCACCCAGGGCTACATCACAGTAGGTCCATGTGGCTTCTGATCTGGGATGCCTTGCGGGAAGTGAGCCTTGGAATCAAAAGTAGTTAATTGGATAAGGCAGCTGCACCTTGGTCTGACCATTATAAAGCAAGATACCCAAGAACTAGAAAGGCTAGGCTCACTGAGCCTTGTAAACCTCCGCCCTTTGATTAACCAAACCTGTGTTTATTGGCCAGGTTGGGACGATACGCTAACTACCTCAGTGAGCAAACTTTGCTGTGAAACACAAGAAGATTCATAAAGCTACATTAGTTAATGCAATCAGGATCACCAGAACCTGCAGCATTCAAGGTTTCCCATATCCTGATGAATATGGGAAATGGAAATGCTTGTTGACCACGAAAAAAGGCTGGGGGTACTCTTAAAATGACAAACGTAACTCTTGGTGAGGCAACGCAGAAGGCCAGCCCAGGAAATTGAGCATCACTGTTTCCTTCACATCCAAGCAAGTTAAGGTTTGAACTGAGATAAGTGAAATTATTTGAGGCCACATTGAGTAGGGGCCGGCTATCACCAGAAGGATTCTCTCTTCCTTTATATTCATGAATATCTTGGAGATATATTTGGAGCTGAGATATGTGAACTCGTTGGAGGCAATATTTAAATGAATTAAAAGCAATTCCTAGTGGAACAGTTGTGGGGAAACACCTGAACTTTCCCAATAAAGTGTTTTAAAGGAAGTCAAGGATCCTCACCTAGCAATGTTTTGGGTAGAGAAAAATCTGGAGCTGAAGAATGTAAAAATGGCTTAAGGCACCATTGAAGGGAGGTGCACACAACTGCTTGCGTGTGTTAATTTTGGACTTTATGGAAACAAAGCCACATAAATTCATGAATAAGAGAGAGTGTTATATAAAGCTTAAGTGCACATCAAGAAAACATACCTACCAGAGTTTCCCAAGCCCACAGGTCGAACATTGTCCCATACGCCCACCACCAATCCACAATGTCTTCCTCCATCTCCCAAATGAGAGAAATGATACCGACTGCATCAGGAAAGTCGAGTCAATGAACGGGCAATCATCTCCGGATTGGTGGGTGTCTCTAAATGGCTGCCCCAGCACCAAGGGTTGCATCACGATAGGTCCATGTGGCTTCTGCTCAGCGATGTCTTGCAGGATGTGAGCCTTGGAAGCAAAATCAGTTAACTGGCTAAGGCAGCTGCACCTTGATCTGACCATCACAAAGCAAGATACCTGAGAACTAAAAGGAGAGGCTGACTGAGCCATGTATCCCTCAACCCTTTAATTAAACACACCTGTGTTTATCGGCCAGGTTGGGATGATAAGCTAAATATCTCAGTGAGCAAACTTTGTTGTGAAACACAAGAAGATTGATAAAACTCCAGGATGCACAAGGATATACAGGATTCAAGGTTTCCCATATTTTCTTGAATATGGGAAATGGTAATGCTTGTTGACCACAGAAAAAAGGAATTGCTGGAGGTACTCTTGAAATGACAGACATAATTATCGGTTAGTTAAGGCAGAAGGGCAGCCCAGGAAATGTGAGATTCACTGTTTCCTTCACATCCAAGCAAGTCCAGGAGGTAAGGCTTGAACTGAGATAAGTGAAAGTGCTTGAGGCCCCATTGAGGTTAAGCACAAGAATAATTCTCTCTTGCTTTATATTCATGAATCTCCTGTGGGTAAGTTAGGAGCTGAGATATGTGATATTGCTGGAGGCATCATTGAATTGATGTAAAAGCAAGTCCTTATGGAATCGTTGTGGGAAACACATGAAATTTCCCAATAAATTGTTTTAACTGAAGTCAAATATCCTTACCTGGCAATGTTGTGGATAGAGAAAAACGTGTAGTTCAACAAGCAAAAATAGCTAAAGGTACCACGGAAGGAAAGCCCGCACAGTTCCATGAGTGTGTTAGTCTAGGAATGTTTTAGAAAAAAATCCACAGAAATTCATGAATAAGAGAGCTTTTTTATGAAGGTTGAGTGCACATCAAGAAAAATTCCCTACCCAGAGCTGCCCACATCCACAAGTCCAACATTATCCCATATGTCCACCCCCAATCTACAAAGTCTTCCTCCATCTCACAAAAAAGACGGAATGATGCCTACTGCAAGGGGAAAGCTGGGTCAGTGAAAGTGTAATCATCTCAGGATTGGCTTGTGTCTCCATTCAGCTGCTCCAGCACCCAGGGCTGAATCACGATAAGTCCTTGTGGCTTCTGCTCAGGGAGGTCTTGCAAGAAGTGAGCCTTGGAAGCAAAAGCAGTTAACTGCCTAAGGCAGCTGCACCGTGGTCTGACCATCACAAAGCAAGAGACCTGAGAAGTAGAAAAAAGAGGCTGACCAAGCCATGTATGTCTCCACCCTTTAATTAACCCCACCTGTGTTTTTCGGCCTGGTTGGGGCATAAGCTAACTACCTTAGTGAGCAAACTTTGTTTTGAAACACAAGAAGACTAATAAAGCTCCATAAGTTAATGCAATTAGGATGCACAGGAACCTGCAGGATTCAAGGTTTTCCATATTATCATGAATATGAGAAATGATAATGCTTGCTGATCACAGAAAAGGAAGTGCTAGGGCACTCTTGAAATGACAAAGTAACTCTTAGTGAGGCAATGCAGAAGGGCAGCCCAAGAAATTCAGGATTCACTGTTTCCTTCACATCCAAGCAAGTCTAGGAGGTAAGGGTTGAGCTGAGATCAGTGAAATTGTTTGAGGCCCCATTGAGTAGAGGCAGAATAAGCATCAGAAGGATTCTCTCTTCCATTATATTCATGATTCTCTTGGAGGTAAGTTTGAAGCTGATATATGTGAACCAATTGCAGGCAAAATTTAACTGAGCTACAAGCAATTCCTAATGGAAAAGTTGTGGTGAAACTCCTGAACTTTCCCAATAAAGTGTTTTAATGATAGTCAAGTATCCTCACCTGGCAAAGTTGTGGGTAGAGAAAAATGAGGATCTCAAGGAAGTAAAAATGACTAAAGGCACCACTGAAGGCAGGTTCGCACAGCCCCGTGAGTGTGTTAGTCTAGGAATTTTGGACAAACAAATCCACAAAACTCATAATAAGAGAGTGTTTTATATAAATGTTAAGTGAACATCAAGAAAACATCCCTACCTAGAGCTTCCCAAAGCCCACAAATCCAACATTATTCCATATGTCCACCACCAATCCACAAAATCTTCCTCCTCACAAATGAGACAAAATGATGCCGACTGTAGGGGGAAAGCCAAGTCAGTGAAAGGGTAATCATCTCAGCATTAGCGGGGTTCTACACCTGGCGGCTCAGCATCCAGGGCCGCATTAATGTAGGTCCATGTGATTCTGCTCAGTGATGTTCTTGCAGGAAGTGAGTCTTCAAAGCAAAACCAGTTAACTGACTAAGGCAGCTGCACCATCTTCCAACTATCACAAAGCAAGAGACCCGAGAACTCGAAAGGTGAGGCTCACTGAGCCATGTATCCGTCCGCCCTTTAATTAACCCTATTTGTGTTTATAGGCCAGGTTGGGACATTAAGCTAACTACCTCAGTGAGCAAATATTGTTGTGAAACACAAGAAGATACGTACAGCTCCATTGGTTAATGCAATTAAGGCGCACAGGAACCTGCAGGATTCAAGGTTTCCCATATTGTCATGCATATGGGAAATAGTAATGCTTGTTGACCACAGAAAAAGGAAGTGCTGGGGGCACTCTTGAAATGACAAATGTAACTCTCAGTGAGGCAACGCCCAGAAGGGTAGCACAGGAAATGTAGGATTCTCTGTTTTCCTTCACATCCAAGCAAGTCCACAGTGTAAGGTGTGAGCTAATATAAGTGAAACTGTTTGAGGCCCCATTGAGTAGGGCCGGCTAAACACAAGAAGGATTATCTCTTGCTTTATATTCATGAAACTCCTGTAGGTAAGTTAGAGCTAAGATATGTGAAACCACGAAAGGCACCATTGAACTGATGTAAAAGCAACTCCTTGTGGAAATGTTATGGGAAACACCTGAAATTTCCCGTTAAATTGTTTTACCATAACCAAGTATTCTCACCTGGCAATGTTTTTGGTAGAGTAAAATGTGGAGCTCCAGGAATTAAAAATGGCTAAAGGCTCGACTGAAAGGATGTTCGCACAGCTCCATGAGTCTGTTGTCTGGGACTTTTAGAGAATAAAATTCACAGAAAAACATGAATAAGAGAGAGGCTTATATAAAGGTTAAGTGCATATCAAGAAAACATCCTTACCCAGAGCTGCACAAGCCAACAAGTCAAAAACTATGCTGTATATCTGCCACCAATCCACAGAATCTTCCTTCATCTCACATAAGAGAAAAAATGAGGCCGACTGCAACAGGAAAGTCGAGTCAGTGAAAGAGTAATCATTTTCAGGACTGGCAGGGGGTCTCCACAAGGCTTCTACAGCACCCAGGGCTACATCACGTTATGTCAATGTGGTTTCTGCTCAGGGATGTCTTCCAGGAAGTGAACCTCAAAAGCAAAATCAGTTAACTGGCTAATGCAGTTGCACCTGGGTCTGACCATCACAAAGCAAGATACCCGAGAACTAGAAAGAAGAGGTTGACTGAGCCATATATCCATCTGCCATTTAATTAACCCCACCTCTGTTTATTGGCTAGGTTGGGGTGATAAGCTAAATACCTCAGTGAAAAAACTTTGTTGTGAAACACAAGAAGATTCATAAAGCTCCATTAGTTAATGCAGTTAGGCTGCACAGGTACCTGCAGGATTCAATGTTTCCCATATTCTGATGAATATGGGAAATAGTAATGCTTGTTGACCACAGAAAAAGGAAATGCTGGGGGCACTCTCAAAATGACAAACGTAACTCTCGGTGAGGCAACACAGAAGAGCAGCCCAGGAAATGCAGGATTCACTGTTTCCTTCACATCCAAGCAAGTCCAGGATAAGGGTTGAGCTGAGAGAGGAATTTTAGAAGAATTTTATGTTCATTAAAATCAATATGAAAATAGAACAGGCTGTTGTCATATATCTATACCCATTTCCCCTTATATTAGCATCTTATAGTAGTTTGTTAATCTGCTCAGGGGCACAACTGTTCATTTTTTATAATTTATGAACAAACATTGATATATTAACATTAACTAAATTCCACATTTTATTCTTTCTTTTTTCTAGGATACTGTATTACATTTAGCCATCATGTCTCCTGAATCTCCTGTTAACTGTGACAGTTGATCAGATTCTCTGTGTTTTTTATGACCTCGTCAGTTTTCAGGAGTTAATTTTTAGATTGTCCCTTAGTTGAGGTTTTCCAGACTTGATTGGGCTTAATTAATTTTTAGAAAAAAGATCGGAGAAGTAAAATGTCATTTTCTCACAGATTATCTAAAAAACTAGGTAAGCAGAGCTTATTTACATTTCTTTACTAATCTGTAGTGAACATTTTAACTGCATATGAACATCATGTGAAACTGTTGACTACACATTAGTAAGTAAGCAGAAGTAAGCCTGTGCTTACCTTGCTTAAATAGAACTCTGTCAGAGCTTGTAAAATTGAAAAGAGGCTTATAGTCTTTTGGAAGGTTCTATGGGATTGGGAGACAAATTCCAGTTATACCTAGGAGCAGAATCCTTTACAAAAAATTCAGAAAAGAACATAGTGAATTGGGTAAAGTTTTAAAGAGCAGATCAGTTTCCCATTTGAAAATTAATAAGCATTTTGTTTCATGTCACTGATTAGAATTCCCACCATGTAACATTCCTTGTTCTATGTCTTCCCTTTTACTCAGTTTCTTTGATATGTGAAAACCTATTGTTTATTGGTCAAGTTGTGAGGATTTTTGTTTTATGCTGAGGTGTAATCCATATTGAAGGTTGTAGTCTCTGATCTTCATCAATAATTTCTGAAAATTAGCAAGGTTGGGTCATCTACATCTCATAGATATAGTTGACGCTATGTACTTCTTCATAAAATCTAGCTCCTTTGGTGATTTGCTCAGTGTACATATTGAAGTAGCACCAACGGAACACACAACATTTCTCTAGTCTTTAATGCTCCCTGGCCCCCCACACCCCACTCCATGATGAGCCAAGTTCTACCTTACAAATCCAGCTAGACCGGAGCATGTACACTGGTACAGATAAGAGCTCTCAGCACACGGAATTCTGGACAGATAACCCCCTCATGAACAAGAATGGGAGTAATTATACCATGAGGATAGGGGGAAGGTGGGTGTAGCGGGGAGAAGGGGAGAAACAGGAACCGACTATAATGATCAACGTATAACACCACCACCCCCAACAACAGATACGTGGGCAAAGGAAGACAGCAGGTGGTGCAAGATATGAAGATAATAATAATTTATAATTTATTAGGGGGTCATAAGGGTGGGAGGATGGGAGAGGGAGGGAAAAAGGAGGAGCTGATACCAAGGGATC
>NW_022104354.1:17978-20364 GCF_000313985.2 Echinops telfairi | reverse complement strand
GGTGGGCTTATAAAAAGAACACAATACATAAATATTCTCAAGGTCATAATTTGGCTCTCATGGACTTGTTTTAATTTTCATCAGCTTCAACTTGAACTTTGTTTATAAGAAATTGATTACTTGTTCTGTGGTCAGCTCTTGGCCTTGTTCTAATGGATAATATTTAATTTCTCCATAGTGTCTTTCCGTAAATGCAGTTAATTTGATTTCTGTCTATTCCATAGAACAAGATCCACATGTAAAGTCACCATTTATATTGTTTAAAACAAAGGTTCTAGCAACAAATATATTTCTTAGTTATTGTAAGGAGCAGACATTTTTTGACAGTTCTGAAGGCTAAAGTTCTGAATGAGATCCTCAGTGTTATGATTTTTTTCTAGAACTTCTCTCTTATTTCTCATAACTATCATTAATCTTTGGCATTCATTGCTATGCTTTGATGTTCCTTGGCTTTTGTCTTGCCTTTATGTATGTATTGTGCTCTTTGTATAACTCAGAAATAGTTGGGTTTAGGACTCTATGCTTTGGTATTTGCCTCCTTAGCATCACAAAAGAACACCCTGTTTTGAAATAGGGTCATAATTACAAACAAACCCCAAAGCAAACCAAACTTCCTTCCACTGAATTAATTCTTCCTTGAAATGAGGGGCAGGGGGATAAAGAAATTCTCTCTCATCAACATCCTATGTGGGACTTCTTAGGATATCCATCTTTATGTGAATAGATAGCCTCATCTTTCTACCATAGAATGATTGATGATGTGTTAGACCAGGTTTACTAGAGAACAAATCATAGTGACACTCACATATGTGTAAGAATTAATTTTATATAAAAAGTAATTTTATATCAAGAAAGCACCCGAACCCCGTTCAACTCAGATCCTGAAGTCTGATAATAGTCCATAAATACCTCTTCAGACTCATGCAGTCACATGCAATGATGTAGAATGCAGCAATGTCACTGGATGGTGGGTGCAAAGTTGTGTGGATCCATTGGTGGTTGTAACCTCACAGGGCTCTGGCAGCTCTCAAGGTGGGCTACAAGCAGGAAGGTGAAGGTAGAGAGAAGGACAGGTTCCTAGGACCCTCCTTCTGAGAAGGCCATGACCACAAGGAGACATCACCAGGCTGTGTCATAATTGGCAGGTTGAATACCACCCCTATACTTTTATATATCTTCAAGTTGACATGAAATTATGTAACAACCGCAGATCTATTTGAACTGCTGACCATGCCAGCCTAATGCTTGCCTAACGCTTAAGTGCCACCAAGACTCCGTAATCGCAGCATTTCAATATGTATTTTGGGGAGACATAATTCAACCTATAACAAGGTTAAATAGTATGTAAAAATGAGAGGGCGGGCAGAATGAAGACCTAAAGCCCATCAGTCGTCAATTGGACACCACCTGTCAGAACGGCCACAAGGAAGAGAAGAGCCAGTCAGGGTGCAGTACAGCACCGATGAAAAACAACCTTCCTCTAGTTCTTTAATGCTCCCCCGCCCCCTTCACACACACACCCCCAACACACACACACTGTCATGACCCCAATTCTATCTTACAAGCCTGGCTAGGCCAGAACATGTATATTGGTACAAAGTTTCCTGAAATATATCCAATATACTTAAACCATCAAATGAAATTTAACTTCCTGTAAATTTTTTGCACATTTTGTAGATAGAATCTAATGATTTCATTGTCTGTATGTATCTTGAACTTAATTAGAATATTTTCCAAGTAGAACACTCACACTAGCAATGATCACCAAAAAACTATCGTTTGAGACAACTTTGTAATTACAAGAGCTCTCAGTTCAGAACAAAAGTAAAATCATTAAAGATGAAAAATACTAATAAAAATTCACACCTGAATAGTATTACAATGTTAAGTTAAACTAGATTTAAAACCATGATTAAAACAATAAGCAGTACACTGCACTGACATAGGTGAAATAAAGGGAATCAACGAGCAATTTTTATTTACATCAGAATGATAGAGATCAGGACTATGCAATTTAATATTAATACCATGTTTCCCCGAAAGTAAGACATCCCCCCAAAATAAGACATACTTACATTTTTTTCTCTTGCTAAAATATAAGGCATCCCCCAAAAATAAGATCTCCCTGAAAATAAGGCCTCCTGAAGCTACCGTAACTCTGGACTCTGGATCATAGCGGCGGGCACCGTTGCGCAGCTCACTGTTGGCCACAGTGCAGCCGGAGCAGACAGGAAGTGAGAGGTCTCTTTTAATAAAACAATAAACAATAAATGTGTACTGTATTCTTCTTCATGGAAAAATAAGGCATCCCCTGAAAATAAGACCTAGCGCATCTTTGGGAGCAAAAATTAATATAAGACACTGTCTTATTTTCAGGGAAACAGGG
>NW_022104354.1:15706-17182 GCF_000313985.2 Echinops telfairi | reverse complement strand
TGCTTTCTTTTTATGAAAGTAATGCCCATATAAAAATTATGCTTTTTCTTTCATGACAAAAAAATATCCAAATCCACTGAGACTGAGACGATGCCAACTCATAGCGACTCTGGGTGGTGAAGATAGAGCTGCCCCTGTGAGTTTTCCAACTGTAACTGTTTATGGTAGTAGAAAGCTGAATCTTCCTCTGCTGGAGCAGCTGGCGATTTCAAACTACTGACATTTCAGATCACAATCCAACAAAACCACTAGGCCACAAATCACTAAGAAATAGAAGGGGAACTCAAAAACTTCATGGAAAAATTGAATTAAAACGAGTGGAATTTTTCTATAGAAGTTTCAAAATCTCCTTGTGCTAAGTAATTTTTATCTAACTTTATAAAAACATTTATAGTACTTTTGTTCTTGGAAAGGAAAATAGATTCACATTATTGAATTAATGTCCTTTTCTATTCTGGTCACCAGTTCTGCACCCTATTTTCCTAATGAGAATCAAACAGACACCTTATCTGAGAACACAATGCCCAATTGTGTGCTTGTATTTGCTTCCACTAAGAGCGCTTCACAATCTCATTTTCTTTTCTTTATTGCGATTTTTTCATGGACTGGCTGTTTCAGTGGTTTTCCCCACAATAACAGTCACATCTTGTTCCTGTTCATTGTGCTAGATTATTGTCCCACTTAGGACTTATTTACTAGCTTGCTATTTTGTTTCTATGCTAATTTACTATTTTACAAAGCACACTGGGGATAAAAAGGAGAGACTGTTAGTCTAAGCATTTACTGTTCATGCTTTCACATCCTTTTTCTATTTAACAACGAACATAACAGTTACTTAAAGGACAGCAACAAAAACACAAACCAATGAAGGTTGTCACATCGGAATTATATTTCCATCCTCAGAACATTTTAAATGATCTCAGCCATAATCTCCCCCATGGTGGACACACACGGATTTCTTGTCCCACTCATTCCTCTTGGGGTCTTCCTACCACTGTCACCCCAAATCCCATCTACGTGCTGATCTTCTGAACAGTCAGGTTAGTACAACTGAATTAGTTTTGGGACCAGACAAATGCACTGTACTGGTTAAAAGAGAGTCCCTCTAGGAATTTGAAATTCAAGAGTTTGGAATGACTGAGCAATCCTTTGAATTCTGAACGTCAGTATATTTTTGGCTCTGTTATCTGCTTTAGGTGTTAGAGACTCAGTGAAAGACTGGCTGCAGAAAATAAAAAGAAGACTGGAGTAAACTTACACTGCTGAGCATGGCTGAAAGATGGAGGGAAAGTTCTGAAGGCATTTAAACGCCTGGTGTTTGCATCCTGAGGTTCAGCTATACTTCTATCTTTTAGTTAGCTTTATATTTTTATGATAAAGGCCCCTTCAAAATGTCATGCTATTCCTATTTAGGTTTGTAACTTGCTAACAGTTGATCCCCCTGTGATGCACATTAGGCCTGATCTGGTTTTCATC
>NW_022104354.1:13584-15224 GCF_000313985.2 Echinops telfairi | reverse complement strand
GCAGCTGCACCCTGGTCTGACCATCAGAGAAAAAGAGACCAGAGAACTAGAACGGAGAGGCTGACTGAGCCATTTATCCCTCTGCCCTTCACTTGACCCCACATGTTTTTATCGGCCAGGTTGGCACAATAAACTTTAACTATCTCATTGTGAGTCACCCTCTTGAATATTTCATATGTTTTGCAATATATCAAGCCCGGATTGATGGACCTATAGGGACACCAAGTAGAATAAGGTTTTCTGGGTGCAGTACAGAGGCAGGAGTGGGGCAGGGTGGGTAAAAGGGATCTGATGTCAAGGAGTTCAGGAAGGAAAAGTATGTTTTGAAATGGATTGTGGTACCAATTGTAAAAAACTGTTTGATATGATTGAACTATGAAATGATATGTTATCTCTATTAACTCCCAATAAAATGGTTTTGAGAAAAAAGATATCTAATAAATATATTGCTCTAATCAAACCAAAACAGCTAAGTGAGGCTTGAAAACATTGATGCTTCTTTTCTATTACTTGAAACAGACTGGATTTCTAGATTTTGATACTTCTTTTTAAATGCACATGAACATGTATTGTGTTTAAAATTTTTATTTTTAAGATTATACACATACATAACTTCAAGAGCTACATAGTTCTACAGGGCTTGTTAGTCAATACCGTTAGCCCAGATCATCCTATCATTTTCTGATTCCCAGACACTTCCAACACTTTCAGTGGATTGTTTCAGTACTCATCTTCATCATTTTATAAAATGAGGTCTATGCTTACTCTTCGATTTTTCAGTTATAAGAATTATCAATTGATTTCCCTATAGGAAGTGAAACTCTAATGCTTTCATGGCCCACTCAGGACAGAAATGTAAACTTTCTGTTCTCATTCTCCTAGTACAGTTTCCATTATAATTTAGTTTGGACCATATTTAGCACATACATGATTGTTATTATGTAAATACAAATGATAACAGGACCAAGTCTACTCTGTCTTATAGGGTGGCTGGGAGTCAGAATTGATTCCATGACAATGAGTTCGGGTTGAGTTTTTACCACCATTGCACCTCTATCTCTTAGGGAACAATTTGGGGGAAATAGTAGCTTAGTTGAGGGAAAACAGTGCAATGGTTCAGAGCAAAGGTATGGGTGCCAGCTCTTATTTCATGCCTGAAGTTGGTGATAACAATAGCATCAACATTGTTAGTTTTATTATAGAGAAAAATGGTTAAGTAGCAGTCAGAATTCATGTTTTAACTATTTTTTAAAAGAAAACAGTGACTAATCTCCATCTAGGAATTTATTGCTCATTTCCCCCCTGATTAAGCAATCCATATTCATTGGTAGGGTATTTGAAAAGTACATTAAATTGTAAAGTTGCCAAAATAAAATTCCTCGCAGTTCCTCTATGCAGAAACAATTGCAGTTCATCTTTGTTCATGAACTCACGTGTCACTCAAAGTCCAGGATGCTTCCGTAAAGAATGAGCAGGTGCCTTGTCATGAGGGAAAAGATTCCTTGGTGTAACTTTTCTGGTCATTTCCTCAACAATTCAGCTTTCTGTTTCCTTCAAGCTTCTTCATAATAAGTTCCCATGATTGTCCTGTGCCCTTTGAGAAGTCCATAAAAAATTACCCTTTGGGATCCCAAACACAG
>NW_022104354.1:11761-13484 GCF_000313985.2 Echinops telfairi | reverse complement strand
ATATATCCAAGGTCTATAGAAAAAGTGGATTCACAATCAAACAAATTTTTAAAGTTTCTTAATATATATATTTTAACTGGGAGCTCATATTCACTTTTTAACATTAAGATTTTATGTAACTCATCTTTGTAAAGATCAATGGGAAACATTAAATGAATGTTGTAACAAAGGTCAAGTTTTGTATATAAAAATCTTCATATGTAGATATAGATATTACAAATATATTAGATTTTTCATAATATATACCTATATACACAATATACATATATACACACACACATAAGGGAGCTTCAAAAATGTCATATAAAAATGGAAAAATAATGGAATTAACTTTTGGAAAATCCATACATGTATATATATACACATATACTCAAATACAAAAGCAATAAAGCCACATTTCTCCCCTTCTTGGAAACTGACTCTCAAAATACAAGGAATCCTAGAAGGATAATATGAATCGGTATATAAATACAGTCTTTCAGGAATAAGTGTATACAGAGTATGGATATTTACTTTTTTAAAAGGCTGACATATCGGGAAGATATTGGTATGTCATCACCAAGATTATACCCAGTTATCAAATCCACAGTGGTTTCGGGCTTCTGTTTGATACCACTTAAGACGGATCGAGTCTGAGTCAACTTGCAACAGCAACCCAGGCAGCGTGCTGCAGTGACCGTCCCAGCAGGCGAGATAGTGAACAGCCCCAGACATGGTAGCAAAGCCCAGAAACAGCACCAGTGCCACAAGCTTAGAGCAGTGACCAACAGTGGAACCCGTCAAGTGCCTTCAAATAAAAGACCCAATCAAAGCAGTGGCTTCCAAGTAGATCTGCTGGACTGGTTAAATTCAAAGAAGGGAGATCATCTTAGAAAATAATGGCAGCTGTGTTTGGGATCCCAAAGGGTAATTTTTGATGGATTTCTCAAAGGGCACAGGACAATCATGGGAACTTATTATGAAGAAGCTTGAAGGAAACAGAAAGCTGAATTGTTGAGGAAATGACCAGAAAAGTTACACCAAGGAATCTTTTCCCTCATGAGAAGGCACCTGCTCATTCTTTAAGGAAGCATCCTGGACTTTGAGTGACACGTGAGTTCATGAGCAAAGATGAACTGCAATTGTTTCTGCATAGAGGAACTTTGAGGAATTTTATTTTGGCATTTTTACAATTTAATGTACTTTTCAAATATCCTACCAATGAATATGGATTGCTTAATCAGGGGGGAAATGAGCAATAAATTTCTAGATGGAGATTAGTCACTCTGTTTTCTTTTAAAAAATAGTTAAAACATGAATTTTGACTGCTACTTAACTGTTTTTCTCTATAATAAAACTAACAATGTTGATGTTATTGTTATCACCAACTTCTGGATGAAGGAGCTATCTCTCAGGCATGAAATAAGAGCTGGCACCCATACCTTTGCTCTGAACCATTTCACTGTTTTCCCTCAACTAAGCTACTATTTCCCCCAAATTGTTCCCTAAGAGATAGAGGTGCAATGGTGGTAAAAACTCAACCCGAACTCACTGTCATGGAACCAATTCTGACTCCCAGCCACCCTATAAGAGAGTAGACTTGGTCCTGTTATCATTTGTATTTACATAATAACAATCATGCATGTGCTAAATATGGTCCAAACTAAATTATAATGGAAACTGTACTGGGAGAATGAGAACAGAAAGTTTACATTTCTGTCCTGAGTGGGCCATGAAAGCATTA
>NW_022104354.1:8450-10763 GCF_000313985.2 Echinops telfairi | reverse complement strand
GTGTGTGTTTTGTGAGATAGAGGAGGACTTTGTGGATTGGTGTTGGACATATGGGCTAATGTTGGACTTGTGGGATTGGGCAGCACTGGGTTGGGATGTTTTCTTGATGTGCACTCACCCTTTATATAAACTCTCTCTTATACATGAGTTTCTGTGGATATATTTCTCTAATGTACCCAGACTCACACACTCAATGATGTAACACATCTGAGATAAACCCCAATATGAACAAACAAAAAACAAAGAAATACAGAAAATGATGAAAACCAGATCAGGCCTAATGTGCATCACAGGGGGATCAACTGTTAGCAAGTTACAAACCTAAATAGGAATAGCATGACATTTTGAAGGGGCCTTTATCATAAAAATATGAAGCTAACTAAAAGATAGAAGTATAGCTGAACCTCAGGATGCAAACACCAGGCGTTTAAATGCCTTCAGCACTTTGCCCCCATCTTTCAGCCATGCTCAGCAGTGTAAGTTTACTCCAGTCTTCTTTTTATTTTCTGCAGCCAGTCTTTCACTGAGTCTCTAATCCCTAAAGCAGATAACAGAGTCAAAAATATACTGATGTTCAGAATTCAAAGGATTGCTCAGTCATTCCAAACTCTTGAATTTCAAATTCCTAGAGGGACTCTCTTTGAATCAGTACAGTGCATTTGTCTGGTCCCAAAACTAATTCAGTTGTACTAACATGACTGCTCAGAAGATCAGCACGTAGATGGAATTTGTGGTGACAGTGGTAGGAAGACCCCAAGAGGAATGAGTGGGACAAGAAATTCGTGTGTGTCCACCATGGGGAGATTATGACTGAGATCATTTAAAATGTTCTGAGGATGGAAATATAATTCTGATGTGACAACCTTCATTGGTTTGTGTTTTTGTTGCTGTCCTTTAAGTAAATGTTATGTTCATTGTTAAATAGAAAAAGGATGTGAAAGGATGAACAGTAAATGCTTAGACTAACAGTCTCTCCTTTTTATCCCCAGTGTGCTTTGTAAAATAGCAATTAGCATAGAAACAAAATAGCAAGCTAGTAAATAAGTCCTAAGTGGGACAATAATCTAGCACAATGAACAGGAACAAGATGTGACTGTTATTGTGGGGAAAACCACTGAAACAGCCAGTCCATGAAAAAAATTGCAATAAAGAAAAGAAAATGAGATTGTGAAGCGCTCTTAGTGGAAGCAAATACAAGCACACAATTGGGCATAGTGTTCTCAGATAAGGTGTCTGTTTGATTCTTATTAGGAAAACAGGGTGCAGAACTGGTGACCAGAATAGAAAAGGACATTAATTCAATAATGTGAATCTATTTTCCTTTCCAAGAACAAAAGTACTATAAATGTTTTTATAAAGTTAGATAAAAATTGCTTAGCACAAGGAGATTTTGAAACTTCTATGGAAAAATTCCACTCATTTTAATTCAATTTTTCATGCAGTTTTTGAGTCCCCCTTTTATTTCTTAGTGATTTGTGGCCTAGTGGTTTTGTTGGACTGTGATCTGAAATGTCAGTAGTTTGAAATCGCCAGGTGCTCCAGCAGAGGAAGATTCAGTTTTCTACTACCATAAACAGTTACAGTCAGAAAACTCACAGTGGCAGCTCTATCCTCACCACCACAGAGTCGCTATGAGTTGGCATCATCTCAGTCTCAGTGGATTTGGATATTTTTTTGTCATGAATGAAAAAGCATAATTTTTATATGGGCATTACTTTCATAAAAAGAAAGCATCAGAAATTCATTAATTGTTAAGTCCAATTGTACTGAACAAATTACTGTGAGAGACAAAGCAGAAAAGAAATATGTTATAATGCCCATGACAGTTCCATGTGGCTGTAGTGGACCAAATATCGTTTCCGTGGGAATCCAACCAATTCTTACTTCCTGGAAGCAGCATTCTGCAGCGAGTCTTTAATCCCACTTCTACAACAAATACTTGTAGGATTAAATGACTTCATCCCCTTTACTCTAATTAATTAATCATTTAATATAATAATCATATTTTTTATCAATTCTAGAAACAACCAACTTTTATATCTTTCTCAGGCTTTTTAGCTTTTAGTCCTTTGCTACTTCACAGACCTGGAATTATTTTTAATTTTAATTTTCCTATTTAGAAAGGCAATAGGTCTAATAGGTAAATATGCATAAGGGAATACTTATGAACTGAAATCATTATATGTACTTAAGTCACTATATTTCCACTGATTTTCTACTCATTGCCTAGGTGTCTATATGAATGAAGTACTTACTAAGATCCAGAAATATCTGTTCTATTTGTATTAAGAAACATTACCACACTTACAAAAG
>NW_022104354.1:6681-8350 GCF_000313985.2 Echinops telfairi | reverse complement strand
AATAGAGGCAGACTAAGCACCAGAAGGTTTCTCTCTTCCTTTATATTCATGAATCTCTTGGAGGTATATTAGGAGATGAGATATGTGAAATCCCTGGAGACATCATTGAACTGATGTAAAAGGAACTCCTTGTGGAAAAAATTACGGTGAAACACTTGAACTTTCCTGATAAAGTGTTTTAATGGAAGTCAAGTATCCTTACTTGGCAATGTTTTGAAACGAGAAAAATGTAGAGGGAAAGGAAGTAAAAATCCTTAAGACACCACTGAAGGTAGGTTTGCGCAGCTACGTGAGTGTGTTAGCATGGGAACTTTAGAGAATTGAATCCTCAAAAACTCAGGTATAAAAGAGAGTTTTATTTAATGTTTAGTGCACAATGAGAAAACATCTCTACCTAGTGCTGCCCAAGCTGATTAGTTCAACATTATCCCATATGTCTGCCACCAATCCCCAAAGTCTTCCTCCATCTCACAAAAGATACGAAATGATGCTGACTGCAGGGGGAAAGCCAGATCAGTGAAAGGGTAATGATTTCAGGATTGGCGGGGGTCTCAATAAGGCTGTTCTGGCACTCAGGGCTGCAGCATGGTAGCTCCATATGGCAACTGCTCAGAGATGTCTTACAGAAAGTGAGACTTAGAAGCAAAAGCAGTTAACTGGCAAAGGCAACTTCACCCTGGACTAACCTTCACAAAGCAAGAGACCACAGAACTCGAAAAGGCGAGGCTAACAAATCATGTATCTCTCCGCTCCTCAATGAACCCCACCTGTGTTTATTGGATATTTTGGGATAATAAGATAACAACCTCAGTGAGCAAACCTTTTGGTGAAACATAAGAAGAAACATAAAGCTTCATTGGCTAATGCTATCAGGATGCACAGGAAATATGGTAAGTGGTAATGCTTGTTGACCACCGAAAAAGAACGTGCTGTATGCACTGCTGAAATGACAAACATATCTCTGATTGAGGTAATGCAGAAGGGCAGCCTAGGAAATGCAGGATTGACTGATTTCCTTCACATCCAAGCAAGTCCAGGAGGTAAGTGTTGAGCTGAAATAAGTGAAACTGTTTGAGGCCCCATTGAGTAGAGGCAGGTTAAGCACCAGAAGGTTTCTCTTTTCCTTTATATTCATGAATCTCTGGGAGGTATATTTGGAGCTGAGATATGTGAAGCCGCTAGAGACACCATTGAACTGATGTAAAAGCAACTCCTTGTGGAAACATTGTGGTGAAACACCTGAACTTTCCCGATAAAGTGTTTTAACGGAAGTCAAGTATCTTCACCTGGCAATGTTGTCGATAGAGAAAAATACGGAGCTCAAGGAAGTAAAAACCCAAAGACACCACTGAAGGTAGGTTCAAGCAGCTGTGTGTGTGTGTTTTTCTGGGAAATTTAGCTAAACAAATCCACAGAAATACATGTATAAAAGAGGATTTTATATAAATGTTAAGTACCTCAGTTAGTTAATTGTGCCAACCTGGCTGATAATCACATGTGGGGCTAATTGAAAGGAGAAGAGATAAATGGGTCACGAGCCTCGCCTTTCTACTTCTCGGGTCTCTTGTGTTGTGATGGTCGCAGCAGGGTGCAGCTGCCTTAGTAGTTCCCTGCTTCAGCTTGCAAGATTGACTTCCTACAAGACATCCCCAAGGAGAAGCTACATGGA
>NW_022104354.1:4191-6205 GCF_000313985.2 Echinops telfairi | reverse complement strand
CCAGGGCTGCAGAACGGTAGGTTCATGTGACTTCTGCTCAGAGATGTCTTACAGGAAGTGAGCCTTGGAAGCCAAAGCAGTTAACTTGCTAAGTCAACTTCTCCCTGGACTGACCTTCACAAAGCAAGAGACCCTAGAACTAGAAAAGCAAGGGTGACCAAACCATGTATCCCTCCGCCCTTCAATTAACCCCACCTTGTTTATGGGCCACTTTGGCATGATAAAATAACAAGCTCAGTGAACAAACCTTTTTGTGAAACACAAGAAGATAAAAAAAGATCCAATGGTTTATGCTGTTAGGATGCATAGGACCTGCAGGATTCAAGGTTTCCCATATCGTCATAAATATGGTAAATGCTAATATGTGTTGACCACGGAAAAAGGAAGTGCTGGGGGCACTCTGGAAATGACAAATCTAACTGTGGGTGAGGCAACGTAGAAGGGCATCCCAGGGAATGCAGTATTTACTGTTTTCCTTCACATCCAAGCTAGTCCAGGAGTTAACAGTTGAGCTGAGATAAGTGAAACTATTTGAGGCCCTATTGAGTAATGGCAGGTTAAGCACCAGGTTTCTCCCTTCCTTTATAATCATGACTCTCTTGGAGGTATATTTGGAGCTGAGGTATGTGAAACCGCTGGAGACACCATTGAACTGAGGTAAAAGCATCTTCTTGTGGAAACATTGTGGTGAAACACCTGAACTTTCCCAATAAAGTATTTTAACTGAAGCCAAGTATCCTCACGTGGCAATGTTGTGTGTCGAAAAAAATGTGGAGCGGAAGGAAATAAAAATCCTAAAGACACCACTGAAGGGAGATTCGCGCAGCTACATGAGTGTTTTAGTCTCATAACTTAGGGAAACAAATCCACAAAAACTCTTGTATAAAAGAGAGTTTTATATAAATGTTAAGTGCATATCATGAAAACATTCCTACCTAGAGCTGCCCAAGCTCACAAGTCCAACATTATCCCATATGTCCGCCACCAATCAACAAAGTCTTCCTCCATGTCACAAAAAAGACCAAATGATGCGGACTGTAGGGGGAATGCCAAGTCAGTGAAAGAGTACTCATCTAAGGATTGTCGAGGGTCTCCACATGGCTGCTCCCGCACCCAGGGGTTCAGCCTGATAGGTCCGTGTGACTTCTGTTCAGAGATGTCTTTCAGGAAGGGAACCTTGGAAGCAAAAGCAGTTAACTAGCTAAGGCAACTTCACCCTCAACTGACCTTCACAAAGCAAGAGTCCCCAGATATCGAAAAGCAAGACTGATCAAACCATGTATCCCTCCGTGCTTCAGTTAACCCGCACTTGTGTTTATCAGCCAGTTTGGGATGATAAGCTAACATCCTCAGTGAGCAAACCTTGTGAAACACAAGAAGATACAAAAAGATCCATTGGTTAATGCGATTAGGTCGCAAAGAAACTTGCAGGATTCAAGGTTTCCCATAACATCATGAATATGGGAAATATTTATGCTTATTGATCACAGAAAAAGGAAGTTGTGGGTGTAATCTTGAAATGACAAATGTAAAGCTCCTTGAGGCAACGCAGAATAGCAGCCAGGAAATGCATTATTGACTGTTCTCCTTCACATCAAAGCAAGTCCAGGAGGTAAGGGTTAAGCTGAGATAATGGAAACTGTTTGAGATCCCATTGAGTAAATGCAGGCTAAGCACCATAAGGATTCTCTTTTCCTTTATATTCATAAATCTCTGGGAGGTATATTTGGAGCTGAGATATGTGAAACCATTGTTGACACTATTGAACTGATGTAAAAGCAACTCCTTTTGGAAACTTTGTGGTGAAACACCTGATCTTTCCCGATAGAGTGCTTTAATAGAAGACAAGTATCCTCACCTGGCAATGTTGTAGGTAGAGAAAAATACGGAGCTCAAGGAAGTAAATATCCTAAAGATACCACTGAAGGGAGGTTCTTGTAGCTATGTGAGTGTGTAATTCTGGGAACTTTAGCTAAGCAAATCCACAGAACTTATGTATAAAATATAATTTTAT
>NW_022104354.1:0-2208 GCF_000313985.2 Echinops telfairi | reverse complement strand
TTATTCTGGGAACTTTACCTAAACTAATTCACAGAAACTCATGTATAAAAGAGAGTTTTATATAAATATTGAGTGCACATAAAGAAAATATCCCTAGCCAGAGCTGCCCAAGCTCACAAGTCCAACATTATCCCATAGTGCACCAACAATCCACAAAATCTTCCTTTATCTCACAAAATATTTGAAAATATACCGAGTTTAGGAAGAAAGACAAGTCAGTGAAAGGGTAATCATTTCATTATGAGGTGGTTTCCACATGGCTGCTCCGGGACCCAGGGCTGCAGCATGGTCGGACCATGATGCTTCTGCTCTGAGATGCCTTGCAGGAAGTGAGCTTGAAAAGCAAAAGCAGTTACTTGGCTAAGGCAACTTCAGCCTGTTCTGAACATCACAAAGCAAGAGACCCTAGAAAGTGAAAGGGGTGGCTAAACGGGCCATGTATCCCTCCATACTTCCATTAACCCAACCTTTGTTTATCAGCCAGGTTGGGATGAAAAGCTGACTACCTCAGTGAGCAAACCTTGTTGTGAAACCCTAGAAGGATACATAAAGATGCATTGGATAATGCAATTATGATGAATAGGAACCTGTAAATTCAAGGTTTCCCACATCCTCATGAATATGGGAAATGGTAATGGTTGTTGACCACAGAAAGAGGAATTGTTTGAGGCTGTCTTGAAATGACAAACATAACTCTGGGTGAGGAAATGGAGAAGGGCAGCCAAGGAAATGCAGTGTTCACTGCTTTCCTTCACTTCCAAGCTAGTCCAGCAGTTAAGGGTTGAGCTGAGACAAATGGATATGTTTGAGGCCCCATTGAGTAGAGGCAGGTTATGCACCAGAAGCTTTCTCTCTTCCTTTATATTCATGAATTTCTTGGAGGTATACTTGGAGCTGAGATATGTGAAACCGCTAGAGACACCATTGAACTGATCTAAAAGTAACTCCTTGTGGAAACATTGTGGCGAAACAACTGAATTTTCCCGATAAAGTGTTTTAACGGAAGTCAAGTATCCTCAGCTGGCAATGGTGTTAGTAGAGAAAAATGTGGAGCTCAAGGAAGTAAGAATTTTAAAGACACCACTGAAGGGAGGTTCACACAGCTATATGAGTGTTTTAGTCTGGGACCTTTAGAGAAACAAATCCACAGAAACGCATTTATAAAAGAGCATTTGATGTAAATGTTAAGTGCACATCGAGAAAATATCCCTACCCAGAGCTGCCCAAGCTCACAAGTCCAATATTATCCCATGTGTCAACCACCAATCCACAAAATCTTCCTCCATCTCACCAGAGACAAAATGATGCTGAATGCAGGGGGAAAGTCGGGTCAGTGAAAGGCTAATAATACCAGGATAGGCCGGGGACTCCACACGGCTGCTCTGGCACCCAGAGCTGCAGCACGGTAACTCCATATGGCTTATGCTCAGAGATCTTGCAGGAAGTGAGCCTTGGAAACAAAATCTGTTAACTGACTAAGGTAACTTCACACTGGACTGACCTTCACAAAGCAAGAGACCTGAGAACTTGAAAAGCAAGGTTGACCAAAAAAAATATCCCTCTGCCCTTCAATTGACCCTACTTGTGTTTATCAGCCAGGTTGGGAATATTAGCTAACTATGGCAGTGAGCAAACCTTGTTGTGAAACACAGGAAGATTCACAAAGCTCCACTGGTTAATGCAATTAGGATGCACAGAAGCCTGCAGGATTCAAGGTTTCCCATAGTCTCATGAATATGGGAAGTGGCTATGCTTGTTGACCACAGAAAAATGATGTACTGGGGACACTCTTGAAATGACAAATGTAACTCTGGGTGATGCTCAAGAAATTAGAAATCATAAAGACATCACTGAAGGGAGATTTGCGAAGCTACGTGGGTATGTTAGTCTAGGAACTTTAGAGAAACAACTCCACAGAAGCTCGAGTATAAAGGAGAGTTTTCTATAATGGTTAAGTGCACATCTAGAAAACATCCTTACCCAGAGCTGCCCAAGTACGCAATTAAAACATTATCATATATGTCCGACACCAATCCACAAAGTCTTCCTCCATTTCACAAAAGAGACAAAATTATGGTGACTGCTGGGGGAAAGAAAAGTCAGTGAATGGGTAATCATCTCAGGATTGGCGGGTGTCTCCACATGGCTGCTCTGGCCACCAGGGTTGCAGTTTGGTAGGTCCATGTGGCTTCTTCTCAGAGATGTCTT
>NW_022104353.1:7395-8406 GCF_000313985.2 Echinops telfairi | reverse complement strand
TCTCTATAGGAAACAAATGGCAAACCCAAAGGAGTAGTTGAAGTAAGTTTCATGACGGAGCTATTTTTTTAAAGACTGAGGAAGCATGCAGGGAACCAGGCATGGTGGTGAGGCACCAAGGGGCTGACAGCAGTAGGAAACTTTCACTGCTGCTAGACCTGCAGAAGCCATGGGAAGGAGCTGGAACCCATCTGGAGCTGCAGTCTTGGATTATAGATTACCATATATACTCGTGTATAAGCTGAGTTTTTTGCCACATTTTAAATGCAGTTTTTGTGGTAAAATTAGGTGCCTTGGCTAGGTCGGCTTATACTCAAGTATGTATGGTACTGACTTACCACCTTCTTTTCATAAAAAAAAAAAAAAGAAATTTTACTTACAGGTCCCCGCTAGCAATGAAAAACCTTTGTACTGCAGCCCATAGTCCAGGATAAAGTGTAGGTATCTGTTTTTGCAGCCTCCCTGGATTGTTCCAGCACTCCCCAGGGGGTGGTGTCGCCCACTTTGGGAAATACTGTGTTAGAAAAATGGCTGTTCACCTGGAGCTGTCATCTTTGGTGGGAGAACACCACCACTGTTGAACCATGGGCAATCATGTGGGGAGTCAGGAGTAGATATCCAACTCTTCTCCCTGCCAACTTCCTTCAGTTGCCTACTCGTTACTGTTAATGTGGGAGTCCTCCCAGAGGCACCGCATAGGAGAGTCTGAGTGAAGTCGTTTGCAGAGATCAGCCTCCGGGGTCACAGAGCTGGTTAGTGACACAGAGCTCTAGAAGAGCAGATGAGTTGCATCCACACAGCCATTGTTGATGTGTGCTTTCTTTGCAGTTAACTCTTTTTTTTTGGTTTTTCTTTTCAGCTCCCACATGTCTTTGTGAATTGTGTTGAATGCTTTACCTCAAGACTGCTTTTAGAACAAATCTTAAACAAGTTGATTCATTATTCTTCAGAAGATGATTGCTCTACTCAAATGATCTGTGATACATTTAATGACTTTGTTCGCCTGTTTAA
>NW_022104353.1:4782-6474 GCF_000313985.2 Echinops telfairi | reverse complement strand
AAATAATCTATTCCTTGAATTTAACTTTACTGCTAATTTAAATGATTAAAATTTTCAACTAGGTTTATTAATAAAGTTTGGGGAATTTTTTTTATATGTTTGTGTTTAAACCCGAGTTCTTTGAGAAGTGGTTTCAGTTCAGGCCAGAAAATGGACAAGACAAACCTAGGACCTCTGATCTTACTGGAAAGCTTGTTAGGTGCTGACTCATGGAGACCCAGTGTTCAAGAGAGGGAAACACTGCCGGTTCTGTGCCATCCTCAGTTGTTGGTTTTTTGAATGCATTGTTGAAACCACTCTGTCTTTCCAACTCATTGACTATTTTTTCCTTCTTTTTGGTTGATCCTCTACTTTACCAAGCATGATGTCTTTCTCCAGGGACTGGCTCCTTCTGATAACATGTTCATAGTTAGTATATAGGAAGTCATCTCACAAGCCACCACCATATGACAATATAAGACAGTGTAGAACTGCCCCCTGTGAATTTCTAAAACTATAGGAAGCCCTATCTCTCTCCCTTGGAGTTGCTGCTGGTTTCAAACTGCTGAGCTTTCCAATTGTAGCCCAGTGCATAACCACTAAGCCACTAGGGCTCCTTGAGTGACAGACCGGCAAACTATTAAAGACCACTGTGATCATTTCAAAAAGGGACAGAAGATGATTTGAAGGGACTTCTACTGGCCAAAGATGAGACAATTTTATCATCCAAAAGTATAATAAATCCAATAGGTGGAATTTTAGATTTGATAAAATTTATAAATATATAACAATAATAAATATGCATATGAAATATTGGGGTTTCGAGGTTGAGAATTTACTTCACAGGTCAGTACACTGCAGTGTGCTTGAAAATGACCACTGAAAATAACAGATTTTAATCCCTGGAACCTGTAACATTTCCTTCTTTGAAAAAAGGGTCTTTGTAGATGTGATTGATTTAAGATTTTGAAATAGGGAGATTTCCTTGTATCCATGCCAGGGGTCCTCAAACTTTTTAAACAGGGCCATTTCACTGTCCCTCAGACTCGTTGGAGGACTGGACTACAGTTTTAAAAAAAACTATAAACAAATTCCTATGCACACTGCACATACCTTATTTTGAAGTAAAAGTACAAACGGGGCAAAAACACCAGCTGGCCGGATAAATGTCCTCGGCGGGCTGCATTTGGCCCGCAGGCCATAGTTTGAGGACTCCTGCATTAGACCATAAATGGAAATACAGGTATGTTTATAAGAGTGAAGAGTGAAATTTGACATTAATTACACAAAGAGAAAGCTGATGTGATGGAGCCAGAGAGAAGAGAGATTTGAAAATGCTGCCCTGAGATTGTGCCTTAGCCCCGAACTAGGGAATGCAGGCAGCCATCAGAATCTGGAAGAGGAAGAGATTCTTCCTAGAATGTGTATGGTGAGCCTGCTGACACCTTGATTTAGCCCTGTGAAATGTTTTTGGAGCTTGGCCTTCAAAACTGTGAGAGACTACACCTATATTGTTTAAAACTCGCAATTTGTTACAGCAGCCACAAGCTATTCAGTAGGCACTACCTCATTATTCTAAAAATTGAAAAATAAATAGAAAGAGTCACGTTTATTTATACCTTCTGCCTTGTGTGAACTCTTTATTTCTGGTAATCAAATGAGGGAAAGTTCTTTTTATAAAAATTCCTGTCAGTATATTTAGAAATTATGATA
>NW_022104353.1:2697-3902 GCF_000313985.2 Echinops telfairi | reverse complement strand
GGGGCAAAAACACCCGGTGGGCTGGATAAATGTCATCAGTGGGCCGCGTGTGGCCCGCGGGCCCTAGTTTGAGGACCCCTGCTATAGAGCTTCATGTCATGCAGCTGTAGTGTTGAAGCAAGAGAAGTTTTTTTTTTATCATAAAATTCTACATTTTATTCTCTTTCTGGTCCAGTTTGTGGCTTTTTTTTAAGGCACATGATGGATGTTTATTTTTTATTAAATGGAATAAAAAATGGTCGTTCTTTTATGCATAAGAACATTTGGTCAGAGGACCTAATGCCCCATGGGGGCTTAAGTGGAGAGGAAATGTTTTGAGAATGATGAGGGCAGTGAATGTACAAATGTACTTTACACGATTGATGTATGTATGGATTGTGATAAGAGTTGTATGAGCCCCTAATAAAATGATTTTTAAAAAAAAGTCATCGTCACCAGAGTGACACCCCACCCCACCCCAAAAAGAACATTTGGTCAGAGGGTTTTTGGTTATATGCCTGTAAATGTAGTATGCCTTTTGAATGTAACTATGACTCATTTACTGTTTATTAAAATATGGGTTAAGACGCTGTAAGGAGAAACATTTTTTTAAAAAACTTTTACTTGACCTACTTGAAATATGTTTCTATAAATGTAAAAATTCAAAGGTAGTTAACAAATTAAAAATTAACTAGACATTAAAATGTTCTGTGTTATACAGAAAATTTCAAATTGTGCAGTATATTATGTAAATGTTGTATAAAGGACTTTTTGTCGATTTTGAACCTGCATTTTTGTGTTTTGATTTGTTTTTAAGGTTCTAGATAAGGCAGAGTATCTAAGAGATATGGAAGCAAATCTTTTGCCTGGATTTCTTAGGTTACAAGAACTGGTAAGTAAACCAGATGAAAATAGAAGTACAGGTGCTTACTTATTGTTTTGTTGTGCTTAGTGAAAACAGTAAATGATTTTTATCCTTTTTTTTCTTTAGACTTGTGGACATTTTCACTGATGCCTTGAGCATTAATAGTTTCAAACTTCTCTTTGTTATTAGGATTTGGTTAACCCTAATAACTTGATGTAGATTCTACAAGGAGGCTTCAAAAAGTTCATAGAAAAATGGAATTAAAGATATAGAACTTTTCCATGCATTTTGGGGGACTCACAGATTTTCAAGATTAAGCTCAGAGAATCTTTTGTAGACTCATTTTTCTCTATTATTAGTC
>NW_022104353.1:0-1135 GCF_000313985.2 Echinops telfairi | reverse complement strand
TTATACTCACCCTGTAGGACAGAGTGAGAATTCTAAGACTAATTCTTTACTGGAGCAGAAAGCCTTGCTGGTTTTGACCTGCTGATCGGTCTTGTGGTTAGCAGCCCTACATACATACCACTATCCCATCCGGGCTCTCCTTTCCCAGTGCAGATGACCTCACGTGTTCCCCTTCTACCCAGAACTGAACTGTTATTCTTATATCCCTTCACAGTAGTCTGGCCTGCTGCTTTTAAAAGTTTTAATTAGGTCACTGTTTGAAACGAATTTTTTAATTCACAGTAATCTCAACTCTGGCAGAGAAAATAAGTCCTGTTTTGACATTTCTATAAACATACTGGATTTTTTTAAATGGATTTCATTTAAGGGAAATATAGCAAAAGCATTTTTATATTTATTTGAATAAGAAGAATTTTAAATTATGATAAAGGGTTCATGTATTGAAAATACTTTTATATGATAGAAGGAAACATTACCAATATAAAATCTTTTCCTTTCAGACTGATAAATACCCTTTATTTATACCTCACTATTTTGCTGATTTTTTTGTTATCGTTTCGTTGGTATTTTGCTGATTTTATAAAATACTTTTGAATCATATCTTAAATGCATTGTAATCAAGCATTACATTTTTACACGTAATTTTACATGTAATTACATGTCTAGAGCATACTGTTTTATCTCTACAGAAGTGAAAGAATTCTTAAAAATTGATATATTTTTAAGCTAGCTTTAAGAAAGCATTTGAAAGTAAAAAATGTTTTTGATACAGATGGGAGATTTTCTGAGGATTATTAATTTATTGAACTCTGCTGTCTTTGTTAGCCAAAAAGGGTTTTCTAAATAGTGAAAATTTGTTTATATGATACCACATACAAATTAGAGATTTATAAATTATAAATTACCATAAAAGTATGCTGTAATTTATGAGATTGTATCCTTAGAATATTTGTAGACCAAAACAGCTATCATGTTTGCTCGGACAGCTTGGGAGATATAGAAGAAGGAGGCAGGGGTTGTGGAGAATTAAAATTTGTGTGGAAAATAGTACAGAGGTGTCTACAGATAAATTCTAACTTAGCAAAATCTGGCCATTCTGTAGGATAACATACACATCAAGCTTGTCTTCTTAATG
>NW_022104352.1:6973-8424 GCF_000313985.2 Echinops telfairi | reverse complement strand
CATCCAGGCTTTATTTCCAATCTGATTGTCACTGCCCCACCTGCCCTTTCTCTGCTCACTAACTTACTTCCTTCCAGACTGCCGGCAACAAAGACACTGAGTCCCACACCGCCATCTCCTGATATCCTTCCGGAACCCTGCCCACCCACCGGATGCACCAGATACTGTGACAGAGCAAGGGAAAGACAAAAAGGAGGGGAGAAAAGAGAAAATTGTTGATTGAGGTGCATTGGTGGCTCAGTGGAAGCCTTCTGCCTTCTAGCCAGAGACTCGGGTTCGATTCCCAGCCAATGCACCTCACGCACAGCTAGCCCTTGTCTCTCAGTGGCGGCTTGCATGTGGCTATGATGCTTGAGGTGGTCAGACTGTATGTCAACGTGATGGCACCAGTGTGGAGGTAGGGGTGGACTCCAACCTGTCAATCAGGTAGCAGCCTGGCGATGCCTCCCTGGAGATGTGGCCTTTTTAGAAAAGAGACACTGGGAATATCTCTCACCCTTGCCCCTCACCCTCCCTGCTAGCTTGGATTCGTTGTCTGCTCTCTAGGTGGCGCCACGTAGGCCCTGCCATGCTCCCACAGAGCATGGATTCACACCACTGCCCGCCCACAAGCCTGTGGTCTGTGATCTCTACCTGATGTTTCGTTGGCTTGCTGCCAGTACCTTGAGTCTGAAGAGGGTTCTGGCTAGCATCAGACCCAAGGACGGGAGTTGGACTGGACTGGGATACCTTCTTGGTATAAAGTTCTGTCTTATACATACAGATATGTGTGTCACTGGTTTTGTCTCTAGAACACCCAGCCTAACATGTGCTGAACAGGTTTTAGCAGAGCTCCGGACTCAGGCAGATTAGGGAGAAAGGCCAGAAGATCTCCTTCCCCAAATCAGCCAATGAAAATGCTGTGGATCACAGCTGTTTTATCTGCAACAGGCATGGGGTGATGGAGGGCTCCCGGTATTTTGTTTCATTGTGCAAGAGTTGACAGCAGCTAATAACTCCACGTCTGGTCCAGGAATATATATATATATATTTACAGTGAGAATTAGAACTCAAGTTGGGTCTCCTCCCACTTTTCTATTGCTCTTTTCAGTGGGAAATGTTTGTGTTTTCCTTCTCTGACAGGTTTCTGCCTTACACACGTTCTGTATTTCACAGGTTTCGTAATATTTAATTCTCAGATCAACATTTAAGCCTCCTTACAACGTGAAGTAGTAATTTTACCCTTTTCTTATAGTTAAAGTCTTAAAAACAAGATCACACCACATATCAGAATTCTGTCTGAATCCAACTCTGCCTATTTCCATGGGATCACCTGACTGACCAAGTAGACCTCAAATCCTGATGCACGTTGGCCCCAGGACCATACAGAAAAGGCAGGCAAAGTCCCAAGGAGAAGATGATTTGTGTCTGGAGTTGGTGAGTGGCCATTGCCACAGGGACGAGGTCAGATG
>NW_022104352.1:0-1031 GCF_000313985.2 Echinops telfairi | reverse complement strand
CACTGTACACCGATATATAGAGCCCTGGTGGTGTAGTCATTGCATGCTGGCCTGCCATCCGCATGGTCAACAGTTTGAAACCATCAGTACCTCCATGGGGGAAGGACTGGGCTTTCTACCCCTATAAACAGTTGCTGTCTTGGGAACCACAGGGGTCACTATGAGTCAGCCTGGACGGGATGGCTGGGAGTTGGTTTGGGTGTGCTGATGGAACCTCCTCCTGTGACAAACCAAGCCCACTCTGAAGTAAAATCAGAACTGTGGAGTAGGAGTCAGGCTCTGCACAGACATATTTTAGGGGGATATAATTCAATCCATAACCACACCAACATGTTAAATAGTAAGTTTATGATGATTTATATTTACCTTATGCTTTTTTATATTTGTATTTTCTATCTGGTTTCTTGTCAAATTTTCTACAAGTAGCAGTGATGCTAAGGGGGGAAAAAGTGCCAAAATACAGTTGAGAAGGGACCACAGTAAATCCTTACCTGTAGTAAGTCTCTTCTTATTATCGCTGTCAGATGGACCCAGTGAGCTGATCTGACTATGGCAATTTTGGGTTCTATAAAAGGAAATCATTGGCGGAGAGGACATCAAACTGCTAGCTTGGTCCTTTATACTGGGTACCTACCTTAAGGGTCCCAGGTGACCCAGTGGCTGAGCAGCTTGGCTGTTGACCAGAAGGGTGCCAGTGGCTTAGAGGGAGAAATACGTGACAGTTTACTTCAGTAACGATTACAACCTTCAAAACCCTGCAGGGAAGCCCTGCCCTGTCCCACAGGATGGCTGCGAGTTAGACTCTGTGTGACAGGAACAGGCTTGGGTATTTTTGGAGCTCGACCATGGGACACAACCGTCACAATGAGGGATGGAGGAAGTAGTAGCCCTGCTTTATTGCTGTGAGTGTGTTGGAGTTTTTCTACTTCTTAAAAAACATCTACTGGGGGTAGAGAGTAGGGGGCGGTAGTCGGGGGTGGTGGGAGAAGGAGGAGGCGGCGAATCACTTATAAATGGCGCCGAAGCAGGAC
>NW_022104351.1:6754-8438 GCF_000313985.2 Echinops telfairi | reverse complement strand
AAACTCCACGATCTTTTAATTCTACTGTGCCCACACTTTTTGAAGACCCTCATACATGCCACAATATGGATGAACTCTGAAACTGAGTGAAAGAAGGCAGACAGGAAAGGTCTCAGAATATAGGGTTCCATTTGTATGAAATGTCCAATAGGCTAATCAATGGAGTCACAAAGTAAGTTTGTGGTTGCCAGGTGCTACAAGGAAGGTTGAATGAAAAGTGACCGCTGATGGGTATGGGTTCCCTTTCAAAACCAAACTAAACCAAATGCACTGCCATCTAGTAGATGCTGACTTGTGGAGACCCTCTAAGACAAGATAAAGCTGTCCCTTTGAATTTTCCAGAGTGTAACTTCCATTGAAAAGTGAATGAGAATGTTTTGGAAGTAGGCAGTGGCGATGGTTGCGTGACTTTGTGACTAAAGTAAAAACCATTGAGGTGTACATGTTTAAAGAGTGTGATTATGTTGACTACAACTCAATAAAAGAAACTTAACTCAAAATGGACCATAGCTCTAAATGCTCAGTGTAAAACTCCAAAACTTCTATAAGGCAGGAGGAAGTTTTTGTGACCTTAGGTTAAGTAAAGATTTAGTATATGGTGAGAGGCAGGTGGGAGGATGTCATAGAGCGGCAGGTGGAGGAGGCCAACAGGTGGAGGAGGGCGACCGGGCATTTTGTTGCTGGGCTTGGCACTCACCTGGTGTTTCTAGCAGCTGTTGGACTAGGAGCCACTTTGCCAGAGTAGTCTCTAGAAACAGACTTAAGTGTTGGTGAAATCCTGGCAAGATAGCAACCAAGTAACACACACAGCAGGGACTCCCCAGAGTCCACAAGGAGCCACTGAAAGGGATATTACTTCCAGACCGCAGGATTTCCAACATAAAGATAAGTAGACACACATTTCCTAAAATTAGAGCAAACCAACATCTACCAATTGGAATCCCCTTGAACATCTCCCCGGAGGGCACACTCCCTGGTCTGTGAATCAGGGAGCCAGGCATAGGGGAGGTGCCACAGAGCAACAGGGTGGTAATTCTAAGGGACCAGACTAGGTAAATGAGTAAGGAAGGACAGAGGGAAACATATACATGTTACTTTACCGTTTTCCTCCAAATTTAATTTGTTCATTTTCTAGTCCCCTAACACACCATCAACCCAAAAGTTAGCACCCATAATAGAGACTGAGCTATTGAACAAAGCTTGGAGCATAAACATGTGTTAGCAGCTCCTCTCTAGTATTATTTTTCCTATTACCATTCTTAAAACTTTCGTCTCTAACCCTTTCCTTTGTTTCCTCTCTTTAATCTAAAAATCTAAAGTTTTACCTCATAACACGATTAATCAATCTTTTAGTTTCACTCTTCTTCTCGTCAAACCTTTCTTACCATCGCATTGCATCCTCATAAAAACCGAAGCTGACACTGTTACCACCTCTTTTAAAGTAATAGGTTTTTCCTGTCAAATACTCGTACCCATTCTTCCATCATTGCAAATCAGGCAGTGTGGGGGCCTAGCCTCCCTTCCTTTAACTTACCAAATAACACTCCCTAATCTCTCCCGCATGTTTTTTACCTACCACTCCTTTAGTTCTCCTTCCCTTAACACTTCCTCCCATACTTTCAGATTGCTCCCCGAACACCTAATCTAACACTCTCCCCCAGATACTTAATGCAAACTGTCCATC
>NW_022104351.1:3739-5541 GCF_000313985.2 Echinops telfairi | reverse complement strand
ATATATAAAACAAAATGAAAGTAACAAATACATAATATCAGTAATCTCGCTGAATGTTAATGACTAAGTGCACCAGTAAAGAGACAGAGAGTAGCAGAATTTATAACAAAACACAACCCATCCATATGTGGTCTACAAGAAACACACCTCACAAGCAAAGACATGAAGAAATTAAGATTCAGAGGCTGGACAAAAGCATACCAAGCAAACAGCAACCAAAAGAGAGCAGGGGTGGCAACATTCATCTCCGAAAAGATATACTTCAAGGCAAACAAGGTAATGAGCGATAAGAAAGGACTCAACATAATGATAATGGAAACAATAGCTCAGGAACTCTTAACTTTAATAAACATATATGACCCAATGAGAGACCATCGAAATACATCAATCAAACCCATACAGAATTGAAAAGGGATACAGACACATCGACAATATAACAGGAGACTGCAATAGACCACTCTCAAGGAAAAACAGAATGTCAAGAAAAATTCAACCAAAACACAAAAAGCTCAATAACACAATCCATAAAAATGACCTTGTGGACACATACAGAAGGCTTCATCCAACAAAACAGCAGTACACGTTCTTCTCCAAGACACATGGAACATTCTCAAGAATAGACCACATAGTAGGCCACAAATCTTACCTAAACAAACTCAAAGAACTTTAGATCCTACAACCTTATCAGACCACAAAGCTATAAAATTAGAAATCAAAAATAAAATGAACAGAAACATAAGGACAAACATATGGAGATTGAACAGCATAATACTAAAAAATTTGCTGGATATTAAAGCAAATGAAGAAGTAAATTAAAAAATTCCTTGAGTCAAATAAGAATAACACAACATATCAAAACCTTTGGGTCACGGAAAAAGCAGTAATCAGAGGCCAATATTGCTATCAACACACACATGAACAAAGAGGAGAAATCTAAAATCAACACCCTCAAACAATATCTCCAAGAAATGGAACAAGGATAACAACACAATCCCTCCAATAAAGGAAATAAAGAAAGCATAAGGATCAAAGCAGAATAAACAACATGGAAAACAAACCAAAAAAGGAAAAAAATAAACAGGAAAAGAAACAGGTTCTTTGAAAGGCTTAACAAAATAGACAGACCACTGGCAAACTTAACAAAGGGGAAAAAAGGAAAAAAGCAAATACCCAGAATAAGATGAAAACAGTGACATCACAACAGATCAAAGGAAATAAAAGGAAACACGTTGCTATGAAAAACTGTACTTAAACCAATTTGACAAACTAGAAGAAATGGACAGATACCTAGAAACACACCACCGAGTCAAATTAATGTAGACAGATAGTGATACTCCATGGACCCATAACAACAGGAAAAAATAGAGCAGTTCATTAAGAAACGAACAACCAAGGAAAGCCCAGGACCAGAGGGCCTCACAGAGAAAGTATACCAAATATTCAAAGAAGATCTGATACCAGTACTACATAAACTCTTCCAAAAGACAACAAACTCCTAAGCCCATTCTATGAAGCCAGCATAACACTGATACCCAAATCATACCAAATCCACAAAGACTGAAGTTCCCTCATGAACATAGATGCTAAAATCCTCAATAAAATCCTGGCCAATAGAATACGGAAGCATATCAGAAAAATAACCCACCAGGACGGAGTGGGATTCATTCCAAGTATACAGGGATGGTTCAATATTTGAAAAAACAGTCAATGTAATCCACCACATAAACAATAAAGGAAATAAAGACCACATGATCATATCAATAGAGCAGAAAGAAGAACCATGCAGGTGGCCTAGCACTGCC
>NW_022104351.1:0-2113 GCF_000313985.2 Echinops telfairi | reverse complement strand
TCAATCACAAAAGGATAAGTCTGTATGAGTCCACCACTGCTATAAAAAGAAATACCAATTAAACAAATCTTAGAGACCAATTCCTGAGCAGAAGTTGAAAAGGGTACCTACTGGTGATGAACCCTACATCACCTCCCTGTTATGCACCTCACAAGAGCCGACTTGATGGAGGAGACCTCACATTGTCTGCGGCCATTCCCTCAAGAGGGGGGAGATGGGAAGAGGCTGTCCACTTGAGGTTAACAACATCGAGACAAGGCTGGGGAAAAAGCAATGGACCCCCCACAGGAAGGGAAAGAGAACCTTGCTGAAAAATCAAGCCAAGACCAAGGGAGAGAGCATCTACATTTTGGAGGAGACACTGATAGTTCAGTTGGTGAGTATGGGGGGTGATTGAGGAGAAGTAACCTCACATCGGGAAGGGATGCTAAGCATTGACTGTCGGGAACCTAGGAGGGCAATAATGCAGATTTTATGGTCCTGGGTTGACACTCTGAATATGTTTCTACTCAACACATGCCATGGACTGAACACCATGCTGACCTTGGGTGCTGACCTTGAGGGCAGCATGGCATAACCCTGAGGCTACACCGGAAGAGCTGTGCTTAAAGGCCCAGCAGAATGAACTGAGCCCGGCCTCAAAGGTGCCTGCACCTTTGGACTGACGACTGGAGTACTTGGATGGGAGAGGAAGCAGAGAGTGGCTTCTCCAGACCTTTGGAAGTGGTGGTCATTGGACCTTCCCAGAGGAACACTTGGTTTGGTGGGTGCCTAACCCCGAATCACCATTATTTTGTATCTCAATGCCTCCCTCACAGTGATATGGCAGGTTTTGATCTGCTGGGTAGGGATTTGAATTTGGAAGAACTGATCAAAGAAGCTTACCCGGGCACCAATCCTCTTGCTTAGGGTCAACACAGCCCAATTGAATGGGCGATCCAACTGTGGGGAGCAACAACTCAGGGGTGCAGCTCACAGTGGAACTGTATTGCACAGACTCCTGAGTGATATGTCATTGGAAAAACTGGTGATGTTACATGCAATTGCCTTACACCCCAGGAGGATGATTGATATGGTTCTACTTTTCTGCCTTTATGAGTTTTTGTTTCCCTGCCTTTAGTTGGCTTGTTTGTCTTTTGTTGTCTTTAGTTGGCTTGTTGCTCTTGTTGGGGTAGTTGGTCTTATGGGGTTTTGAATTTGTCATGATTTGACTGCCAAAATAAACTTGAGTTATGCATATCTAGGGGCAAGCAGATGGATTATGGGCCCCCACTGAACTGTAGTCCCAATTCAAGAAGAATTAGTTCTGGTAATATAGCCCTGTTTGATCCTCACCTTCATGGTCACTGAAGATAAGGGTTCTACAGCAAAGTGTGGTGAGGAAAGCAGACAGTGCCCAGCTATCAATCAGAATAGTGTCTGGGGTCTTCAAAGCTTGTATTCAAACAAGCAGCCATCTAAGCAAGGAGTCAACTAATTCTATATGGAAGAAGCACACCAGCTGGTGTGATCTAAAGACGACAATAACAAAGACCAAATATGCCAAAGGGAAAGAGATCAGAGCCTAAATTGAGAACAGCCAATTTGTAGAAGGCTATGGAGAACAGTGGGGGCCCCAACCCTTCTGCAGGGTATCGAGTCAGATTAAGCTGTTGGCAGATCCCCACTGGCCATAGGCAAGGATTTCAGACAGCTTTACTATCAGATAGGGATCATTATAATTGGGATTGAAAGTGATACTAAGTCAGTTGACCTCCCTCTTGACCCAACCTGAAATTCTTCTAGGTGCAAGTATTTCTTGCTAATTCCATGACAAAAATTTCTTCCCTGGCCTTTTAAATATTCATGGTGGCCTTTTCCTTTTATTCACTGTATTTTTATCTTTGTATTATTATTATTTTATCCTTGCCACTTAATTTGTTTCTATTTTTATTGTTTCTGTTGGCTTTTCCAGTTTGTGAAGCACAGAAGGAGTAGATGCATAGAGATAAGAACTGATGCAAGGGTTTATAGGGCAGGTGGGGGTGGGAGTGCGAGGTACGGAGGTGGGGCCGAGTAAACCATGTATGTGGGAGTGGGGAGGGAGCACTATATTACACAACTCATTTTAAAA
>NW_022104350.1:6621-8488 GCF_000313985.2 Echinops telfairi | reverse complement strand
TCTGGGAGGTGTTTCCCCAACACTGGAAGATTCCCTGCTCTCCAGGCAGCTCCCATGGGGCTTGGGGCTCAGCGTTGGGTGTGGACTCTCCTCTAGGCCTGTGCCCTTAGGGGCGGCTGTGAGACAAGAAGGGGTCTGGGAGGTGATTATTCAATGACACCCCTGAATGCAGGCTTGAGATACTGGGGTGATTCCACCCTGGCCTTGGGAAGGGTCCTTCTCAGACTTCCCTCCTCACACACTTTCTTTGTCTTGTTAGACACGGGCCTTCCTGAGGTCAAACCTGGAAGTATTCCTGGCAGCTGCCAAGAATTCCACCTGCAAAAAAGCAGAAAAAATCTTGAACAACCTCCAGGTGAGCGAGGCCGTTAAGGGATTGGGGAGCTCTTTGTTTTGGTTCTTCCTGCCACGTTGAGAGAAGCCTCTGTCCTGCCCTTCACAGTGGAGCTCCTCGGTTTTCCCTCGGAGTCTAATCATCTGCTTTGGTATTTTCCCATAGGAATTCCTGCCACTCCTGCCCATGACCACAGTCCCGGTAAGCGGCTTCCCCAGGGTGGCGTCCTGGGCCATGACCCTCATCCTGTACAACCCTCCCCTACTGCCACCTTCCAACATGACCTCATCTGATGCCACTTCTTGATTTCTTCATAGCCACCCTCAATCTCCATCAAGGAAGACTGTGGAGACTTCCGGAGGAAGTTAACTTGGTATCTGGAAACCCTCAAAACGCATCTTTTCAAGGGCGTATGTTGAGCCACGGGCTCCTCAGTTCAGCAGGCGGCTTCCTGGCTGGGCCTTTGGGCCTCGGAAATGGCTGGTGGCTGAAGAGTGTGTCTCTCACCCTGTCCTGTGAAGTTAGGTGAAGACTTGGTCGTCCGACTTGAAATGTGTAGCTTCCATATGCTTTCTACATTATGTTCTGACTTTATTTATTTGCATATTTATTATTTATTACCTTCTCTGTAATGTGAAGACTATTTATTTTTGTAACGGAGCCCTGCCTTGTTCCCTTGAACAAAAACTCAGGGCATGTTCATTGATACCTCAGGGTTCAAACTGGTTGCTACTCATCTGTCAAAATAAACCACCTTCTCTCCAAGACGGCCTTGTTGTCAGTGTTTCCGAATGACTCTAGTCTTGGTGTTGCTGCTGCTCAGCACCTGTGTGTCGGTTCCAACACATAGTGATTCCATGTGCAACCGAATGACACACTGCCAAATCCGGCATCATCCTCACCACTGCTCCCGTGCCTGAGCCCACTGTTGTAGCTAGTGAGTCCAGCCTTGTCATTGAGGGTCTTCCTCGTTTCCGCTGCCCCTCTACTTTACCAAACCTGATGTCTCTCTCCAGGGATTGTTGTGTCTTGAGAACATGTCCAAAGTTTGTGCAATGAAGTTTCACCAACCTTGCCCCTAAGGATGCTCTGGCAGTCCTTCTTCCAAGTCTGACTGTCTCTTCTTTTCACAGTCCACGGTGCTTCAGTATCCTTCAGCAGCACTGCAATCCAAATGCATCCAAAGACCTAACTTCTTTGGTCTGCCTTGCCCCACGTCCGATTCTCACATGTAGATGACACATTAGAAAACAACAAGGCCAGGCTCAGGCACACTTTAGTTCTCAAAGTAACATCCTTGCTTTTCAACCCCGTGGAGGTCTTGTGCCCCAGATTACCTAACGCAACGCCTCTTTTGATCTCTTGACAGCTGCTTCCATAAGCACCGATTGGGGATCCAAACAAAACAGAATCTTAGGCAACTTCAACCTTTCCTTCATAAGACTATTGTCTTAGTAACCGTTTTAGACTTTGTTCCTCTGTGGATGCCCTTGGGGTGCTATCCAGCCTGTCAGAGCAGCCGTGTTCCCCCCC
>NW_022104350.1:2438-3830 GCF_000313985.2 Echinops telfairi | reverse complement strand
TCCCATAACATTCTTCCTGCGGGTTCCCACTTGCCCACCCTGTTCAGAGAAGAGTCCTGTCTTGGAACCTTGTGGGTGTTATACGTTGAATTATGTTCTCCCTAAATATGTGTTGTCAATCTTAACTCCCATACCATACCTCATACACAAGTTCAAGTTGAAAACTGCAGAAAATGAAGACAAGTCCACAAGAGTCAAAGTACAACTTTGAGTATCTCCCACTTGAATATAGAGGTCATCTCAAGAACAGATTTGCCCCAGTGAACACTGAAGAACGCAGACCAGATGAGCTGTCAAATGGCATCAAGTACCTCAAACACGAAGAGAGCAAAAAAGATCATTTAAAAGACAAGAAAGAAAGAAAAGGCCAAGTAGATGCAAGGTGATACTCTGAAGTTTTCTCTTTATTGTAGAGTAACTAAAGAAAAAAAAAGGGAGGGGGGAGGATGAAGTAAAAGAGCTGAACAGAAGATTTCAAAGATTGACCAAGAAGACAATGTAAAGTATAATGAGATATGCAAAGACCTAGAGTTAGAAAATTAAAAGGAAGACTATGCTTGGCATTCCTCAAGCTGAAAAAAAATGGAACAAACTTGAGTTTCAATACTGAAGGTTTCTATGGGCAAAACACTGAAAAATGCAGAAAGCACCAAAAGAAGATAGAAGGACTACACAGTCACTGTATCAAAAACAATGTCAATGTTCAAACACTTCAGGAGGTAGTACTGTATATGATCAATAACTGACGGTATTAAGGGACAAATTCCAAGAAACACTAAAGCACTGGTGAAAAACAAAACTCTAGGTGTTAGGAAACAAAACAAAGGGCAAAACACAACTAGTGCTTGATGGGATGGCAATTGATGTTTTTCAACAAATGGATGCATGTTGGAATTGCTCACTGAACTCTGCTAAGACCTGGCCAGCGGACTGGAAGAGATTCATATCTGTGCCCATTGCAAAGAAAGGTGTTTGTTGATCCATGTAGCTTGAGCTGAATGCCTTCAGGCTGAGGTTCATAGTGGTATGCCCCTAGGGCATAGTGACTAGGTACAGCGGAATGAAACAGGGCATCATCTTCACAATTATCCTGAGGTTTGAGCCCATTGTGGCAGTCACTGTGTCAGTCCATCTTTTCAAGAATCTTCCTATTTTTCAAGGACCCTCTACATGACCAAACACAATGTCCTTATCCAGGGATTGGTCTCTCCTGACAACATGTCCAAAGTATGTGAGATGATGTAATCCCTGTGCTAAGGTTCTTAAGTTTGTCCCAATTCCCCTGTTGATGGCCATAATAGTTTGGGGTTTTACCTCAAGATCTGTGATCCACCTTGGATTTATTCTTGTGCATAGAGTGAGGTAAGGGTCTTGCTTCATTTTTCTGCAGGT
>NW_022104350.1:0-938 GCF_000313985.2 Echinops telfairi | reverse complement strand
CAGTGAATCGGCAAAAGGTGTTTTTTGTAGATCTTGGTTTCTTTTAATGTATTCTTTGAGTTTTTCTTTGTCTAACTTCTTGGTCTATCTTGAAATATAGTTTGGCAGGATAGAGGATTCTTGGGTTGGCATTGTTCTCTTTCAACTTTTGGAAGATGATACTCCTCGCTCTCCTTTTCTTTATGGTATCTTCTGATAGGTCTGAGCATATTCTTATCTGAATACCTTTAAAGGTGACTGCCCTTTTTTCTCTAGCTGCTCTTGTGATTTTCTCTTTTTCCTTAAAGTTGGATAATTTAACTATTATATGCCTTCCTTGGTGAGTTATTCCTGGGGTTCATTCTAGTTGGTGTCCTGTCTGCCAAGATTCTCATTCATTAAGTTGGGGAAATTTTCTTCCAGGAATTTCCTTGCATTTTGGCGGTCGACTTCTCTGTTGCTCTGGTATCCCAATTATTTGAATATTGTTCCTCTCCATAGCATCCAACATTGTTCTCAAATTTTCTTCAGCTTCTATGATTACCTTGTTCGACTTTTTTTCCTTGTTTGCTGAAATCTGGCTGGCTATCCTCAAGATTGCTGGTATGGTTCTCTGCTTCTTCTAGTGCATTGGTGAGTTCTATTATCTTGTTATTTGCTTCTGTTAACTCGTCCCTTAGCTCTCATATTTCCCTTTGGTCCCCACGGACTTTATGATGCTCCTCCTGTAACCTGGAATGGTGGAGTATCCTTGTCAGTGGCTCTTCTGCATAGATTTCTGTGGAGTCTCTCTGGTGTGTGTTACTTGGTCACCATCTTGCCCTCTGTCTCCATATTGCTTCTTGAGTGGCGTCCTCACTTGAAATATTATTTGCTTTCATCTGAGCATCATTGCCTGTATGTTTTATCTTTAACCGTCTTTTCCCTGTAAGGGTAGGATCCCATTCCTTTTTTTTTTT
>NW_022104349.1:7387-8520 GCF_000313985.2 Echinops telfairi | reverse complement strand
GAGGGCAATGAATGTACAAATGCGCTTTATACAATTGATGTATGCATGGATTGTGATAGGAGTTGTATGAGCCCCTTATAAAACGATTAAAAATAAATAGATAAATAAAATCAGAAAAAAAATTACAAGGAACACAGAAACCAAGAGCCCACAGCCAAATGACAACAGTAAATTCATTCTTCACAATAATGACACCGATTAGATGTATCAGTTGAGGCAAAAGGTAGCAGAATGAAAAAGAAAACAAAACCCATCAATATGCCGCTTACAAGAAACAGACCCTAAACACAAAGACAAAAATAGGCTACAGCTCAAAGGATGGGGATAAAAATAAAAAAAAATCAACCGAATGGCAAAAAAAAAAAAAAAAAAAAGCAAGAGCATCAATATCAATATCAGATACAACAGGCTTCAAGGCAAAAGTTATGACAAAGCAGGGCACTACATAATGATCAAAGGAATACAGGAAGTAGACATAACCATCATAAATGTCTATGCTCCCCAGTAAAGACAGCGAAACAGAGGAAGGTCCTCGAGGAAATGGATTGGCCAGTGGTGACAACAATGGGCTGTGGCATAGGACCAACGGCCAGGAAGTGGCAGGACCATTTGTAGTAGCGTTTTGTTCCGTCATGTGTAGGAGTCTCGATAGGGGTCGGAGCCAACTCGACAGTACCTAACAACAACAACAACAACAACAACAACATGACTTATCAATAGTGCTAACTTGGTACACGCCCTACAGAAATGAAGACCACAGCACACACGGATATATACACCTGTGATAGGTAGGTTGGTTGTGCCAACATGGCCAATAAACACTTGTGAGTTTGCTTGAAGGGTGGAGAGATAAACAGCTCGGTAAGCCTCGCCTTTCTCCCTCTTGCTCTTTGATTATTGGACGAGTGTGCGGCAGCCTTGCTTGTTCTTTGCCTCCATTTGCAAGCTACACTCTCTGTGGGACACCTACCTGTGGACCTTGTCGCTGTAACTTGAGGTTTCAAGACCTGCTCCGCCACTCTACTGGAAGGTACATCTCTTGAGCTGAGGACTGTCGGACCCTGTCATCTGGCTGACTGTTGGTGACCTGCTTGCTGTTTGCTGCCTGTGCCCGGATAGCCTGAATTGCTCCC
>NW_022104349.1:2833-3924 GCF_000313985.2 Echinops telfairi | reverse complement strand
CCCCTGGTTAACCCCACCGTGCGCCCTGGGATCCTGAAGCCTGAGGCTGGACCAGACCACACACACAGAGGGCGTGAGGCCTTGGGAGAGGGGGGGGACTCTACGGGGGTCAGAGTACAGCCATGCATTCAGCTCCCCCATCCCCATTCACACTTGTCCTTCCCCATAAGGCCACACCACTGCTGAGCTAACATGCTTAGGTTACTCCCTCTGGAAGATTCTGGCGTGATCCTGGCTCCCTTCTGGGACACCACAGCCATACTTCACCCTTGCCCCTCACTCCAAGCCTCTTTCACCAACTCTGCCCCTTCCTTCCCTGGGACAAGAACCGCCCGCCCCTTTCCATGACATTCTGCTGGGGCGCGCCTCACAGACCACACCAGGCCCCCTGGTGCACCTAGGGCTCCTCCATCCACCTCATCTCGGGAACCCAGCTGAGTCCGCTCAACCTTGACCACTGCTAAAGGCTGTTTCAACGCAGCCGCCAGGCTCTGACCACCAGAGGGTGCCTGTGAGCAAGGCGGCAGGGTGCCTTTGCATGCTCTCACGCCCCCCACCCCCCTCGCCAGGGAGCCCACCCTTCCCACATGCCAGGCCCTCAGAGCAGTGACTGAGCACGCTCCCTCTCTGCCTCTGGGCCTTTGCAAATGCCTTACCCTGGGTTTTGTTTCTCTAGAGAAGCCTGTCTAACACAACACCCATGTTCATGACAGAACTACTAGAGGGAAACAAATGCCATCCCTGGAAGAACCGATGAATAAAACCCTGGTCCATACACACAACGGAATGCTCGGCATCGATGAAATTAGGGAAACCCTTTATGACCTGGACGGATTTGGAGGCCATCATGTCGAGGGAAGTGAGTCACGTACAACAGAGCAGGCTTTGATGCTTCCCAGACAGGCCAGTGGGTAGACAGACAGGTGTTAACTTGGGGGAAGGGGAAGAGGGTATCCAAGGAGAAGGAGGTAGGAAAAAGAAGTGGGGGGGGCTGGGTAGCAGAAGATGACGTAGAGCAAGCCACTGGGAGGGTTGCTGTTTTAAGTTGGTGAATGCAAACATGATGATCGGATGTCAACTCCCATCTAATA
>NW_022104349.1:0-1593 GCF_000313985.2 Echinops telfairi | reverse complement strand
GCCCAGCCCACAGCTGGCCCACGCCCTGCTCACCTGGCTTCAGAGAACTTCTTCCTCAGCTTGGGCTGGTCCTGGTTCCAGCGCAGCCGGAACCAGCGCTGTGTCGCCCGCATGGTGAGGCCACACTGGGCGGCCAGCAGGGCCAGCTGAGGCTGAGGAGGGAGGGAGGGAGGGGCCACCAGGGTCACAGGGGCCCATAGGGGCTTCTGGTCCCAGCCCCTATAGGGGGTGGTGGTGAGGGTGGAGGGCTTTATCACACCCTCCCCTTCCCCCACCTCGGACAGAACCCTGGTCAGGCAGCCAGGGTGCTGAGGGATTGCATGAAGGGGCTGGGGGTGGGGAAGACCTTAGGGGGGGGCATTCTTGCAACTTTCAGAAAAGTCAGGTTTCTGTCCCGTTCCACCACCCCTGGCCCCCCCAAATCTTTTTCCCTTCCTCCTGTGGGAGGAACCAAACGACGCTCCCTGGGCCCCTACCCAGGACCCTTCTGCCAGGGTTCAGCCTTCTGCCAGGACCCACATATGGGCGTCAGTGGGAGGAAGGGCTACCCACCTACTGCTCCCAGTACAGGAGGGCAGCCACCCACTGACAGGGTTCGGGTAGGCTGGAGGGTGGGGCACTAGGGGCCCCAGGACAGGGCTCTGAGTGGACCCGAGGGTGGGGTGCTGGGTCCCCAGGACAGGGCCCTCCTTACCTCCTTTGGTTTCTTCTCCTTTGTGAGGAAGTACTTCTCCAGTATGGGGTTGGGTGTCACCAGCCTCTGGATTCGATCTTGCAGCCCCAGCCACCGGCCCAGGGGCAAGCTCACAAACCTGGGTGGGGGACATGCTACCAGTTGGGAAGCTGAGGTTCAGAGGGGCCCTGGCAGGGTGGAAGGTCTGGGACTTGACTTCTCCATCGAGTAAGGAGTGAGAAGGTCCAAGGGGCAAACTTCCCCTGGTTAACCCCACCGTGCGCCCTGGGATCCTGAAGCCTGAGGCTGGACCAGACCACACACACAGAGGGCGTGAGGCCTTGGGAGAGGGGGGACTCTACGGGGGTCAGAGTACAGCCATGCTTGCAGGGGTTATCAATGGTCAACTTCTCAGAAGACAGTCAGACCTTTCTTGCAAGGTGCCTACTACGAGTTGACTTCAGTCTCTGGCCTTTTGGTTAACAACTGTGCACGGTCACTTTGCGGACCCCTGCAGGGACTCGGGAGGGACATGAAGAGACACCAGAAACAGCAACCTGGCCTGCAGTGTCTGGGCCACACGAGGAAAGACGCAGTAGACATTAAGCAGTAGACTTTGACTGAACGGGTGCCAAAGAGCCCTAGTGGCACAGCGGGAAAAGCACCCGGCCACTAAGCCAAAGGTCAGCTCCCACCGCTGCTCCCTGGGAGAAAGATGAGCAGGCACTTCTGTAAAGATTACAGCCTTTAATAAAACCCAAGGCCAGATGAGGGAATTAGCTCAGCTTTACTTCTGAGTACCAGGGAGGGGTATCAGAGCTTTACTTCTGAGTACCGGGGAGGGGTATCAGAGCTTTACTTCTGAGTACCGGGGAGGGGTATCAGAGCTTTACTTCTGAGTACCGGGGAGGGGTATCAGA
>NW_022104348.1:6479-8530 GCF_000313985.2 Echinops telfairi | reverse complement strand
GATTTTGCTATTTTTTCTGGGATTATCTACAGAGGACAATCTCTGTAAATCATCAAATGACATATGTGTTTTTAAAAAAAAATTCATGCCTTGGTTAAAGGTGCCCAGTCAGCGTCCTGACAGGAGACAGCCATACCCAAAGAGTTTAAGGAGGCAGACATGGTGAGGCACCCAGAAACTAACGATGTAGAACGCCATTCTTCAACTTGGCCTAACCAGTTTGGTCCAGAGTAGAAGAGAGGAGTGACAGAGCTGCCAAGGAAGGGAGAAAAGGAAGGAATGCAGGGGAAGGATCCATTAGCATCGTTGTTCTGATTCATAGCAACCCTATGTAGGGTATAATGAAACATCGCCTGGCCCTGCACCATCTTCACAGCGGTTCCTATGACTGTGCCATTGTTACAGCCGTAGTATCAGGTTCAGGGTCTTCCTCTTTTTAACTCATCCTGTGATAAACATAATGTCCTTCTCCAGAGACTGGTGCCCTCTGATGCCTTGTCCAAAGTATATGAGACAAAGCCTCAGCATCCTTACGCCTAAGGATGATTCAAGCTGTACTGCTTCCAAGACAGACTTGTTCATTCTTCTGGCAGTCCCTGGTGTTTAATATTCCTCACCAAAAGTGCAATTCCAAGGCATCCATTCTTCTTCAGCCTTTCTTAGTTATTGTCCCAGTTACACATGCAGAGGAGGTGATTGAAAACACCACTTGGATTCTATTGAACACTTTATAGAAATCTTCTGCAGCGATTTTCCCAGGAGTCCCAGTGGCATAGTGGGTTATGTGTTGGGCCACTAGCTCCAAGGTCAGTGGTTCAACTCCAAAAAGTTAGTCTTGGAAACCCATAGGGACAGTTCTGCTCTGTCCAAGAGGGTCATTGTGAGTGAGGGCTGACTTGATGGCATTGCAGTGTTTTGTGTTTTCTTTGGGTTGGTTTGTTGTTGATTTTTATGCCGTTTGCTGTCTGGACTACTATTTCCATGGAAATAAGGACTATGAAAGAAGAATCAATGGGTTTGAATTCTGGTGCTTGGGAAGAACACTGAGAGTGCCAGGGACTGCCAAAAGAACAAGCAAATCTCTCTTGGAAGAAGTACAGACAGAATGTTCCTTAGAGGCGGATGAGGAGCCTTCATCTCACATGCTTTGGACATGTGATCGGAGCGCTCTGTCTCTGGAGAAGGACATGGTGCGTGGTCAGGCAGAGGGGCAGCAGGAAGCCCTCAATGAGATGGGCGGACACAGTGTCTGCTACAACGGACTCAAACATAACAGCACTGTGAGGCTAGCGCAGGACGGGGGAGTGTTTCACTCTATGGACACAGGGTCACTATGAATTAGAACTGACTTTCCGGCACCGAACATGAACATAACAGCTTCCATGTGTGTTCATTATGAATCTAAGCAATCTGAAGTGCTTGGCAACTTCAATATTTTTCCATTTATGGTGATGTTGCTTAGTGGTCTAGGTGTGAGGATTTTGTTTTGTTTATGCCGAGTGATACTCTGCACCAATGGTGAGTCTTTGGCCATCATTTGTTCTGAGTCTTTTGAGTTACAGCAAGCATGATTGTGTTATCGTGAAGGCTGAAGGTTCTTCCAAACAAACCAAACGTACTGCCATTGAATTGATTCTGACTGAGTTACCCTGGAGGTAGAACAGAATTGTCCCTGTGGGTGTCTGAGACTATAAACCTTTATGAACCAGAGGAGCAGAAAGCCTCACTTTACTCTTATGAAGTGGCTCATGGGTTTGAACTGCTGGCTTTGTGGTTAACAGTCCCACACATAACCCACCAATCCAAAAGAGTTCCCATATATCAACCTTTCTCTCTTCTCAAACTCTGAAAGATTTCTGGTTTTTCCCCAAGAATAATACCCAGGAAGAAATCAGGGAACAAAGGAGTCCATATGAGGAAGTCCATAAAAGTCAGTCTCCCAGGTCATAAGTGCAGGAAGGACAGAGGAAGACAGTTTAAAAGGTTCAAAAGGAGAATCTCCAGCAGTTACCCAGGTTCTAAGTGGGAAACCTAGTCTTGTTCAACTTCTT
>NW_022104348.1:3105-4335 GCF_000313985.2 Echinops telfairi | reverse complement strand
ATCAAAGAGCAAGAAACCAGGAAGGCGAGGCTCGCCTAGCCACTTATCTCTCTCCCTTCAATTAATCCCACATGTATTTATTGGCCAGGTTGGCAAAATAAACCGACTACCTCACCATGAATTGGAATCACCTCAATGACACCCAACAACAAATGTACACTCTTGGGAGTCACTGAGTTGACTATGAATTGAAATTGTTTCAAGGAGACCTGTCAACAACACAAAAGCCACACTGAAATTCTAGTACATCATACATTTTTTATTAGGGTTACAACATAAGCACAGAGCACTGGAGATATAGCCAAGAAAATATAGGCAAAATAATCTACCCTCATGGAGCTTACATTCCAGGAAATATGGTTGGGAGGGAAAGCAGCCATTGCACATATGTAATTACTGAGCACAATACTTAACATGTTAGAAACCAAGCAAAATATTTAAAGTGTTAGAAGAGCTTGGAGAAAGATAAAGCAGGGAAGGTTGGTTGGTTGATATGTCGGTTGATTGTGCCAACCTGGCCAATAGGAAAATGTGGGATTAATCAGGTCACTGTCTGATTGGAGGGAAAAGACATAAATGGCTCTGTATGGCCCACCCCTCACTCTCTTGCTCTCAGGTGATCGGACCAGCATGCAGCTGCTTAAGCTAGTTCTCTGCCTCAACTTGTGAGCCATACTACCTGTAGAGAGTAGTCCTCCTCTTTCCTCCGCTACTCCTGTCATTGCCCAATGGGCACATGAACAAAGTGGACATGGTGGCAGGGATGGAGGTTATACATGTGCACAGCAACATGGACTTCCACTTACCATGGTTGAGCTGGCCACTGGCTGAGTGTCCCATCTGCCAGCAGCAGAAGCCAACAATGAGTCCAAGAAATGGAACCATTCCTTGGGGAGATCAACTAGCAACCTGGTTGCAGGTTGATTACATAGGACCACTTCTGTCATGGAGAAGGTAGTTGTGCTTTTACTGGAATAGACACCTACTCTGGATATGGATTTGCCTTTCCTGCATGCAATGCTTCTGCCAAAACTACCATTCGTGGGCTTACAGAATGCCTCATCCACCGGAATGGCATCTCACATAGCATTGCTACAGATCAAGGAACTCACTTCACAGCAAACAAAGTATGGCAATGGGCCCGTGCCCATGGAATCCACTGGTCTTATCATGTTCCTCATCATCTGGAAGCAGCTAGCTTGAGAGAACGATGGAATGGCCTCCTGAAGA
>NW_022104348.1:0-1260 GCF_000313985.2 Echinops telfairi | reverse complement strand
TCCAAGGGATTTTCAATGACTGGCTTTTCAGAATAGATCACAAGGCCTTTCTTTTAAGGATCCTCCAGGTAGACTAAGGCACCTGACCCGTGTTTTCCATTGCCTTATATGCATGTGAAAGTTGGACATTGAATAAGGAAAACTGAAGAAGAAATCAGTGCATTTGAATTTTGGTGTTGGAAGAATATTGAAAATATCGTGGACTACCAAAAGGACAAGCAGGTCTGTCTTGGAAGAAGTACAGCCAGAGTGCTCCTTAGAGGCAAGGATATCGAGATTTTGTCTTGCATACTTTGGACATATTGTCAGGAGAGAGCAATCCCTGGGAAGTGTATCATCATGCTAAAGTAGAGGGGCAATGCAAACGAGGAAAGGCCCCAAGGAGATGGATTGACACAGTGGCTAACCAATGGGCTCAAGCATAAGAACAATTGTGAGGCTGGTGCAGGTCTGGGCAGTGTTTGGTTCTGGTGCACACAGGGTTGCTATGAGTAAGGACTGACGTGACCAGAAGGTGAACTTGAACCTCCCACCTGTCAGCTAACAGTTGAGCACATTAACCATTTGCAGGTCTCTCTCTCAGCTGATGCCAGGGTTATGCCACTGGAAAGGTTGAAGCCTAGAGCCTAGGTGCTGGGAGTCATTGCAAGGACACAAAAGACTGCAAGGCACCAAGCACACTTCTCTGTTCTGCTGCTGTCAGTGCCAGGGTGCCCTGTGCTGAGATTTGGAGCAGTTCACATGGAGAACTGGATTACTTTGGGGAATACAGACATACTCTGTTCTACTATGCTTGTCAGATACTGCATTTTCTATAAATGGAGGGTTTGTGGCAACTCTGTGTCAAGCAAGTACCATTTTTTCAATGGTCTGTGTTCACGTCATCTCTCTGGGTCACATTTTGGAAAAACTTATATTTCAATCTGTTTCATAACGCTATTGCACACAGCAGAGGTTCTCAAACTTATTTAACCTACTGCACCCTTTTCAACGTAAATAAAAAAACAAACTACTCAGTGATACCTCCCTACCCCCCACCCCGGCAATTAAACACCTTTTTACTATAGCCCATAATCCAAGATAAAATGTTGATGTCTGCTTTTGCAGCCCGCTGGGACCACAGTGTGCTGTGAATATAACATGCATATGCACTGGGAAACAAAAAAAATGATGTATCCAAGTTATTGTTATATTCACTTTATCGTAATGAACTGAAACCAACACAAAATTATTTCCAAAGTGCCTATGCAGATGCTAACT
>NW_022104347.1:6887-8587 GCF_000313985.2 Echinops telfairi | reverse complement strand
GTGCCTGTGTTTACCTGCAGGGCTGGGACGCACATAGCTCTTCCTCAGCCCACACGGATGGTGTCGTGGGAGGAAAAACAACAGGTCTAGTAGATAGGTGGGTCTGTTTATACACTGCACCAGCCAGAAGTGGATGGCTGATGTGGTGCAGCCTCACTCAGGGATTGTGGAAAGCCGGTCATGAAGGGCATCTTCCTAGTGGGCAGAGTCTTGGATAAAAGATCTAATTTGCTTGGAAGGGAAGTACCGGTCTGTGTAGTCTCCTGGACAGACGAGCAGGATGATTGGACGTGATCAAAGACTCAAAAGGACAAGAGTGGAAGGCTGACGGGACAAAGAGGGCTGGGGAGGAACGGCGTGGATGAATCTCCCTGAAATGGGCATAGACGGTGAAGGTATCAACGAACCAAGGCAAAGGTCACCGAGAGCATTCACTGCAGAGGAAACTTTCAAAAATCAGGTGGGCAAGATGACCTCTCTAGTGGCTGCCGTCAGCTTCTCCCCCGGTCACTCTGGTGGTCGCTCCTAGGTCTGTGTATAAAGGAGATGCAAGGACAGAAAGGGTCACAACAGGGGTTTCCCCTCACCCAAGCTTCTCTGGCTATTGCCATCGCCAAGTCCAACCTACCAATGGCAGAGGGCAACCTTGACCAAGGAGAAGGCACCAGTCCCGTGAGACCCAGCCAATCACCAAACTGTACTGAGTTCTACCCCTCTTGGAGGAGGTGGTACTTTGTTTTCGTGGGACTGGGCACCTACAGCTTTACCCACAGCACGATCATTAGGGGCCCTATAGAATCCCTTATGGGTCCCCACAGTGCTTGTCTGACACCACCTGTGACAAGGGGATTCATTTTCACACAAAGGTAGTGGAGTCATAGGCCTGTTCCCATGGAATTGCGTGAGCGGATCCAGTGCTCTGGCGTCTGGAGGAAGCCCGTCCGGGAGACGTGTGGATTTGTCCAGCTGAGTGACAACACCCGGAGAGACTCAGGAGCGGTCCTTTCGGTGCCAGGCCTGCTTTAACCCCGCGACTGGGTACCATTTCCATACAAGCCAGAATATAAAACCGGAAAGCCTTTCATATTTTCTTACCGTTCTAAGACATGGCTTAGCTCTGCCGACAGTTCTGCCATGGTGGATGAGAGTTCTTGAACTTTGTACTTGTGTCTGACCCTCATTGTGTTCTTTAACAGGATTCAGCAATGTACGTTTTTAAAGATATATAATGGAACAGCTCATGTAATTTAGCCTAAAAAGATTTCCCATAAACCAATATCCCCTTCCATCTCAACAATATTCTACATTCGACACCTGGGGCTAGTTTAAGGATACTATTATAAGGTTCACTAAAGGCCCCGTGGAGGTCACTTATACTATCCCTTAAGAAACTGATAATGCTGCCACTGAAGTGTAACAGGGCCATGTAGACACCTCAGATGTATGAATGGGTTTTGAACTTGCACTTGGTGGCAAGCCCTAACCTAACATAAAAACAACCGGGTTTTATGATGCAGCCCTGCTCAGTGCTTACCATCATGAAGATAAGGGTGCTATAATCAAGTGTGGTGAAGAAATCAGGTAGTGTCCAGCTATCAGAAAGAATAGCGGGGTGTGTGGGTGTGTGAGTGTCTGAAAATCTTGTCTTAAAGCATGCAGCCATCTATGTGAGGTGAGAGCTAAACTCACACAGAACAAGC
>NW_022104347.1:0-1755 GCF_000313985.2 Echinops telfairi | reverse complement strand
GTCTGTTGAGTATCTATGGAGCTCTGGTTTCAATTCTTTGGGGATCTGTACCCAGAGTTGGGGTTAGTGGATCATCTGAGGTTGAGCTCTTTTAGGAATAATTCTTTCTCTACTGAAATGTAGTACATCATAATAGAGGTGTGCCACAGTTCAGCTATTTTCCTCCAGATATTTAGATGGTGTCCAGTGTTTTGCTAGCACAATGTGTCAATGAATACTCTTACACGGTACCACAGTCTGCCTTTGCTTTCATCTCCCCCTCCCCACAATACCGTCTGCCATTATTTTGGCCGAGGGGACCCAACAAATACTCCTCAACAGTTCTATACCCCAGGATCACTCCTGTCCCAGGACTCCCACCGGGAATGTGCTAGAATGCCCTCCGTTATGACCTTGCCAATGACAGAGGAGAGACCCTTACTGGCTCAGAAAGGTCCAGTCTGATGATCCTGGCTGGGATCCATCCTTCATCTGTCTCCAGACCTGCTGCTGAGGGAAAAGACAGGGAATTGGATCCACCTCAGCAAACATTTATTGGAAAGCTTTTGGATGTAACAATGCAGCCAAAATGACTAACCAGCACACTGACAGAACAAATTGTTCTGGTAAATTGAGCCTTCTAGGTAACTGGGTTTTATTAAGGACTTGCTAAGGATCTTTCTGAAACGTCTGGCTCTCTCTTCTTCCCACTGTGCGCACAGCCTCATGAACATAGTTGGTGCTATCTTTGATGAACAGGGGTCTTCCCCTCTTGTAAGGCTCAAGGTGATAATGCAGATAAAGGTGTGTGTGTGTGTGTGTGTGTGTGTGTGTGTGTGTGTGTGTGTGTGATGGGACTGAATGAACTAATGGCACAGGACAGAAGCTCCTTCATCAAAAGATAAATTCCTGAGATCACGTGCCTTCTGAAAGAGGCGTGCTGGAGGGGTTCTTTTCTGTAGGAAGCTCCTGGGAGCCAAGGGTTGATTACTGGGACGATAAAGGCAGTTCCCTGGGAGGATCAGGCTTGTGTGTGCTCTACGCTCTCCTGCCTCTCCTATTTACACTTTTGTTTGAGTCTCATTTGCCCTTGGAGATGGCCAGGGCAGGTTTTGTCATTCCCACTGATCGGATGGAACAACTGAAGCACAGAGAGGCAAAATAACTGCCCCCCACCCCCCCACCCTGACACACACATCTGGATGGTGACGGAGGAGAATGAAAATCCCTTGAATGGATTATCTTGATGGATCTGGTTTCTGCTCTAGCGCATTCACTTAGACCCAGATAACAGGAAGGGACCATAGATTTTCGTGGATCTTGTGGCATTGCAATGGGAATGTCAATAAGAAAGGAAAGTCATTCAAAGATGTCCCCCAAATTCTTGTGTGTGGAACTAAAAGGGGCATGTCCCTGCCACACAGACCAAACCCCCAGGTAGTATCACCTGAGGACCAGGCTCCATTCATGGTGCTCATCTCCAGACATGACCCTGATACTCTTGATCAGGTCACAGATGAGAGCAAGTTCAGGTGCTAAAGAAAGCCTGTACGCTGAGCCAGGGGCATGGTTGGGCACTGACCACCACTCCTCTCAGACTTCCCACCAGAACTTTCACTTCAGAAGGAGAAAATAATTGCCTTTCTCCAGTCAACCCCAATTCAAGGTCAGCCCCCTAGGCGTGTGAATAAGACTGTGCTCCATCCAGTTTTCAAGGGACTGGCTTTCAAAAGTAGAATACCGGATCTTTCTTTCCAGGTGCCTCTGGGTGGACTC
>NW_022104346.1:6445-8522 GCF_000313985.2 Echinops telfairi | reverse complement strand
GCTGTGGCTGGGGGAAGGGCAGCCCCCCCTTTACTACTGGACACCCCCGATTTGCAGGCTTGGGGTTAAGCCCCCCCCCCAGGGACATATCAGGAGGCCCCTTTTTGGATGCAGATCCTGAGGCCCTAAAACATGCGCTTCCTTGCCTCGCTGGGGAGTATATGTCTGTGGGGAGGGGAGGGCAGGGTGGGGGCATCTGCAGGAATGGAGGGGGCTCTGAAGAGGAGCAGCTGGGGGTAGGGAGCTAATCTGGGCAGAGCAGATGGCTTGGGGGAGGGAGCCGAGTGGGAGAAGATGAAGTCTCAAGGCAAGGCACTAGGCTGCTGGAAGGGGCCGGGTGTCCCCCCACCCCCCCTACCCTGGGGAGAGCCTCTGGAGGCCCTGGGTGCCCTTGCGGGGCCATGCCCAGCTGGGGAGCGGGTGTTCCCAGCTTTCTGTATCCACACCAGCCCTGCCGGCCATCTGTTGCTGCCCTGAGGGTCCCTCCCACCTAGAACTCTGGCTACCAAGGAGGAGGAAGGGCTTGTCTGGCCACAGGAATGGGGACCCTGGCATTGGCTGAGGCCCTAGTTCCAGGGGCTGGCAGGATGGGAGGTGGGGGAAGCTGAGTTTGTCACCGGCTGCTATGGAGGCGTCCCAGTGCTCCAAGGGTCTGGCTGGACTGAACTGAGGGAGCCCCCCTCTAGGAAAAAAGCAGCTCCGGGGACCACGTCCCCTCCCTCAGCCCCATGCCTCAGGCAGACAGGGAGGTGAGGCTGTCCGGGAGGGATGGAATTATGGCCCCGTCCCCGCCCTGCCCCTGCTGGAAGCAAAGCCCCAAGTACGTCCACTGGTACGCTGACCCCAGCAGCCTCTTGGGGGGCCAAGGGAGGGGCCCTGGCAACTGCACAGAGAGCCCGGGGGACTGGGGGAGCCAGGGCAGCTCTGGAGCAAAGACCTGGGCGTGGTGCCTTCTGGATACCAGAGAGGGTTCCCAGTGGTCAGCAGTCCAGCTGACATTTCCTTGACCCCACCTGGCCACCCTCCACCCCCATCTGTAGGAAGTCAGGGCGGGGTTCCCCAGAGGGCCTAACTCCTCTTTTCACCAGTGGCCCCTGTCTCAGCCCCATGAGCTGGCAGCTTCTCAGATGGCCACCCGAATGGAGGATAGTGGGGGCTTGAGGCTGCTCTGAGCCCCCAGCCCCTCACCCCAAACAAATAACACCTCCCCAAACCCACTGAGTTGATTCTGGCATGCAGTGACCTGATGGGACAGAGGAGGACTGCCCCTTTGACTTCCTGAAGCTATGCACCCTTACGGAAGAGACAACTCTATCTTTCTCCCAGGGAGAGGGTTTGAACGGCTGGCCTTTCCGTTAGCAGCCCCACGATGCCCATGATGTCACCAGCCTGCCTTGCTTCCCATCTGAACAAGGCACAGTAAACCCACCCCTAGCCTCTCAGAGGAGCCCTGTAGGGGCAGCAGATTAGCTGCTGGGCTACTGCCTGCAAGGTGAGCAAGTGGGACCAGCAGCCCGTGGGAGACGGAGGAGCCCTCCTGCTCCCGGGAAGAGCTCCAGCTCCAGAGACCTCTGGGGGCAGGCCCACCCCCCTGAGAGGGCCCCAGGGGTCAGAATCCACTCAGCGGTAGCGAGTTTGGTTTTGAGGGTTTGGGGCAGCCTGGGCCGGGCGCACAGGGATGCCTGATCTGCCTTCCTCTGACCTGCCTTCCTTGTCTGCTCGCTGCCCCGCTGTGCAGACCCACCTCGTCAGGGGGCTGATCCAGTTCGTCTGGACGTGGGTCGTCTCATAGATCAGACTCCACTCGTCCTTGATCCAGGTGCACAGGTACAGAGGGTTGAAGAAGAACCGGAGGAACTGCGGGGAGCGGGGAGGAGGAGCTGAGGAGCTGGTGGGGGGCAGGGGAAGGACCTGAGGCCTGAGGAAAGCAGGAATGCCCGGGGGGCTGGGCTGCCTCGGGCACAGCCCCCAGTTTTAGGGAACAGAGTGGCAGGGAGACTGGCCCATGGCCATCCTACAGGGCTTCTGGGAAGCCAGTGGGCCACACCGCAAAGAGGAAGTGGCCCCCTGAAGCAGG
>NW_022104346.1:0-1666 GCF_000313985.2 Echinops telfairi | reverse complement strand
CCAATCAACAACCAGCTAGTCAGCCAACAACCAGCCAACCAACCACCAACCAGCCAATCAGCCAGCCAACCAACCACCAGCCAGCCAGTCAACCAACCAGCAACTAGCCAGCCAATCAACCAACCAGTCAACCAACCAGCAACTAGCCAGCCAGTCAACCAACCAGTCAACCAACCAGCAACTAGCCAGCCAATCAACCAACCAACCAACCAGCCAACCAACAACCACCCAGCCAAACAACCAGCCAACCAACCACCAACCAGCCAATCAGCCAGCCAACCAACCACCAGCCAGCCAGTCAACCAACCAGTCAACCAACCAGCAACTAGCCAGCCAATCAACCAGACAACCAACAACCAGTCAGCCAGTCAGCCAGCCAACTAACAACCAGTCAACCAACCAACAACCAGCCAGCCAGCCAACCAACCACCAGCTAGCCAGTCAACCAACCAACAACTAGCCAGCCAGTCAACCTGCCAGTCAACCAGCCAGCCAGCTAGTCAACCAACCAACCAACCAACCAACCAACTAACTGCCAGCCAACCAGCCAGCCACCCAACCAACAATCATCCAGCCACGCAATCAACCAATCAACCCAGAAGCAACCACAGTACCACCTCTGAGATGCAGGATCAAAGCAGACCACACAGTCCTGGGTCTCCATCCCCCTACCCAGCCGTGCCTGCAGCCCTGCTGGCAGCCCCGGAGCTCCCTGTCCATACCCCTCCCCCCACTCCATCTTGCCTGCAGGGGTTCCCTGTGGGGGCTCCTCATCCATGCCCCCCCCAGCCCTGCTCATAGCTGTGGGGCTCCCTGCCCACAGCATCTGCCTCTCTGGGTGAATACCCCCCTCTGATCTATGCAAGTGTGTGAGCGGGTGGGACATGCTGGTAGGGCCTGTCCCTGAGAGGGACACTCTAGGATGGCACTGAGGACCCTTGTGGCACTTGGCTAAGTTCCTGGCTGCTGGCACAAAGGTCAGTGGTTCAAACCCACTATGTGCTCGGTGGAAGAAAGGCCTGGCTGATGGCCCGGGAACCCGAGGCCGGTTCCACCCATCCTAAGGGTCACTCCACAGCACTTCTTCTCAATAGAGTGGCATTGTCCCCAGGAATCTCCATGTGGTTGTCAAAGCCAACCTTGGGGCAGGACTGGGACTCCTGTCCCCTGAGCTCCTTCCCTGAAGGACACACTGAGCCCGTGTCCTTGTTCCCAGACTTTCCCAGGCTGGAGAGGGGTTCCTAGGACATGCAGCTGGTGGGGGGTGGTGTGAGCCTCTGCAGTGGCAGGCCCGCCAATGACCCCACCCTCACCTCCTGGGACAAGCAGCTTTCCTCCAAGCTCGTGTTTGTCAAAAGCAGGCTGAGCTGAGCACGGGGAGGCCATCACACCAGGACCACATGGCCCTTGGTTGCGGTGGGGGTGGGGTGAAAACGGGTCCCCATCTTCCCAGGGCTTTGGGCTTCTCCTCGTTTCCCATGATGTCAGTGGCACAGGATGGAGATGGAGGTGATCTGGGCGCAGGGTGGGGGAGGGGCGAAGTCCCAGTGCCAGGCTTGCTGCCCACAAGAGCTGGGCCTGCCACATGGTGGGAGCCAAGAACCCCTTCTGTGACTTAGTGTGAAGGAGGTGGGGCTTCACCATTGGGTGGCCACGTGGAATTGGG
>NW_022104345.1:7809-8562 GCF_000313985.2 Echinops telfairi | reverse complement strand
GTCTTCGTCATGTACGGCCAGCCGGGGGCCGTGCAGTCCCTGGGGCAGGGCAAGGTGGTCTCTGTCTTCTACACCCTGGTCATCCCCATGCTCAACCCGCTCATCTACAGCCTGCGCAACAAGGACGTGAAGGAGGCCCTGTGGAGACTCGCCCAGCGCCACGCTGCCGCGTGAAGGAGCCCTGGGGAGGGGACACAGACCTGCATCTCTGCCGACTGCCCAGCAGTTGCCAGGGAGGCCCCGGCGCTGGGCCGTGCTCTCCGAAAGATGCAGGAGGTGAGCTTTGGGGACCGATCGCATGATGCTGCCTTTCCTGCAGGCGCCGTGAGTTCAGCACGTTCCCAGCTTATGTAGAGGTCAGTTGGCTCCTCTGCTTGGGCTGGTACCAATGGCCTGCACCTTTTACGTGTCTCGTTGTGATCGACGTCTACAATGGCCTTATATGTTCCGTGGATAGGAGCTATGAGTGTGTGGATGATGGTGATCCACAAGTGTCATCTTCCACTCTGTTCCTGCCACGTTCACTCTCACATGTCTTTACAGGAACATCACCTTGTCCCGTGAACAGAGTGCTCTCATCCAATAAACACTGCATCACGGAATTCAGAAACCGTCCCCTCTGCTTCCCGGGCAGCCCCTGGGGGGGTGGGGGTGGGTATTGTCAGCAGGGTTAGGTCCCGCCCTCCATGTGAAGATCAGCAGTTCACATGCAATGGGAGGAAGTCACCTTGGTTGTCATTGATTGGAACCCAC
>NW_022104345.1:4587-5969 GCF_000313985.2 Echinops telfairi | reverse complement strand
AACAGCCCAGAATGTCCTCATTTAGAGCCCTGACGGAAACACGGGGCCCCATGCTCCTCCTACCCGTGGAGGAAGGCCACCAGCCCAGCTGGGAGGAGGAGCACCTGACTCCTCCCACTGCCTTGAGCAAGGGCCCCTCTCAAATCCTGACCAAGCTGTTCACACGCTTCCTGGTCTCCACCTTGGGACTGGATCCACCCACACCGCAAGGTTTCCCCAGGGCCACGCAGAACCCAGCACAGCAGCACCGAACTGGTCACCGGTGGGACCCCAACCATCCAAGTAACCTCCAGCAAGAATGGGGAGCCAACAAGTGGGCACCCTGGCTCCTCCTGGGCACATGCCATGCGTGCCGCCGTATTGGGGACTCTGAGAAGACAAGCGCTGAGTCTACCCAGCATTCCTCAAGCGTGTGTAATCCAAGTGCTCTTCTCTCATATTGGGATGAAAAATGTGGATCCCATTGCTCAGCGTGGACGCTCAGGGCCCGCTCTGCAGGACACAGGGCTGTGGTCCCTGCAGCCCTATCCTGTTAGCTCCTCCTCAGCGCCATCCTGCTAGTAGCATTCTCGCAAGGACTACTCTGAGCTGCAGGGCAGTCACCTCAGCTCCTTTTGGTTGCAGGAAGGCTATCCTTCTAAACTATCTTTAACAAAATTCCTTTTTGTTGTCCCAGACGCTATTTCTATGACTTGTGTAAAGCTGTCACTCACTGTGAAGGGGTGATTCGTTCTTTCAGAAGGAAGGAGCATGCATGGTGATGACCAAACAAAGACAGCCATCTGACTAACCCTCACAGAGGGATGTGTAACTCACACAAGCTCACCCAGCAGCACGGGGTCTGGAATTTGAATTCCACCATATTGGATTGTACAGAGATTTCTAGTTTTGTTTTTTTTTTGTTTTTGGCAAATCGTTCTGTATATTATGATTTGAATTTGAATTGGAGTTATCCGGACGATGACATAATGAGCCAGTAAATGCTTTGTCGCTATAATCTTCCTTATTAAATGTTATAATGGAAAATGAAATAAAGTAACGGTGACAAGGTCAAGAATACTCCCCCCAAACGATGCTTGATTCTCTGCTTGGAACACATGAATTCAGACCCTTGTGAACTCCAAAGCAAATATCAATTCTAGAGGCATCCATTTGCTCCCTGTTGAAGAATCCAAATCCCCCCACAATGATATGGAAGATGTGCAGGGTTGAGTTTGTTTGTGTTTTCTCGGTGTGTGGGGAGAAGGCTATGGGGTGTCACAGAAAACGCAGAGGTCAATGAGGGGAGATGACCAGTGTCTGTCTAGAACAGTGGTTCTCAGCCTTCCTAATGATGCGACCCTTTGATACAGGTCCTCATGTTGTGGGGCCCCCACACCAAC
>NW_022104345.1:0-1105 GCF_000313985.2 Echinops telfairi | reverse complement strand
GGGTATTGGAGAGGATGTCCATTCAGGGCCAACATGTGGGTACCCAGCAGGCTCTCAGGATTGCTATCAGCTGACACATGCTGACCAAAGTCCTTCCCTGGCCACAGCCTGGCCCTGGCTTTCAGGTCATCAGGACAGGGGCTCCCAAACGAGCCAGGAAGCAAGTCCCTGTGGGTTCTTCTCCAAGCAGGTCTGACTGAGCCAGAGACGTCCAGCCTCGGCATTCCTAAGAAACTGGTGATTCTTCCCTGGCAGGGGAGACACCATGATCACAAAGGTGGTTTTCCCAGGGCGAGGCTTATCCATTGCACTCCAGATGTGCTGACCCCTGCGATTTCCCCAAAGGTGGGAAACTCAACTGCATAACTTGTGGTAGGGGGTGACTGCGTTCGCGCTCTCGCCTGATTAAAAGGAAAGAAAGAAGCTGGTGATGGTAGGGATATGGGTCCAGGGGTCACAACAGGGACGAGGACTCAGTCCAAAGGGGGCAGGCTACATCCTCATGACGGTCACATGGGCTCCGTCAAATGATCTGACGACATTTGCAGGGCAGAGGTGAAGGCTGCTTGGAAAGCTGATGACCTCAGGGGTAGTATCTCAGTCTGCTCCTGTTTGGAATCAGCGCAGTGGGGGGACCGCAGTGCCTGCGGCCCGTCCCTCTCCCACATGGTGGTCTCCACAGCCATTCTGCGGATTGTGTCTGTATGTGTGTATGTGAGTGTGTGTGTGTGTGTGCATGTGAGTGTGTGTGTGTGTGCTTTTGCATCAAGACAGCAGGGTTGTAGGAGGATAGTGGAGGAGGGATGCCCCTCCCAGCCGAGGATAAGTCCCCCTCATGTGTGAGCAGGGAGCCCATCACAACCCCAGAACCAAGGGCATCGAGCAGGGCAACCCTTGCCTCCAACCTGGCAGCCCCCGGGCAGGTCTAGCACTAGGGTGGTCTTACTGGCCCCGTGCCATCGGGGGCATGGGAAGACATTGCATGACCCTTACTTCCTCCCCATCACCTGTGGGACTGGTTCTCACTGGTCAGCCCCAGGCCAGCGTCTTGGAGAGACACAGGGTCAACACCTCCCCTATGGGGAGCTCCTTCCTTTGCAGGACA
>NW_022104344.1:7367-8565 GCF_000313985.2 Echinops telfairi | reverse complement strand
AGGGCAAGATATGACAAAATAATAATTTATAAATTATCAAGAGCTCATGAGGGAGAGGGGAGGGAGGGAAAAAATGAGGAGCTGATGCCAGGGACTTACATGGAGAGCAAATGTTTTGAGATGATGTGGGCAATAAATGTACAAATGTGCTTTACACAACTGATATATGGACTGTGATGAGTTGTATGAGCCCCTCATAAAATGATCGGAAAAAAAAAAGGATAGACCTCTGCCACTGATCCCACAAAAAAGTATGTGCATGAAACATCGCCGGGGGACAATGAGACATGGCATGGGAGTGAAGGTGTAGATCTGGACAAAGCATGTGCAGAGCCCATGACAACATTTTGGGACTACATTTCCCAGAACCCCTAGCGAATCCATGGTAGTCCCCAAGAATCTTGTGCACACTGGCACTCTTACAAATGTTGACAGTTCAAAAATTGATTGTGGTCATGCTTGTACAACTCTTCTTGATATGATTGAGCTATTGAATCGTATGATACGTGGATGAAGTGCCAATAAAACGGTTTAAAAAAAGAAATGGCATAGGCCAAGACCAGAGGTTGAGGCAGGGGAATTATGAGATGTAACAGAGAGAGGATCCCTGCCAAGACCAGGAGTCTGTGAGGCAGAGCAGTGGGCGGGCTGCGAGAACCGCAGGGGTAGAGGACATGCATGGCTCCCAGGCTGTTGACTCAAAAGCACACGGGACCAAGAGTTCGAATGTCTGGTTCCTCATTATGCTGACCTCTGGCAAAAGTGGCTAAGCACGTGGGGGCTACCAGAATGTTGACAGTTCAAACCTACCAGCTGCTCCAAGGGAGAAAGCACCTAGCAAGCTGCTCGTTTCCAGAGAATCGTGCAGGAGACGTACCTGGGACTGCTTCATACGGTGGCTATGAGTCGGAAATGACAACACACAACTCGACACCTGACATTTGGGAACTGGGCAAGTCTAATCAAGGTCCTGATCCTCACAGTTTGTCTCACATGGAGTTAATAATAGCTGCAATGCCTCCCTCACAGGAATGTTTGGAGGTTACAATTTGATGTTATGTAATTTGTATGGCATTTTAAAAAACGCAAAGCACTATTAGTGGAGCAAAGCCCTTCCTCAAGCCTGGATGTGCCCCACGTATAAACACCAGCACTAACCTTGTGTGATTGTTAGGTTTCATGTTAACTTGACTGGGTC
>NW_022104344.1:0-1053 GCF_000313985.2 Echinops telfairi | reverse complement strand
TTAACTGGCTTTGCATTTATGAACCTTCCTAGAGGGTCAATGCAGTTTCTGGAAATGTCAATAACTCCTTTCCCCTCCAGGCCTCTAGTCTTGCTCTAACGTACACGCACACCCACCTCTGTCCTTCCTGTTCGCAAGTCCTCTCCTTTATTCACTTGAACCATATACCTCTGACAATGACCCCCCTGGTCACCATCTCATTCACAAGGGTGCCTCTTTCACATTTCTACCTCAATTCACTAAATCATAATATACATTTACTTACCACATTAATACACCTATTGTGCAGTGTGTATAATATTTTTGTTGGTTCAGTTGGACATGTGGGATGTGTGTGTGCACAGTCTCCACCTTTCCTGACTCTTAGTGAGCAAGAGGGACGATCTGCCTCTCAGGAGCAGTGTTGGGTACCACTGAGTCCGTCTCAACTCACAGAGAGCCGACGTCAAGCAGAATGAAACACCGCCCTGTCCGGTCACGTGCCATCCTCGCAGGCGGTCCTGTGATTGGGCCCTTGGTGGCTGTAGCCCCATGTCAATCAATCTTGTGGGTGGAGGGCCTCCATCGTTTTCACTGCCCCTTTACTTTACCGAGCCTGAGAAGACGTCCAAAGGATAGGAGACAGCCTCTCCAGTCTCGCCTCCAATGAGCATCCTGTTGTCCGTCTTCCAGGACAGATGGTTCGTTTGGCATCCACGGTACTTCAATACTCTTTGCCAGCACCATCATTCAAACATGTTGCTTCTTTGCTGGTCTTCCTTGGTCATGTCCAGCGTTCACATGAGTAAATGGAGTTGTAAATACCATGGCTTGGGTCAGAGGCACCTTCGCCCTCAAAGTAACCTGCCTGCTTTTCGGTGCTCTAAACAAGTCTTGTGGAGAGGAGGGTATGTTTGTTAAAGTGGAATGGCAGCGAAAAGGAGGCAGGCCCTCAACGAGATGGATTGGCTCGGTGGCTGCACCAATGGGTTCAGGCATGGGACAAGTGTGAGGACGGCCCAGGACCACGCCATGTTCTCCTGGCTGCCCCTGGTGAGCGGGGTATCTTTGAGC
>NW_022104343.1:5660-8593 GCF_000313985.2 Echinops telfairi | reverse complement strand
AAAATAATTTATAAATTATCAAGGGTTCACGAGGGTGGGAAGGTGGGGGAGGGAGGGGAAAGAAGAAGAGCAGACCAAGGGCTCAACTAGAAAGAACATGTTTTGGAAATGATGATGGCAACGTATGCACAAATGTGCTCGATACAATTGATGTATGGATTGTTATAAGAGCTGTAAGAGCCCCCAATAAAATGATTGATTTTTTTTAAAAAGAAAAGAATTATAAAATCTCAGAAACTCACAGGGGTAGATCTACTCTGACCTACAGAGTCTCTGTGTGTTAGAGTGTTCTTCCCATTAGTTAATAATCTATCTAAATGTGCTTGAAATTTATTTTGAAGTAAGTGAGCTTTCCGGTGATGAGTGTTTTCCTAAGTAGTTATTTATCAAGATTCCAACTGGGATCAGAGGTGTCAACTTTGGAAATATTTTGTCCTATGGTAAAGAAAACATTTCATCCAAAAAAAGATATTATGGCAGTTTGAAACTTAAACATTTCCATGTTAATTTTTAAGCCTAAAAAAAATAAGTCCATGTGCTTTAACTAAATAAAAGGCAACAATGATGAAACCATATGCAATGCTTCTTTTCCACATGAACCCTTGTTCGTGAGGTTTTAGACTTAAAAGACTTCAAATCTCTCCTCATTCAAGATGAGCACAGGATGCTGATTTGTAGCCACATGGCATTGAAAAGAAGTAAATCCTTTATTTTAAACTGCTAGAACTCACTTGGGTAGGGCTCCAATATTAATAATAATCTCATTAGAGAAATTAATATTCCTTAGATCCATGGTCCACAGCTTCCCTGTGTGCTGTTATTAAAATAAGCTCAGGGCCTGAGAACGCTCATTTCATACTCACTGGGAGAACCCGGTCTTTAATAATACATTTAACCAAAATGTTGGTTTCAAGTATTTACTGTGGTTCCCGCCATTTCCTTTGACTATAATAGGTCTCATGGCCCCCGTCCCCTTTGATTATCACCTCATTCTACACAGTCACACAAGATGAAGAGAAAACAAGGACACCCTTCAGACGTGACCTGTTGGTCAAGCGTTGAACACCATGTTCCCTTGAAGCTATTCTTCACTTCCCCGTGGTTCTTCTCAGAGGACATCCCATTCAGATTGTTCACTCTGGAAAGATGAAACATAGATCTCCAGGACCCAGGCCTTGTGTGAGGCGTGCCCATGAATGAGGGTGACTATGATGTAGAGTTCAAGGAACAGAATGAGGGAAAAAAATCTCACAGCAGAACTGGATGACACCCATCTCTAAACACAACCATCGCCTTGGAAAATGGTCTCCTTGATGCCCAGGGGAGGTAAAAGACACACTGACTTGCCAGTGACTCAACTGGAATGCATCTCTTCCTCGGTCTTCTCGCTTTCTTTCATTGGTCACCACTGGGTGAAGAATTCCATCCTCACCTTCTGTTCCACCTCCACTCCAGCACATCACAGGTGCTCCTTGATATACGTCTGCTCTTACCAGATGGAGCCTGCTCAGACCACTCCATGCCCTGTTGCACCTGCTCCCAAGCAAGTCCGAGCTCCTCTTGACACTCTAGAACAAGACCAGCACTGACTCGGCTGTTAGTGCTGTGAGTAGCCATTGAGTCGGATCCAACGCATAGCCATCCTATGCACAGCAGAAGAAAACACCACCAGCTTCATACGGGTTATGTTGGAGCCCATTGTTGCCATGGTGCCAATCAATCTCCTGATGGTCCTTCTCTTTGTCCACTGACCCTCCACTTTGCCAAGCATGATATGCTTCTCCAGGGATTGGTCTCCGCAAACCGCAAGTGATGAGCTCTCACCATCTTAGCTTCCAAGGAGCATTTTGTTGTACTGCTTCCAGGACCGTTTTGTCCGTGCTTCTGGCAGCTCATCATTCAACGGCAACAATTCTTCTGTGGTCCTCCTTAGGCATCGTCCGGCTTCCGCCATTCATCTAAGGTGAATGAAAATATTGTGGCTCGGGTCAGCACACGTTAGTCTTCAAAGTGGGCTGATAACAATAAAAATTCACTACCCTGGTGGTGCAATGAGCAAGTGCTTGACTACCAACAAAAATGGACATGGATCAAATCCACTAGCAGCTTCCCCAGAGAAAAACCCCTGGTGTTCAGCTCCCCTAAGGATCACAGCTTTAAAAACCCTGCTAGGACAGAATATGCTCTCATGTGAGGTCCTGAGTCAAAATCTACTCACTGGCACATAACAACACCTTGTTTACAGAGGGTCTTTCAGGCCACTTTCAAAACCATTTCGAGGCACCATCTCACTTCCTCCTCAGAGCCAGCGTGTGAGGTAGGCACTGACAGCAGGCAAGGACATGTCGGCAGAGAGCACTACACACTCATGTCTGCATGTGGAGTAAAGGCTGATTTGGAGTTCCCAACCACGGATCGCGTCTTTCTCCCGTTCCTTGGTGGATCCTGTACGACCTGCATTCATTCCAGGGCAGCATCTCTGGAGCAGGGGCCATGAGGTGGCTCTTGCTGGATGGGCACACAGGATGGATGGCCAGAGACAGAGTGGGATGCTCAAATAATAGGGAGGACACCATGTGAAGCAGGAGTAGAAAAACAATATGCCCATTTTTTATTTCTATTTATTTTAACTTATCTCCTCTTATGGAGATAGACATATCTCATAGGTCATAAAGAAAATGTGCGTGGAGTAACACACACATGAGTTTTGTTTTTGTTTTCTTGTGCACTGGTTGCAGGGTAGGATCAAGCATATTTAGGAAACATCGGTCTAATCTGAAGTCCCTGGTTGGAACAAGCGAAATGCTAGGATGCCAACTGAAAGGTTGAAAGTTCAAATCCCCCTTAGAGATTCCTGAGAAGGAAAGCCTAACAATGTACTTCTTAAAAACTAGCTTGGTAAAGTACAAGGTCAGGGGAAAAAGAAGAGGAAT
>NW_022104343.1:2938-4202 GCF_000313985.2 Echinops telfairi | reverse complement strand
TTGTCTTCAGTGATCATGTCGGGAAGGTGAGCATCATGGAATGCCAGTTTAATAGAACAAAGTATTCTTGCATTGAGGGAGTACTTGAGTGGAGGCCCAGTGTCCATCTGCTACCTTAATACTAAAACCCCCTTGCTTCTAAGGAGCATTGTCGCTGTAATTTTTCCAAGACAGATTTCCTTGTTCTTTTGGCAATCCATGGTGCTTCCAATTTTCTTCACCAGCACCATGACTCAAAAGCATCAATTCCTATCCCCATCTAACTTTAATATTATATGAGGCCTTTGAATATGCATGGCTTGAGTGGAGCACAACATCATCCTCAATGTGACCTCCTTGCTCTTCAACAGTTTAGAGAGGTCTTCTGCCACAGGTTTTCCTGATGCAATGTATCATTTAATTTCTTGACCGCTGCTTCCCTGAGCACAGATTGTAAATCCAAGCAAAATGAAATCCTTGGTGATCGTTATTAGCAGTTACTTAAATGAAAATCAAATTTACATCTGGAAATGCCTTTAGATTATTTATTTTTCTTTTCAGTTGTAAATGCTCATTTTGTAACTGTTCTACAATTTTCACATAAGGACATAACATTTTTCTATTTAAAATACAATTAAATGCATTTACTTTTAATTATATTTTTACACATTAAATTTCAGGATATTCATTTACTAATAATACATATCATGTGCACTCTACCCCAAAAGAAATGAAATATTCACTGTAAGACAAATGTATCCAATGAGTTAATACAAAGATTGAAAGGAGATCAGAATTCCCATAATTTTACCACAGATCATGGATCTGATATTATCAGTGAATGGGTATTCACTGCCCATCAGGAATAATATATCACAAGGATTCTAAATTTTATTTTGGTTTGAATATGCCAACCAGAATTGATTTTGCCTTTCTAACCCATAGTACCTGTGAACGTGACTTTGTTTAGGAATAGGCTTTTGAAAATGTTATCAGCGAAGTACACGTAGTACACCTGGCAGTGTTAGTCCTACCCTAATGCAGATGGGGACCATTATCAAAGAGCACAAGAGAAATAGGAAGGGCACATGGCTTTGTGATTGCTACGTTAAGCTGTAGCCAGAAATCAAGGAATATTTAAAGCTACAGGAATCTAGATGAGACTCCTAGAACAGAATCTCCCTCAGCAACTCAGAAGGAATCAATATGGCAGACATCCTGATGGCAGCCTGTCCACTTCCGGACCTGAAAGACAGTATATATTTCTTTTGGAGAAAACACAGTC
>NW_022104343.1:0-927 GCF_000313985.2 Echinops telfairi | reverse complement strand
ATGTGAGAACCTTTGATATAAGGCGGGGTGTGAGCACACTGTGGAGCGATGTCTGAGAAATGGCATTACTGTAATCCCGAGCGTTTGTAATTGCAGGATTCAAGGGTAACTAAATGCCACCTCTCTGGAGCCTAGTTTTTTTCTCCCAAGGAATTACTTCCATTTCATGTGGTGAAAAGGTCTGCTACCAATGACAGCTCCTCCTGCTAGTTTTATTTGACTGCAAACTCTTGTTGGAGTTACTTCTTTTTTTTTTTTTTTAGAATAAAATATATCATTAACATCTTATTTAGGAATAAGATGTTACAAAAAGGTGGAAACATTAGGTCTACGGGTCTGGACAGTCATTCATAATGAACCCAGTCAATGGGTCATTCTAGTCCTGATAGAGCTCATTTCTTCCCTTTGCCCAAATCAAAGATGTCAGTTAAAAAGTTGATGACAAAGAATGGTACAACTCTACTTGTTACAAAGATCAAGTTGAGATCTCATTTTCCTAAATGAGGAAAATACTAAAAAGTTAATTAGAACTAATCATCTGAAAATAGAAAAAATGCAAAATCACAACAAGCTTTCATAAACCTTGCGGAAACTAATGCTGGGTCGATCAACAAATGTGATGCACATGCACCTTGAAGACATTGTGCTGAGTGAAACAGTTCGTCACAAAAGGACACGGACTGTGCTGTCATCCCTGGGTGTCATCCAGTTGGTTCTGGTCCATAGAGACTTCATTCACAACAGACAGAATCACTGCCCCATCCAGCACCATCCTCACAGTCTTTGAGCCCACTTTGCAGTACTGTGTCAACTCATTCCACGGGGGTCTCTGATACAGTTCCTCATGTTGTGGTGATCGTCCCCCCCCAACCATAAAATTATTGTTGTTGCTACTTCATAATTGTAATTTTGCTACTGTTATGAATC
>NW_022104342.1:7479-8615 GCF_000313985.2 Echinops telfairi | reverse complement strand
GGCCCTGAATCCACAGACCCTCTGAAATGTGGTATTCCTGCGTGCAGGGAAGCAGGCCCTGCTGAGGAGATCTTGCAAGCAGGCCAGGAGCACTGCTACCCACAGTGACTGACAGCTTCCCTGCACCTGCCCCATTCCATACGAGGGTGTTTCTGAATTTACGCAACGTTGCATCTCTGCAGCAAGCTAGGCAGGTAGACAAGGACTGACTGGCAGGCCATCTGATAGCAGGTTTGGGTTTCAAAGCTGTTTGGGTTGAAGCACATCTTATTAAGTTTCTGAAGATAAAGCAGGCATACCAAGAGGCTATTTGCATGAGGAGAGGAGAGGGAGGTGCCCAGACTTTCCCTACTGCAAACCTCTCTCAGGTCATTTCCACCACTGCTGAAGAAGCCGCCACAGGATCCTGGTGACAGCAGCGGGCCAGACATAATGGAGTGGACAGAGTTCTCAGCACAGGTGGACAGAAGTACCAGGTCCCCACCCAGCTCCTGAAAGGCACTCACTCTTGCTAAACACTGGTCCCAGATCCCCCTCTCTGGGAAACACGGGCCTTCAGTGAGAATGGCACGGTATACTCAGGTTGGAGGCTTAGCTGAAAAAAGACCCTTGACCTTGATCTGGAACCATAGACCTCTGAAGAGGTGGACAGGAAAGCACTGGCCACAGCCCATTAGGGGCTATAACGCCAGCCTGTACCACCCAAACAAGTGTATCAAGTCTCTACCCAGAAAAAAGGCCGAATCTCCACTCAAAGAGACACAGCTTCAGAGTCCAGCAGAAAAGAACAAAGCCTGGCCTAGCCCTCATTGGCTCTGTAGGCCTATGAACATATCTCGGAACCCTCAGTTATTCATCTAGAAAATGGCACGGCACCTCTGCGTCACAGGAATGGGGAGCAGATTAGCAAGCACCCTGGCTGTAAAGCACTAGATTCAGTACAGGCTCTCCTGACCCAGGAACTGCAGTCTCCTCCAGCCTTGAGAACCGAACAGGGGGAGCGGGGGTGTCACCGGGGCTGGGTTCTAGACCCTCGGAGGCCAACTTCAGCTTTCTCAGGCTTCCTTGTCTTCCCATCCCCTTTCCTCACCCACATAGGCAAAGCATCAAGCTATGCTGGATTGTAAACATAGTAA
>NW_022104342.1:2300-3386 GCF_000313985.2 Echinops telfairi | reverse complement strand
AGGAAGCCAAGGCTGGAATGTCAAATGAAAACCCAGGGCTTCCCCCAAACCTTTCTGCATAGAAGTGCTGTCCAAACCAGGAGGTACCATAAGGCTGAGGACTGTGCTCCCAAAGGTAGCTTCCTTGGGTGGGGACTTGGAGTGTGCGCCTATGGGCTGAATGGCCTCACTGGTGTTTGGAAGTCCTTGGCATCTCTGCACAGTGTCCCTCCCCTTAGGCTTGACTCCATGTCCCCTTGGGGCCATGAGGAATGGTGCACAGAGCAAAGAGGATGCAGAACCACCCGTGGGCTCACTGCACCTCTCTCCCTCTCCAGAAGTAGGGCACTGAGAATCCAGGGGCCTGGGACATAGGATTACCCCTTCTCCACCTCTCTCTTCCTGGAACACAGCACTCCATTCACCTAGAGTGGCACATGCTCTCCAAGTGCCCTGTTTTATGCAAATTCAAGCTGCTCTCACTCACTTTCTGCCTCTGTTGGGTGAGAATGGAACCAAAGAAAAGCTCCTCCCGCGTCTTAAATCTATTGATCTATCACAGCGACAGGGTAGAGTGAAAGTGAGAAATGAACACGCAGAGAGAACGAGCTTCGACTAATATGATGAATGTCGTTTCCAGTTTGCTCAAGCCCCGGCCTCCATGCCTTTGGTTTCAATCCTCATTTGTCACTGAGTTACTGTGGGCACGTGACTTAAGTCCTCTGAGGCCCTAGCTACTAGATGAAATCTCAGAAGTTAGCTCACTCACAATGTCATTATGAAGGTCAAATGAGATAATGTCTGCAAAGAACCCCGGCCAGAGCCTTCTCCGGAGATTCTTAGCCAATGCTAATGCTGTCCGGTTCCTCCAGCTCTTTTCCCTGACTGCCACGAAATTCAGGAGCATTCCCGACCTTACTTGATCCAGCCCTTTGGCTACAGGTACATGGTTTTTCGGTGACACCCAAGTCCTTGGGGCGTCTGGCAGGCCGTGGTGGCTGGAACCAGCTTGCACTAGCTTATCCAAGCTGATTGTGCTCATGTCTTCATACCCCACAGCTAGTGATCTCATGTTCTCAAGAAGACTCCCTGCCCTGGAGCTGATTC
>NW_022104342.1:0-1337 GCF_000313985.2 Echinops telfairi | reverse complement strand
AATGGAGGTGGTCACATGGCCCCTGACCAGCCTTCTCCAGCACTGGCTGAGACATGTGGGGATGAGGTGAGAGGGAGGCTCCTGGGTATCCAAGCCTTCTCCATGCTGCTCCTTCCGCCTAGGCCACACATTCCCCCTCTTCACCTCCTCATCACATAGGAGTTTTTTGGGATTTTAAACTTCATTTTTTAATCTATTGCTTTTCCCTCTCTCTGCTTTCCTTCCTGCCCAAACTACCTCATTCTTAGTTAACAGACTAGCAGTCATGCTAACCCACTCACGCTAGGTAAGGGAACACTGCTGACAGAGGGAAAGGGAGCCGTGCTTGTCTTGTGGAGCTTCACAGAACTCTGAGAGCTCAGCGCTTCCCCCAGGACTGCAGAGAATCAAGGTGCATAAGCAGCACCTCCAGGAAGGCTCTGGAGGGGAAGGAAGGGGCTCAGTGGTGAAGGGAGCTCCTGAACTCCACTGCCATAGACTCATGGACTAAGCGCTAACTCAATTAGGACAGGAGGAGAACATTTGTATAGACACCCCAAAATTCTGGCCTCATCAGCTAAGATAAAGACTCACAGGTATTGTGGGCCTAGATAAGAAGTTATGTAACAAATTTAAACAAAACAGTAAGGTGTAATGTAAAATGTGAAAATCAAGAGTGTATTCATGTATTATTTATGTCGAAAGGGGAAGGATAGTTGGCAGATTGAGGAATAAAAGAGAACATTAAATTTTAATAAGTTACCCAAATATTGATTTTGTATGAATAAAAAACTTAATCTGAAAGTACAAAAAATGTAAAATGTGATGTTCAATGACTATGACTATAAGCTATATTTAAACACTGCTCAATAAATCAAGAAAAAGAGAAATTAATGACCTCATTTAGGCATCTTCTTGGCCATTATGTCAATTTCATGACATTAGTAGGGTCACTTAGGAATCAACTTTGGGAACAGTAAGGTGTCAAACTGTATCAGGACATTTCCTATAAAGGGAAAATGTCCGCTACCCTTTTCCATCTTTTGTAAAACATTAACAAATTAAATAATCTTTTATTTAAAAAAACAAAACAAAAAATAGTTAGCTTCTTCTTTAATCTTGCCTTAATATCCAGAAGAATTAGTAATTCTCCAAGTCCTTTTTGTACACATAGGTGGATGCATCTAGTTTGGTTACTATTGGCTATATACCTTAAGATCAAATTCTATATAGGAATATGTGATTTATACCTTACAAAATATTCCTGTTGATACATATTAGACTGATGAAAAGTCATGTTCATTAAAAGCTTCCATTTCACAATCCCACTGAAAAAGGGTACAAGACAAGGATGCCCC
>NW_022104341.1:85762127-85762849 GCF_000313985.2 Echinops telfairi | reverse complement strand
TAAACTGCATGGCCATATCTGACCTCTGGCTAGCCAATGAACAAAAGTACCATGAGACAGAAGTCAAACAAGCATCCACTCTCCATCTTTATGATGTGTTTCTCTAGTATCTCACTCCTGGCACCTTAATATGTTGGTCCATGGTGACTAGAGGCACAAATACAGAGACACTCATAAGTGTGTGAGAACTTTATATGAAAGAGCAATTGTACATTAAAAAAACATCCCGGCCCAGTTCAGATCAAGTCCATAAGTCTGATATTGCCACTTAAGTCCATACTAATCCATTAAATCCTCTTTAGACACTTGCAGCCATGCAGGAAGATGACAGACTAGTGGGTGGAAAGTCTTGTGGATCCAGTGGCAGTGGAATCATCTCAGTGCTGGCGTCAGTTTCCACATGATTCCTTCAGTTCCAGACCTCTAGCGTAGCTCCATGAGTTTTGTCAACAGGAATCTCTCACAGGGAGACAAGCAGAGAGTGTGTCTGGCCTCCAGTGAGCTGTCTATCCTTAGCACCTCCAAATTAGGTCATCAAGCTGCAACCTTATTGACAGGTTAGACTCCACCCCTTCAAAAGTTGCTAGGAGATTATGTAACTGCCACACCCTCCTCTCTCCTGCTGGAGACCACTCTGTATCGAGGGAGAATCTGAGTGGTTGATGGTTGGCCAGGTGAGAACTTGCTGTTCCCTGTTCTGACAGCCAGAAAGGGCCAGAGTG
>NW_022104341.1:85756276-85757487 GCF_000313985.2 Echinops telfairi | reverse complement strand
TCCTAAGCATTAAACATTCTACCAAAGCCCTCTTGTCCATCCCAGTTCAACTGCCCCCGCTAGCACCCCCCATCACCTTGAGAAAAGCTCCCTTGATGTCCTTGTTCCTCAGACTATAGATAACAGGATTGAGCAGAACCCTGAAAACATTATAGAAGAGCGCAATTTGCTTGTCACATTCAGGGGAGTAGCTGGAGTTGGGCTTAAGGTAGATGTATATAGCTGGAGCATAGAAGAATGTGGCCATAGTTAGCTGGGAAGCACAGGTGATTATGAAGTTGCTTGTTATTACATCACAATGGAGCAAGTTGATCAAAATGCCCATATTGCTTCCATGTTCTACAATGGTTCCACTGGACACATTGAAAAAATGTACAATGTTCAAAGGTAGAATGTGTGTCCAAAACATTGGATATTGTCCTTTTCCTAAGCATTGAACAGTCTACTCAAGGCCCCGTGACCATCCCAGTTCAACTGGCCCCCCTACCATGCCCCATCACCTTGAGAAAAGCTCCCTTGATGTCCTTGTTCCTCAGACTGTAGACAACAGGATTGAGCAGAGCTGTGAAAACATTATAGAAGAGTGCAATTTGCTTGTCACGTTCAGGGGAGTAGCTGGAGTTGGGCCTAAGGTAGATGTATGTAGCCGGAGCATAGAAGCATGTGGCCACAGTCAGGTGGGAAGCACAGGTAGAGAAGGTCTTGCAACGTCCCTTGGTGGATTTGATCTTGAGAATGGCCTGGACAATACGGATATAAGAGGCTAGAATAAGGCAACTTGGAGTGACATTCACAAATACACTGCAGACCAGTTCCAACATCCCAATGAGGTGGGTATCCATGCAAGCTAAGCTTCGTACTGAGGGACCTTCACAGAAGTAGTGGTTGACAATGTTGGGCCCACAGTAGGGCAACCTCATTGTGAGGAAGGTGTGAATTAGAGAGAAGAATAAACCACAAATACAGGTCCCAGTTGCCAGTCGTGTGCACATTCCCCAGCTGAGGATAACAGTGTAGCGCAATGGGTAGCAAATGGCCACATATCGGTCATAGGCCATGACCACAAATATGATGCACTCACTCAGGGCCAGGCAACCAAACGCATACATCTGCAGCCAACAGCAAGCAAAAGAGATAGTCTGAGAGCGAGCAAGAAGGTGCACCAGCATCTGAGGCATGGTGGTGGTGACATAGCCCACGTCCAGTATGGC
>NW_022104341.1:85755001-85756176 GCF_000313985.2 Echinops telfairi | reverse complement strand
GAGCAGTGCCGTGAAAACATTATAGAAGAGTGCAATTTGCTTGTCACGTTCAGGGGAGTAGCTGGAGTTGGGCCTAAGGTAGATGTATGTAGCCGGAGCATAGAAGCATGTGGCCACAGTCAGGTGGGAAGCACAGGTAGAGAAGGCCTTGCAACGTCCTTTGGTGGATTTGATCTTGAGAATGGCCTGGACAATACGGATATAAGAGGCCAGAATAAGGCAACCTGGAGTGACATTCACAAACACACTGAAGACCAGTTCCGCCATCTCAATGAGGTGGGTATCCATGCAAGCTAAGCTTCGTACTGAGGGACCTTCACAGAAGTAGTGGTTGACGATGTTGGGCCCACAGTAGGGCAAACTCATTGTGAAGTAGGTATGAATTAGAGAGAAGAAGAAACCACAAACACAGGTCCCAGTTGCCAGTCGTGTGCACATTCCCCAGCTGAGTATAACCGTGTAGCGCAATGGGTAGCAAATGGCCACATATCGGTCATAGGCCATGACCACAAAGAAGATGCACTCACTCAGAGCCAGGGCACCAAACGCATACATCTGCAGCCAACAGCAAACAAAAGAGATGGTCTGAGAGTGAGCAAGAAGGTGCACCAGCATCTGAGGCATGGTGGTGGTGACATAGCCCACGTCCAGTATGGCGAGAATACAGAGGAAGAAGTACATGGGAGTGTGGAGATGTGAGTCGAGGCAGATCAGTGTGATAATGAGCCCATTGCCCAGGATCGAACTCAGGTACAGGACAAGGAAGGCCACAAAGAGTATCCTGTTGGAGATGGGGTCACTGGAGAAGCCAAGTAGGATAAATTCAGAAACTGAGCTTTGATTCTGCTCAGGAAGCATCCACATCATGAAGCCTGTAAAAGAATTACATTCACATAAATGACACCCAGGTATGTCATCAGCTGTGGTGGTAGACAGGTTTGGATTTCAGTTCTGACCCCACTACTCATATGTTGTGTCATCTTGAGAATATTATTTAAACTTTCTGATCCTCTATCTCATCATGATGTAAAGTGTGACTAATAATACACAGTCTTGAGATTTTCATAAGAAGTAGGGGCAATGTGAATGATGTGTCTAATGCAAGGCCTTGAAACAATATGTACCCTGTGAAATGCTCATATTCATCCTCTCCTCTCTCAGCTGACAGTAATCAC
>NW_022104341.1:85752210-85753181 GCF_000313985.2 Echinops telfairi | reverse complement strand
TCTCCGTCCCCTGTGGTCCCAGGTGACTGAGGTAACTTCCTCCAACCTGCCGTCGTGCTTCACACAGCCTAAGTCAGCTCGGCCAACACTCACCAATGTCCTAGGCTGCTGCAGAAAACATCTGTCTGACCTCTTGAGCGATCTACCTGACCAGGGAAATTACCCCCACCATTCACGTTACTCTTCCCAAAGCGGGCAACCCACCAGTGTTCTGTGGCACTCCTGTTGCAGTGGACACCCCACATTCCTTCTGTGGTGCCCCAAGCTGCTGTGGGCCACACCATCATGTCTTCTTGTGAGATCACCCAGTACAGGACCATCCTTATGGGTCCACAACAACCCAACCAGCATCCCCTGAGAGGACCATACAACTTGCCCTCCAAATAACAGAATACTGGTTGACTAGGGAAAGAGTGAAGCCACAGGAGGGAAAAGTGGTAGGCCAATTCCATAGTGCAATTAGCAGTAGGCAGTTCAAAAAAGCATTCCTATGAGTCTCCCAGAGAGAGCCAGTGCTCTAGGACTCCCTGGAAAATGGCACCTGGTTCCTCTAAAATAATGCAACACAACAGCACTCAACCCCAACAACCTCAACGAAAAAAAACCAGAAAAAACAAAGGGCAATGGCAGAAGATGTCCTGAACCTAATGACGTGCATAGAAGAAGCAGGCATTGATCTGCCACAGAAATAAATCTTCAGAATGCTGCTTGAAGTCACACAGGATATGAGGGAAACAGGAAAAGGATGAAATGATAGAGGATAAAGGAAAATTCAAGAGCTTTGGGAGGAGATAACAGAAACCAGTAGCAGACTCACGGACTTCACCAATCAACTGGAAGAGGCAGAGAACCACACCAGTGACCTGGAGGACAGCCAAGCAGACTTTAACAAATGTGAACAAAAATCTAATAACATCATCAGAGAAGCTGAAGAAACCTAGGAGGTATGTCTGATGCTATGAAGAGGAACA
>NW_022104341.1:85748088-85752110 GCF_000313985.2 Echinops telfairi | reverse complement strand
AAGTTACAGTGTTGGGAACTCATAGTGGCAGTTCTACCCTGTCTTATAGAGTAACACCAAAAATTAGAGCTCATTTTAAAAAATCAAATAGAAAAAAAAAATCAAATAGAAGTTCTAGAACTAAAACCAGGCTGAAATGAAGAATTCAGCTGATTTCAATAGAAAATTAGACATAGCAGAAGATTAGTGAGCTAGAAAAACTAGTGAGTGGAACATATCCAAAATCAACATGAGAAGAAAATGAAGACTATTAAAAAATAATAAAAATTAGAATACATATAGGATAAAATAAAAAATTCTAATAGATGTATAATTGGAGTCTCAGTAAAATAGAAATAGAGCAGAAACAATACTTGAAAAAAATTGTAAAAAAAAACCTCCTAAAACTTATTTACGAAATCAAGTAACAAATACAATACATTATTAAAACGTCAAACTTAATGGAGCAAATCACCAACCTAAATTGTAGTAAATCTTTTGATAAATGATTGCAGCAAAATGTTTTTTATAATGAGTTTCACAATCAATTTTTCAAAGAACGAATGGAAGCCAGAGACAACTGAAATGTATCTTTAAGTTGCTGAAAAATATGTCTACCAATTTACAAGCCTAGGAATTTTTAAAAAATACTTTAAAATAAAGATATAATTATTCTGGCCACTGGAAAACTTATTAATAGCAGCATAACATTATTGATATTCTGAAAATCTTGAGTAACAATGAGCATTGTCAGATATAGTGCTGGAGGATTAGCCCCTTAGACCAGAAGGTGCACAAAATATGAGTGAGGAAGAGTTGCCTTAAGAAGTAGAATCTGGTGACTCAAAGCCCATCGGTAGGTAACAGAACACCCCCTGCTGAGGGGCTTTGGGGAGGAGATGAGCCAATCAGTGTGCAGCGTAGCAATGATGAAACATATAACTTTCCTCTAGTTCTTTAATGCTTCCCCTCCCCCCCACTACCATATCATGATCCCAATTCTACCTTACAAATCTGGCTAGACCAGAGAATCTATATTGGTACAGATAGCAACGGGAAACACAGGGAATCCAGGACAGATGACTCCTTCAGGACCAGCGGTGAGAGGGGTGAGGCCTGGAGGGTAGAGGGAATGTGGGGTAGAAGGGGGGAACCAATTACAAGAATCTACATATAGCCTCCTCCCTGGGGGATGGACAGCAGAGAAGAGGGCGGAGGGAGATGTTGGACAGTGTAACTTATGACAAAAGTATAATAATTTATGAATTATGAAGGGTTCATGAGGGAGTGGGCTGGGAAGGGTGAGGGGGAAAATGTGCAAACCATATTGAGGGCTAAAGTAGAGGGCAAATGTTGTGAGATTGATGAGGGCAACAGGTGTACATATGTGCTTGACTCATGACTGTGATAAAAATTGTACGAGCCCTCAAAAATAATTTAAAAAAAGAATAATGAGGGTAACAAGTGTACAAATGTACAAATGTGCTTTATACAATTGATGTATGTATGGATTGTGATGAGTTGTATGAGTCACCAATAAAATGACTTAAAAAAAAAAAAGAAGTAGAACCTGTTGTAATGATCGGGATGGAGTCAAGGCTCTGGGACTTTCATTTGCTGATGGGGCATGATACAAAAGGAGAACTTACAGCTGCCAGCATCGATTAATAATCAGAACATAAAATGTATCAATTACTAATCTAAAAAATGGAAGTCAGAAAAAATGAGGTTTAACACATAAGGATCAATGTTCTAGATATTAGTAAGCTGAAATGAGATGGTAGTGGCTGATTAAAATAAGACAATCATATGAATAACTATGCCAGGAGTGACAATTGAAAAGGAATGGCATGGCATTCATCGTCAAAAAGGACATTTCATGATTTATCTTGAAATACAATGCTGTCTGTGATAGGATAATATCTGTATACACACAGAGAAATCCAGGCAATACAACTGTTGTTCACATTTACTCTCCAACCACTAAGTCAGGGATGAAAAATTGAAGAATTCTACCAATTTCTCCAGTCTGAAGCTGATCAAACATGCAATCAAGGTGCATTGGTAATTATTCATAATTGGAACACGAATGTTGGAAACAAAGAGCAAAGGACAGTAGTGGGAAAATATGGCCTTGGTGATAGAAATGAAGTTAGAGATAGCATGATAGAGTTTTGCAAAAACAATGACTTCCTTATTGCAAATACTTTTCCCAACAACTTAAAGTGCAACTGTACATGTGCACTTCCCCAGATGAAATACACAGGAACCAAATTGACTATATTTATGGAAAGAGATGATGCAGAAGCTCGATATCAGTAGCTAAAACAAGGCCAGGGGCAGACTGTTGGACAGACTATTAACTGTTCATATGTAAATTCAGACAAAAGTTGAAGAAAATTGAAACAAGGCCACAAGAGGCAAATTAAGACTTTCAATACATGCCACCTAACTTTGAAGAACATCTCAAGAAACTCTTTGATTCGGTGAACACTAATGACCTAAGACTTGACAAGCGTTGGGATGAAATAAATAACGACATACACAAAGTAAATAAAAGGTCGTTAGAAGACAGAGCAAAATGAGAAAAGATCAAAGTGGATGTCAGATGCAAGCATAGAGGAGCTAAAGAAAATGGAAGAAATTATAAGTAAAATGGCAGAAAAGAACAATTTAAAGGCATCTCAAGAACACAAAGTATTATAATGAAAAGTGCAAAAACCTAGTAAAAGAAAACCCCAAAGTAAGAACCCATTTAGCATGTCTCAAGCTGAAAACTGAAAAAAAATTCAAGGCTCAAGTTTCTGTATTAAACGATTCTGTAATCAATATATTGAATGATGTAGGAAGCATGAAAAAAAATGACGGAAGGGATACCAGAGTCACTGTACCAAAAATAGCTGGTCAACATCTGATCATTTCAAGCGATAGCATATGATTAGGAACCAATGGTAGTGAATGAAGAAATCCAAGCTACACTGAAGGCATTAGTGAAACACAAGGCTTCAGGAATGGGCAAATTACCAATTGAAATGTTTCAACAAGATGAAGAAGCAGTAGAAGCACTCACTTACCTATGTCAAGAAATTTGGAAAACAGCTACCTTGTCAACTGACTGGAAGAGACTTATATTTGTATCCATTCTGAAGAAAGGTGGCCCAATGCAGAAGTTAGTGAACAATATTATTGATATCACATACAAGTAAAATTTTTCTGAAGATTAGTCAACAATGGTTGCAGCAGTACATTGACAGGGAGTTCCCAAAGGTTCAGGCCTGATTCAGAAGAAAACATGGAAAAAAGGATATCATTGCTGATGTCCGATAAATCTTGACTGAAAACAGATAATGTTACTTGTGCATTAGACTATGTGGACCGTAATGAACTATGGATAGCCATGAAAGATTGTAATTCCAAAACACCTTATTGTGCTCATGTGGAACATGGGCCTAGAAGCCCCTTATTCAAACAGAATGAGGGAATATTGCATGATATAAAATCAAGAAAGGTGTACATCAGGGTTGTATCCTTTCAGTAGATTTATTCAATTTATACTAAGCAAATAATCTGAAAAACTTAACTATGTGAAGAAGAACATTACATCAGAATTGGAGGGAAATTTATAACAATCTTAGATATTCAGATAATACAGCCTGGCTTGCTGAAAGCAATGGGAACTTGAAGCGCTTGCTGATGAAGATCAAGGATCTTCAATATGGATTGAAACTCAATGTAAACAAAAAATTCTCAGGACTGGGCCAGTCGATAGACTACATCATGATAGATACAGAGAAAATTGAAGTTGTTAAAGATTTCATCTTGCTTGGATTTACAATCAGTGCTCATTAAAGATTTCATCTTGCTTGGATTTACAATCAGTGCTCATGGAAGCAACAGTCAAGAGATCAAGTGACGTATTGCACTGGGCAAGTCTGCTGCACAAAACCTCTTTAAAATGTTGAAAAGCAAGGTTGGCACATTGAGGATTAAGGGCTGCCTGTTCTTAAGGTAAGCCATGTTATTTTCAAATGCCTCCCATGCAT
>NW_022104341.1:85745200-85746133 GCF_000313985.2 Echinops telfairi | reverse complement strand
CGGTAAACATCACAATGCACAAAATTCTCAAGAATGGATTTAACAACAGCAAATATTTGAGTGATGTTGGAAACCCTCCCTGGGAAGCTCTGCTCTGTAAATGCTTCCTCCACCAGGCTGTAGCTTTGCTAGACAGCATGACTGGGATGGCTCCCAACATTCTAGTAGCTACAGGAGCTGGTAAATCAAAGATCAGCAGGAAGACCGCAGCTGGTGATTACATTGTGTTAGGTCAGATCATGGGGGACGACTAGGTGTTAACTGCCAAACTTTTGACATAAAACCTATCACAAAAGGGAAGTGAAAACATCCAAATTGGTAAATAAGCCAAAAGCTCACTCTTTATACATGATATGATCCTGTACAGAGCAAATCTTTCAACTCACTAAGAACAATTTGAAACTAATGGAAAGCCTCAGCCAAGTAGCAGGTACACAATGAACCTATGAAAGGCAGATGGATTCCCTCATGCTAATGAAGAGAACTCTGAAAGGCAATCACCAAAATAAGACCGGTTAGAAAACCCACTGAAAAGCTGAAATACTTAGGAATAAATACAATAAACACAAGAGAAACAAAGGACCTGTACAAATACATCAATGAATGTGTTGGAACATATGGGTGGAATAGCTATGAGAACTTCTTAGACAGAGGCACACACCTTGAGGGATCGTGTAGTTGGATCTAGGGGTTTGGGGCCATAGTCCTAGGAGACAATGAGGTTAACTGGTATAACAGAGTTCACACAGACAATGTCCTACATCCTATTTTGGCGAGTAGCAAATCAAGCTTTAAAAGCTCACGAACAGCCAGCTGAGGTGTAAATATTGCTCTCTCCCTATCTGGAGGAAATAAGACACTGGAAACATTTAGTCCAGTGGACTAACGGACTATGCAAACATCAGTCTTCATAACCCTGAGACAATAGAACTA
>NW_022104341.1:85743723-85745100 GCF_000313985.2 Echinops telfairi | reverse complement strand
CTGTCATTGCATGGCTGCGTGAGTCTATAGAGGAATCTATGGACTAGTATCCACATATGGAGTAATATCAGACTTATGGACTTGACCTGGACTGGGCAGTTGATGTACAAGAGCAATTGATGTACAATTGCTCATTGAAATAAAGTTGTCTCTTACACACCTATGAGTGTCTCTGGATTTATTTGTCCAGTGAACCCGGACCAACAAAGAGGATTATCCTGGCTCCCTATAACCCTGGGTGAATAAGACCCAAATTAGTGCACCCAGCAGGTGGATTTACCCTTCCCTCTAAATCCCTGGGACTATGAGTGTAGTCTTGAAGAGGGGCAAACCAGTCAGCATGGGAAGTTAATGAGGGGGAGACTGGATCATCCCAGGTTTTCCTTGGTTCTTTGATTCCTGAAAGGGAAGATGGCCCACACATTCATGCCCTGGGGCTGGTGCAGGCTGGAACCACCTACCTGATCCAGTGATCTACTCCACTGAAGTTTCTAAATTTATGGAGTCTCTGAGATTAAGCAGCTTTGAAGAATGCCTGGGACTGCCTTTCCCCTACCTTCTTTCTTTTGTTTTGATAAACTACCAGCACAGCCTTGACAGAAGTGGAACCAACCCTAATACTCAATGAACCTGATGTCTACAGAAGACAGTCATGGGACAAGGTCTTGAGAAATTCTCCCTTTATTCTTGTAGATGACAAAAAATCCCCACCATTCAATCTCATGCCCCCAGGGCTACACCCTTACTGAGTGAATGCTGCACAGGGCCATGATAAGCACTCCTGGGTGAATGCGAAAAAGTAAACAGTTGCTGCTTCTTCTGTTTCTTGTTCTTCTCTCTCTCCCTCAGTGTGGGTGTTCTCTATTCATTTGGCTCTTGGCTCAGATTTATGTGGTGTTTCTTCTTGGTTTTAGTTTCTGGGCTTTTTTGTAATTATATTTTTCTGGCTCCACTTGATAGAGTCAATTGTCCCCACACAATTCAGCCATGCTTAAACCTCCAACAGCTGCACAAGTGTGCAAGGGCCACCTGCCCTCCATTACCATTTGGTAAATGGATTGGAATGAACACAATCAATGTGATGTCTCAGAGAAAAGAGATGGTCTCAGCTCATACGAATAAAGGTGTGGGAACTACTGGAGAAGGAATTCAGAGGAATGATACTTAGGTACTTTCAACAACTGGAGAAATATATTGAGAGCTCTAAAAATAGAAAAAAACTGGAATAACTCAGTTGAATACTCCAACAGGAATCTGACAAGATAAACAAAAAACTGAGTCCATCCCAAACCAACAAATAGAAATACAGAAAAGTAATACTAAAATATTAGAAGGAGATAGCACTTTGAAAGAGCAAAGCAGTAAAATTGAACACTG
>NW_022104341.1:85740978-85742558 GCF_000313985.2 Echinops telfairi | reverse complement strand
TCCCATGGGCATTCCCAGCCTGGGACAGTTAGGGAGTCCCAGACGTAGGCCTAGTGTTAGCAGGGCTGCACCAGCTCCCAGTTTCCCCTGGTCACTGGCCTTAGGTTTCCTCTCGAGGACTGTGGGACTTCGCGGCACAGAAATCATATTTCAGACTCTGGTCTGCTCCTTCCTACCTATCCCCAGGCTGTCCCTAATCCCACTGGGGAAAATGGGCAGCAGGAGGCATTTCTGGTAGGAGTTCGGATGCAAACACTTATGTTGCCAGATCCTAAAGGAAGTGCCCAGATTGTGATGTTGTTCTGCCACTGTGTGCTTGGGTTATCTTGGCCAAGGCCCTCAATGACTCCTGATCACAGGTAAGTTATTTGGTAAATAAAAGCATAGCCATAGTTGACATTCTATAAGAAATTCTGTCTTTTAAAAACCACGGTCTCTTCCCAGGCCTCAGTTTTCTCATCTGTACAATGGGGAGATATATCTCTGTCTAGACTACCTCTTCAGGGCTGGAAGAAGGGCTAAAATCCTGGCTCAAGGCCTCATTAGCTGATATTTGCTCCATCCTCTGGAAGAATGTACAAGTCACCTTTTCCTCTATCCTGAGTTCGGGGCCCAAGTCTCTTTTCTCTCTGAATATCTGGACCCATCAGGCTTGTCTGGCGAAGTGGACATTGGCTATGAGATGCAGATTAGGACACCCACAGGGGAGACTTCTAAGGCCATAGCAGATTCTAAAGAAGAGGTGAAGGTTGGAGGGACCTTGGGGATTATATTACCCACCTGAAGTCCCCAGGTTGTTTATGGAAAGTGGGTGTAGAAAGGAGCCAGGACTTCTGCCCAGGATACTTAGCCAGTGAGTGGCCCAGTCAAGACTCAAAGCACCTCTTCAAGAGGGTTATTCCATACAGGAAACATGAGCAATGGAACCCTGAGTCACACACCTCTTCTGAGAACATCTGAGTCCAGGCAGATTTCCATTTCAGGGCCTCAGCGGGTGTCCACCACGACTCCATTGATGCTGGAATCTCCTTGCCAGTTTCATCACTAGCTGTCTGTTGCACATTTCCAGGGACATAAGGGTGCATTTGCTCTTATTCAGTGGTTTGTCCCTGTTTTCTTGCTGGTGTCTCTACAGTTCACTATGCATTTTCAGGACAGGAATTCTATCTGTTCTATCCTCCAGTCAATCTCTGGTGTCCACAGGAAGGCAGATTCATGGAATCTGTTCAATAAAGGATTTTTGATTGGATGAGCAAAAATAATATCTGCTCTTAAAGAAATACAAAGAGGCAAGAAAGGTTGAGTAAAGGGAAGGGAAAGGATACACGATCACCCAGGACGACACCCACCATTCATCTGTGGGTCTGCATACTAGGATGGCTGACTTCTGGCTATGATGCGGAAGCTGTGCTACCAGTATTTCAAATACCACGAGGGCCACTCAAGGGGAGCAGTTTCATCTAAGCTTCCAGAGTAAAAACAAACTATGGAGAAGGAGTAGACAGTCTGCTTCTGAGGGAGTAGACTTTGAAGAACTTACAATCAGCAGAGGAACATTATCAGATATAGTATTGAAAGAT
>NW_022104341.1:85738946-85740878 GCF_000313985.2 Echinops telfairi | reverse complement strand
GTGGGTCTGTGCCTACTTATCTTTATGATGCTCCTCCTGTGTTCTAGTTGTGTTAAAGTTCCCTCTAAGCAGCTCTCCTGGGCTGGATTCTGCAGAGTCCCTCAGGAACGTGTCACTCCGTCACCATCTTCCCCGAAGTCCCCGCTTCGTTACTTTTATACCCTGTCTTTTCAGTAAGCGGATGAGCTTAGTATCATAAATTCCAGGTTTACTTTTAGCTTGCCCCATTGTCCTCTTTAAAATACTCACTCACTATTTCCACTACTTATCTGCCAATCCCCACACCGGATCCTCACTAAACACAATTTTCCGATTCACTCTACATTCCAGTGGGGCCGTACAATTGTTACATGGGGTATAACTCATATTGCCCCACATTGGGTGCCGTTTGTGGTTGGAATGGGGTGCCAGCCCCCCACCACTAATCATGAATTCAGTAAGCACAATTGTGCGGTTGAGATATATAAATATTATATTAAAGTCATAGAGAGCATGAGAGATAGGAGAGAGAGTCAAATAATGGAGTCAGATACAATACATGGTAGCATGCTCACTCCCTGGATGGCCATGATCTTACCAGCCAGGTCCACGCACAGCGTGGGCCGAGGCGAGGTGGGGCAGGGACCCGGCAGGATGCTCGAGGACCGGGCAGTAGGCTGGAGGCCCTCATTTATTGCTAACCAAGGGTTATATCTAGTTAGCATAGCATGATTACAGGTAACCACATGTCACAGGAAGGGGCAGTACCATAGGCATACACATTATCAATATCTAATATTTTCAAAGAACATTGACCTTCAAATATTGTACACTCTTTCAACACTCTTTCCAATGGAGCCATTGTAGGACATGGAAGCAACATGGCTACACTGATCACTTGCTCTATGGTGGTGTAATAACAAGCAACTTCATCATCTCAGTGGCTTCCAACAGCAGTTTCATGTATTCTTGTTCCAAGTCAGTTGGAGGTTGACTATAAACCATATTTAAACTTGGCTTGAGGTTGAAGAAAGGGCCCTACTTGAAACATTCCATTCTTGTGACAGAAGATAAGAAAATAAAGTTAAATAAATGATTATTTCAGCTTCTGCCCTTAAGGGACACACATCCCTTTGTTCTCACCATATTCTCAAAACAAGTCATGTAGTCAGGTCTGATGGATATATAATCATTCTACACTGAGAACAGAAAATTAGAGTTTAACAATTCAATGATTAACAATGGAGCAGTCACCAATAGAGTATATGCAAACGACATGAAACATGATAAACTTTCATGTGGAATAGTATGTGTGTTAAGCTGGTTGGTCCAGAGAAACAAATTCAGTGACACTCATATATGTATAAAAAAATTCATTATATCAAGAAGCAATTATATATCAAGAAAGCATCCCATTCTAGTCCAACTCAAGTCCATGAGGTCAATACTAGTCCATAAGTCTTTCTTCAGACTCCTGCAGTCACATGCAATAATGCAGAACATAGGAAAACACAGGCTCGTGAATGCAGTATTCTGTGGATCCAAGGCAGGTGGAAACATGGCAGGAGTTTGGCAGTTCTCAGGGTGGCCAGCAAGCAGGAAGGTGAAAATGAGATAGGGTCCTCCTTATGAGCAGACCATGCCTCTAAGGGGTACAGCATCAGGCTGGGACCTGATTGAAATGTCTGAACTTACCCCTAGCCAGGGTGTCTAGTTGACACTGATGTGAATACCAAAGTAGGGTAATAGAAAACATTAAAAGGCTAAGATGTTATATGAAGTTAGCATGGGACATTTAAGCCTCAAATATCTGTAGTCAACTCTGAAAAGTAACCACATGAAATGTGGAACCACTACAGTTCATGAAGGAGTCCTGGCAGTGTGGTGGGTTAGACTCGCTAACTTCAGAGCCAGCAGTTCAAAATCACAAGTCACTTATTGGGAGAAAGGTGA
>NW_022104341.1:85736976-85738846 GCF_000313985.2 Echinops telfairi | reverse complement strand
TTGTTGTTGATATCTCTACAACTCACTATGCATTTTTGGGTCAGGAAAACTATCTGTTCTATCCACCACTCAATCTCTAGTGCCCACAGGAAGGCTGATACATGGAATATATTCAATATAGCGTTTTTGATTGGATGAACAAAAAGTAATACATTCTCTTTAAAAAAAATATAAACAGGCAAGAAAAGTTGATAAAAGAGAAGGGGGGAAAATGAGGAGTTGATGCCAGGGCCTTAAGTGGAGAGCAGATGTTTTGATAATGGTGGGGGCAACGTATGTACAAGTGTGCTTTACCCAATTGATGTGTGTGTCGATTGTGATATGAGTTGTATGAGCCCCCAATAAAATGATTTTAAAGAAAGGAAGGGAAAGGATACACGATCACCCAGGATGGCACCCACCATTCATCTGTGGGTCTGCATACTAGGATGCCTGACTTCTGGCTGTGATGTGGAAGCTGTGCTACCAGTATTTCAAATACCACGAGGGCCACTCAAGGGGAGCAGTTTCATCTAAACTTCCAGAGTAAGAACAAACTATGAAGGAGGAGTAGACTGTCTGCTTCTGAGGGAGTAGACTTTGAAGAACTTACAATCAGCAGTGGAACATTATCAGATATAGTATTGAAAGATGGACCACTGAGGATGGAAGGCACTCAAAATAAGGCTGAGGATGAGCTGCGTCCTCAAAGCAGAGTTGCCTTTGGAAGGACCATCATTTGCTGAGGTTGCATAACTCAAAACGAGAAGAAACGCAAGGATTCATTAATCTGTGGAACATTACGTGTATGAATTATGAATCAAGGAAAATTAAAAATTATAAAAAGTGCAGTAGAATCCCAAAAGATCAATATCTTAGGCATTAATGAGCTGAAACAAACTCGTTTGGGCCATTTGAAATCATATATCCAGGTGACTTACTACAACAGAAATGAGAAAATAAAGAGGAATGGCATTGCATAGACTATGAGGCTATTTAGGATAGATATTTCAAGATCTGTCCTAAAGGACAATGCTCTTTGTGATAGGATAATATCTATAAGGTTATAGGGATGATCAGTTAACAAATTTCAATACAGATTTAAGTAAAATCCTCTCAAGCTAATGATGAAAAGTTCTACCAACTTCTTCAGTCTGAACTTGCTCAAACATACAATCAAGATGCATTGATAATTACTGGTGATTGGAATAGAAAATTTGGAATTAAAGAGAAAAGAATACGAATCAGAAAATGTGGCCTCAGTGATAGAAAAAAGCTGGAGATCACATGGTAGAATTTTGCAAGACCAATGACTATTAAACATACCTTTCTTCAATAACATAAACAGTCACTGTACACACAGGCTTCGCCAAATGAGAGACACAGGAATACAATTGACTACATTTGTTAAAAGATACAGTGGACAAGTTCAGTATTCTCAGCTGAAACAAGACCAGGGGCCAACTGCAGAACAGACCACCAGTTGCTCATATGCAAGTTCAGGTTGAAGTCAAAGAAAAACCAAGTCCACAAGAGGTAAATACAACCTTGGTGTGTCCTTTCTGAACAGAGAATATCTGAAGAACAGATGTGACTCAGTGAGCACTACTGAGAGAAGAGCTGACGACATCAAGCACATCATCCATGAAAACAGCAACAAGTCATTTAAACGATGATAAAGGAGATGATAAATGTGGGTATTAGAAGTGACTTTAAAACTTACTCTTGGAAGGGACCAGTTATCAGACATCAAAGAACTAAAAATCAGATCAGTGGGTGCCCACCTTCCTGATACGATCACTGAAAACAAAGAGGTGCATAAGCAAAGGTGGTGAAGAAAGCTGGTGGTGCCTGGCTATCAAAAGATATAGCATCTGGGGTCTTAAAGGCT
>NW_022104341.1:85730967-85735779 GCF_000313985.2 Echinops telfairi | reverse complement strand
TCATAACCCCCGGGAAGGCTGGAACAGGGAATAGTCTAATCCCAACTCCATGGAGCTCTCAGCATTGCTTAATCCTGCACTATTCCCTGAGGACTCCCTGTGTAGCACTCTGGTTGGCATCGTTCGGGGAATTTCCCCTTGGCGTTCCCACCAGGACAGAGGAGTGTAGTTGCATAATGCAGGGCCTCTGGGGTAGTGATGCATTCCTCTTAGGAGAGCCTGATGAGGAGGCAGGAGCATAAAGCCTTGGCTAGTCATCCCACCTGGAGAATCTTGAGATGGCCATGTTTCCCTCTGTCGTCATCCCATAACTAAACGAGCGGGTCTGGCCTTGAACTACACCATGGACGGAAAGGGAAAGAAGAGGCTCCAACTCCCAACTTTGAGAAACATAGAGTTTATTTAGGAAATAACTTCTAACAAATCCTGGCTTAGTCGACTCCAAGGGGGCTTCCTGTTCATCCCCTTTCCATTAAGAGTAAGTGACATCCTCTAAGTGACTTGCTTTTGCAGATATTTAAGGTGAGATGATTGTTGAGACTTGGGGCAGTGGGGTCAGATCCTGGACCTCCTTGGATGTTGGAGGGGAAAAGGCGCCCGGTCACTCATTCCTCACGTTCTTTCTGTGGTTACATCCCACCATTCCTCTGTTTCCCTTCCCTGTGTCACACGGGTCTGTCCTCACCATCGCACATCTTCCTGCTCCTCCCTCCTTTGGTCCTAATTTAATAAAATGCATTGATAGTTCCTTTATGTCAAGTCATAATGCAGGCACTGTTGCTGTTAGGTGTGTCAAGTTGTCTCCAACGCATGTAGCAGACTGGAACTGCCTCAGGGGGGTTTATTGGCCGATCACTAGGTCTGTGTCCCATGCTCCACGGAGTGGATTTGAAGCCCCAATCTTCCAGTGAGCAACTGAGAACTTAACTGTTGTTTGAGCCACCAGGGCTACTTATTCTAGGCATTAGAAAAGAGAAAGAATAAAATATTAGTTGAGTTTAAAGTTCTCCACATTGACTTAGAGATACCTATTCCGGTCAGGACAATGATGACCGTGCTGAGCGCACGTGAACAGAGGGCTCACCAGGAGCATAAAGGCCCACCCTCCATGGTCTCCAAAGTTTGGTGCATTGTAGGTTTGGACAGACCCTGCTGGGTGTACATAAACCTGGCCAATTGCCCCTCCCAACAATGGGATTTAACTCTGACTCATAGACCTATGCTTTTACAAAGTTTTATTAAACCACACATGGTAATACTTTCCCAAGGCCCCTTCATTTGGAGCTGGGAAGAGGTTCCCATCAGTTCCCTCTGCCTTCCAACATATCCCTGTGCCCTCCCACATCCAAAGAAGGTAGACATGGTTGGAGGAAACTGATCATGAGAAATACTGTGTGCCTGCCACTTTAGTCCCTTTGTTCTGGAGGGTTCTGATTCTGTGTGGTCTGGTGGACGCACTGTTTCCTTGAATTCCAAATAGTCTAAAATAGGATTGGGTCTATACCAATATCAAACCTCCAGATGCTCAAATTATTTTGTAGATAGGGAAAACTGCATTCTTCGCCTTTCTCCCTTAGAGTTCTTTGCTGGAAGCAGGAGAAAGTAACAAATAAGAGTGAGCTCAGGATTCACACTGTCTTGCTTCAAATCCCAAATCTGCTGCTCATTAACCATGTGATTGAGAACAAATCACTGTTTCTCTCCATGACTTCATTTTTCCAACTGTAAACTGATAATGCTTTTATGAATATGTGAGGATGAGTTAAAGTTCAATTAGCAGTGTCTGGCATGCAGAAATGGCTCATTACACCTTAGCTATTATTCCTGGTAACAGGAAAGTTATAAACTCACCTATGTATCCATAGTTTATTGCAGATACTCTTACTCTACTAGGTTAACAGGAGAGGAAGACAATTTTCTCAAATTCCTGGGCTTCCTTATAAATTATGTGAAAGCCATAGAGGATTACTAGCATCGATCCATAGCAAGAATTAGCAGGATTGTTAGCAAAATGAGGGGGCTGTAAGAACTAGATGAAACATGTAATGTAGGTTGAGCAGTGGTAGAGGGAGAGAAATAGAGAGTTTGGAATAGCTGTGTGGAACATGATGTTTGTACAGGAAGGGACTGCTGAGGTTGAAGTTTACCGCGGATCATTTAGGAAAAGCTCTGTACTTTTGATTAGAGTGATGGTGTATTGACAGTCCTTCAAAGGTTTTAAGCAGCAGACAGGTGCAATCAGAACTGCATTTGGAAACAGTCACTGGTTTTGAGTATCTTTTCAAATGCTTAATGACTATTTTGATAGCCATTTGTATGAAATGTCTTGTCAAGTATTTTGATTATTATTCTCTTACGTATTCTTTATATTCTTACTCATATTAGGAGTTCTTTATTCTGGACATAAATCTTTGAAGTTTTTTACCTTCATGGAATTCAGTTGATAGTTTTTCTCTCTGTGCTTGGTGCTTTTTGTGTGTCTTGTTAAAGAAACCTTTGCCCATCCCAAGATGGTGAAGATATTTTTCTTTGTCTGACTCTAAAAATGTTACTACCTTATTTTTGTCATTTAAAGCTACCATCCATCTGGAACTGATTTTTTTAAATAGTGGGAGTTAGAAGTCCCCCAATATTTTCCAGAGTGAATGTCCACATGATCCCGTAGCATTTACTGATAATATTATCCTTTCTCCCTTTCAGTGGAGGATCAATTTTGTCATAATTCCGGTGACTGTAAATGCATCAAGGCGTCCTGGTGGAGCAGTGGTTAAGCACTACTAGCTTGTTAACCAAAAGGTCAGCAGTTTAAACCAACAGCCACTCCACAGGCAACAGATGCAGCAGTCTGCTTCCATAAAGACTCCCAGCCTTGGACATGCTATTGGGTGGTTCTGTTCTGTCCTATAGACACTATGAGTCAGAATCAACTCCACAACAAGGGGTTTGTTTTTTTGTGGTTTGACTATCTAATAATGAATTGTAGGTATATAGTTAGCACCTATATAAATACTCCATTCTTTTTTAAATTTACTCCCTTAGATGTAGTGTGTGTATTAGGATTCAGTCAGGGGACAGAATACACCAGACATTTGAACAGGGGAAATTAAATGTAAAAATGGTTTACTAATAAAAGTTAGGAAACTATTAAAAGGCATAAAAGAGGATTCTGAGTGGCCCAGAAGCAGCGAGTGAAAAAAAACAAACACTACCTACTGCCTGGAGGTTGAAGAGAAGGTACACCAGAAAGACAGAAGGTTTAGGTGTTACTCTTCTCAGTCTCCCTGTGTCTGACCCTACTCTCCCCCAAAGACTTTTCAAATAGGTGCGACTGCAACAGGATCGTTCAGACCAGCATGTGCACGCAAATGACCAGAGTCTGGGAAAAGTAGTGCCTAAAGTTATGGTCAGAGGTGATCCATAGATATGACCTGTCTGGTGAGAAACAATTGCCAATAGATATGGTCAGATCTGCTATGAAATCAGCTTATTGGAGCAGCCAAGGATATAACTGGCTGCTGGACAGGCAATGATGACCACTGTGTGGCTGGAATCAGTCTACTGAGGTCAGTAGAGGTAAGTCTACCAGCCCATCTGCACAATAATCTCCTATCCCAAACGGAATAATAAGAGACACCCAGACTCATTGCTTAATATCATCACTTATCCACTTCCATTCAATATTTCCTGTTTCCATTCCCCCTTCCTTCTTAATCCTCTGTTCTTGGCTTAATGCCACACTTTGATCTTAAAGGTGGGATAATTCACACACAGCATGAGTTTAGTTCCAGACCTGAAGGACAAAAGAGGGCCACAGTCTTGGGGTGGGGGCGTGGAGAGTAGAGGGGGCTCTGGTACTAGCATCTCTATGTTATCAATATGCCTGGCCCCTTTTATGATTTTGTGTTCTGTTGAACATTTTTCTCTCATCCTATCCAGGACCTTCTAATGTGATCCTTTTCTGATCAGTCTGTAGTAATAAGTAGGCACTGTGTAGTTCTATTGGCCTCAGGGTTATGAAGACTGATGTTTGCATAGTCCATTAGTCCACTGGACTAAATGGTTTCAGTGTCTTATTTCCTCCAGATAGGGAGAGAGCAATATTTACACCTTAGCTGGCTGTTCATGAGCATTTAAAGCTCCAATTGCTACTCGCCCAAGTAGGATGTAGGACATTGTCTTTGTGAACTCTGTTATACCAGTTGACCTCAGTGTCTCCTAGGACTATGGCCCCAAGCCCCTAGATCCAGCTACATGATCCCTCAAGGTGTGTGCCTGTGTCAAAGAAGCTCTCATAGCTTTTCTGCCCGTATGTTCCAACACATTCATTGATGTAGTTGTACAGGTCCTTTGTTTCTCTCGTGTTTATTATATTTATTCCTAAGTATTTCAGCTTTTCAGTGGGTTTTCTAACCGGTCTTATTTTGGTGATTGCCTTTCAGAGTTCTCTTCATTAGCATGAGGGAATCCAACTGCCTTTCATAGGTTCATCGTGTACCTGCTACTTGGCTGAAGCTTTCCATTAGTTTCAAATTGTTCTTAGTGAGTTGAAAGATTTGCTCTGTACAGGATCATATCATGTACAAAGAGTGAGCTTTTGGCTTATTTACCAATTGGGATGTTTTCACTTCCCTTTTGTGATAGGTTTTATGTCAAAAGTTTGGTAGTTAACACCTAGTCGTCTCCCATGATCTGACCAAACACAATGGACTCACCAGCTTGTGGTCTTCCTGCTGATGTTTGATTCACCAGCTCCTGTGGCTACTAGAGTCAGGAGAACTCTCCAACCTAACGCCTGACCCACAGACTTGGAAA
>NW_022104341.1:85727443-85729514 GCF_000313985.2 Echinops telfairi | reverse complement strand
AAAAAAACATCAAGACAAAAAAAGAAAAGCCTATAGATAGTTCAAGGTCTGTTTGTTGACCGTTCGGAGTGTTTTCTAGTGCAGTCTGATGGGATGCCACCCCCTAGCCCTACAGTCTATTTTTGCTCCCCTTGCTGCTCTGTTGCATGCCCTTAGTGTTTTCTCCAAGTGTGATGGGGTCAGATCGGGCACAATTCACGTGTGGTGTCCAGTGTTGTCCCAAGTAGCACTATGGGTCAGTGAAGGATGTCATGTCTCCTGATGGGGCCAGCCTGTGCATTGGCTGCTCTGAGCAGGAATATATTTGTCGGGGCTTGGAGGACCACGATGTGCTCCACTCTCTCTCGCTTCCTCACACACAGAGCTCCTGTGTTCTCTGATCAGACGTGTCCCTCTCCCTGAGCAGCTTCAGTGCTGTCTTCTGAAGTGAATTCTTTGAGGGCTGTGGCGTGTCCATGTAGTTGGAATTGGGGCCGGCCCCACAGCCCTCTCTATTGGTTCAATGTTTCATGCCAGTATGTTGCATTCATGTCTTGGTGAACTGGGTTGAAGTCTTTTCCCTCTCTCCCTGTGGAGATATAAACAACACCCTCACTTGGCTGGGTTAGTGCCCTGTTCCCCCACTACCCATGTCCTTTTCTTTCTTTCCCCTCCTTTTAAGTTGGCTACCATATGTATCCCTGGATTTGGTTTGGCCCCTGTCATACTACCTGGACCTCACCCCAGGAATGTATGTATATAATAGTGTTTTACCTATGCCCCTTTGGCATTTGTAAGCTTACTGCAGTGGACTTATGTTGTACTTGTCCTTTTGTGCTTGGCTTAATTCACTTAGCATCATTTCCTCAAGTTCTTCCCATGTAGCGATGTGCTTCATGCATTCATCACTGCTCATTCGTGAAGCGTAGTATTCAGTTGTATGTACGTAGCACACTTTTATTTGTTTGTTTTTAACAATTAGAGTTTTATTTGCTTGTTTTCTGCATTTAAAGTATTCTTCAATAACATCCTTGGCTTGAGATTCTTTGCCATTGTCCTTACAACCACACAACTGCAACCAGCCATTTCTGGAGGTTTCCTTCTCTATCAGTTGTGCAGAGGCCTACCCACTCTCCCATTTTCTTGTTGCCATCCACCTTAATGACGTCGATGTGGTGCTCGGCACACAGGGCCTCCACACACCTGACATCCACAGGCCCATCACAGGTGGATGCAAGCACATAAAGATGAGCTTGGCACTTGTCTAAGGCTTTGGCAGCTTCGCGAATTCCACGTGCTAAGCCATCGTGGATGAGGTGGTCTTCAGCACCTCTTGTAAAGCAGTGTTAGCATCCATTACACCTCCGGCAGCAATGCCTTCCTCGGCCATGGCGGTAGGTTACCAGTGGGACCGAATCTTGAACACACCAGAGCCTCCATCTCCACACAGCTCTGCGGGGACAGGGAAAGAGGCATACCACATTTTTTTAATCCATTCGTCTGTTGATGGAAATATGGGTTGTATTCAACTCCTTGCAATTGTGAAATGTGCCTCGATGAACATTGGAGCAGAAATGTCTGGTTGTGGTTTGTTTCTTGCCTCTTCTGGGTATATGCCCAGTAGAGGGGATTACTGGGTCGTAAGGTAGCTCGATTTCCATCTGTTTTAGATATTGCCAAATCGATTTCCATAGTGGCTGTACATACCTACAGGTCCACTAGCAGTGGACGAGGGTTACTCTCTCACCACAGCCCCTCCAATACTTGTTACTTTCTGATTTTTAGAATTGGGCTATCCTTGAGGGCGTTAGGTGGTATCTCAGTTGTTTTAATTTGCATTTATCTTATGGCTAAAGATAGGGAACATTTTCTCATATGTTTATTGGCCATTCAGATTTCTGCCCCTGTGAAACTTCTTTTCTGGTCCTTTGCCCACCTCCTTAGTGGGAAATTAGTTTTTGTCTTTTTGGAAGCTAGCAGAGTATTGTAGATTTTAGAAATAAGACTTTTGTCTGATGTGTCATTGCTAAAGATGTTTCCCCAGTCGGTGGACTCTCATTACTTTCTTGGTGAATTCTTTTGATGTACACAG
>NW_022104341.1:85724576-85726733 GCF_000313985.2 Echinops telfairi | reverse complement strand
CACTTTTGGTTTCTTGTAATAGTATTCTGTAGTTTTCCTTGTACAAATCTTTTGTTTTTTTTAAGTCATGCATATCCCTAGATATTTAAATGTGTGCTTTGCTATTGTGAAAGGTACTACCTTTTTGAGCCCCTCTTCTGTGGTCTTGTCTGATGTGTATAGCAGTCAGATAGACTTCTTTGTGTTGAATTTGTATCCTGCTACTCTTCCATATTCCTCGATTGCTTGCTGTAATCCCCTTGTGGAGCTTTTGGGATTTTCCATATATAAAATCATATTATCTGCAAATAAGAATAGTTTCACCTCTTCCTTCCCCAGGTGAATACCTTTGATGTCTTTTCTTTGCCTTATGCTGTTAGTTAGGACCTCCAGTACGATCTTAAATAAGAGTGGGGACAAGGGACATCCTTGTCTGGTCTGGTCCCCTTTTTCAGTGAGATTGGTTTTGTTTTTTCTGCATTATCTACCATGTTGGCTGTTGTTTTTTCCATATATAGCTTGTATTATATTGAGGAATTTTCTTTCCATTCCTATCTTCTTGAGTGTCTTAAACAGGAATTGGTTTCGGATGTTGTCCAATGCTTTTTCTGCATTTATTGAAATTAACATGTGGTTCTTACAGTTTTTCATGTCAATGTGGGTCTTTTGTATGTTGATTATGGTCTTTATTTTCTACTCATGTTGATTTTGGATAGTTTCCACATGCTCATTAGTTTTTCTAGTTCACTAATCTTCTGCCATCTCTAATTTTCTATTGAAATCAACTGATGAATTCTTAATTTCAGCCTACTTTAGTTCTAAAACTTTTACTTGATTTTTTAAAAAATGAGCTTTAATTTTTGGGGCTACCCTACAGGCAAGGGAGAACTGCCCCTGTGAGTTTCCAAGACTGTAACTCTTTATGAGAGCAATAAGCCCCATCTTTCTCCTGTAGAGCAATTGGTGGTTTGGAACTGATGACCTTACAAGTATCAGCCTACCTGTAGACACTATGATGTCTCAAATGGCTGTGAGTTTGGCTTTTTGGAATGTTTGTGAAATTTTCCATATTTTTATATTTTTCTCTACAGCAAGGATTGTTTAATTGTAGTAAAACATATTAGTGAAATTCATGCTATTAATAGAGAAAGGAAATTGCCCAGTTATCTTGACTGTAGTTTCGTGGCACTAAATCAGCTCTGATTCATAGCAACATATAAAGGTGACTTTTAAAATGTTGTTGATTATTTTCATTCAAACTTTCTGAAAATAAGGAATAAAATGAACTCACTTGATAAAGTCTATTTAGTTAAAATCCACAACAAGAATCAAATATAATAGAAAATCTAAGTAGACTACATTTAAGATTTTTTTTAAAGTAAGAATTTCTATTTAAAACCACTATTGTTCAATACAGTAGTACCAACTCCCCTGGTTAAGACATAGAGTTTGACAAAGAGCATAACCAATAAGATTAAGGTGAGTTTAAAGATCATTATCCTCAGATGATACAAACTACATAGGTCACATAGTTGATTAATGTGTCATGTTAAATATTCTGCATCTTTATGAAGACCCAGAAGGAAAGACAAATGTGAACATTAGTAATGTCCGTGTAAGGTGGAGAGACATGTAATCATTTGCTTGGGAATTTTCAGACAATTAAGAGAAATATTTAATTTCTCAGAAGTTTTCAGACTGGACTTGGTATCGTATAACTGTATTGTTGTAAACAATTGTGTAAACACCGTGTGACTACTGTGCCACCTGAGAGAGGAGAGAATGAATATGAGCATTTCACAGGGCACGTATTGTTTCAAGGCATGTATTGGACACATCATTCACATTGCCCCGACTTCTTATGAAAATCTCAAGAGTGTGTATTATTAGTCACACTTTACATCATGATGAGATACAGGATCAGGAAGCTTAAATAATTTTCTTAAGTCGCACAGCAACTGAATTAACATCCAAGCCTGTCTACCTCCACAGCTGATAAAATACCTGGGTGTCATTTATGTGAATGTAATTCTCTTACAGGCTTCATCATGTGGAGGCTTTCTGAGCAGAACCAAAGCTGGGTTTCTGAATTTATCCTGCTTGGCTTCTCCAGTGACCCCATCTCCAACAGGATCCTCTTTGTTGCCTTCCTTGTCCTGTACCTGAGTTCGATCCTGG
>NW_022104341.1:85719486-85724408 GCF_000313985.2 Echinops telfairi | reverse complement strand
AGACCATCTCTTTTGCTTGCTGTTGGCTGCAGATGTATGTGTTTGGTGCCCTGTCCCTGACTGAGTGCATTTTCTTTGTGGTCATGGCCTATGACCGATATGTAGCCATTTGCTACCCATTGCACTACACTGTTATCCTCAGCTGGGGAATGTGCACACGACTGGCAGGTGGGACCTGTGTCTGTGGTTTCTTCTTCTCTCTTATTCATACCTTTTTCACAATGAGGTTGCCCTACTGTGGGCCCAACATCGTCAACCACTACTTCTGTGAAAGTCCCTCAGTACGGAGCTTAGCTTGCATGGATACCCACCTCATTGAGATGGTGGACCTGATCATGAGTGTGTTTGTGAATATCACTCCAAGTTGCCTTATTCTGGCCTCTTATATCCGTATTGTCCAGGCCATTCTCAAGATCAAATCCACCAGGGGACGTTGCAAGGCCTTCTCCACCTGTGCTTCCCACCTAACTGTGGCCACATTCTTCTATGCTCCAGCTACATACATCTACTTTAGGCCCAACTCCAGCTTCTCATCTGAACGTGACAAGCAAATTGCGCTCTTCTATAATGTTTTCACAGCGCTGCTCAATCCTGTTGTCTATAGTCTGAGGAACAAGGACATCAAGGGGGCTTTTCTCAAGGTTATGGGGCATGATAGGGGGGCCAGTTGAACTGGGATGGACAAGAGGGCTTTGGTAGAATGTTTAATGCCTAGGAGAAGATCAATACCTAATGTTTTCAACAAACATTGTACCTTTGAATATTGTACATTTTGTCAACATGTCCTGTGGAGCAATTGTAAAACATGGAAGCAACATGGCTACGTTGATCAACTTGCTCCATTGTGGTGTAACAACAAGCAACTTCATAATCTCAGTGGCTTCCAACAGCAGTTTCATGTATTCTTGTTCCAAGTCAGTGGTAGGTTGACTGTAAGCCTTTTTTAATCTTGGCTTGAGGCTGAAGAAAGAGCCCTACTTGAAACCTTCTTGTGACAGAAGATAAGAAAATAAAGCTAAATAAATGATGACTCTTTCAGCTGAAGGGACACACATCCCTTTGTTCTCACCCTACTGGGAAAACAAGTCACGTGGTCTGGTCTGATGGATCGGTAATCATTCTACCCTAAGACCAGAAAATTATAGCTTAACAATTCAATCTATAACAATGGAACAGGAACCAATGGTCTATATACACACAACATAAAATATGATAAGTTTAAGTGGAATAGTATGTGTGTTAAACTGGCTTGTCCAGGGAAGCAAAATCAGTGAAACTCATGTATGTATAAGAAAGTGCATTATTTCAAGAAGCAATTATATATCAAGAAAGCATCCCATTCCAGTCCAACTCAAGTCCATGAGTCCAATAGTAGTTCCTAAGTCCTTCTTCAGACTCCTGCAGTCACATGCAATAATGCAGAACATAGGGAGATCATAGGCTAGTGTATGCAGAGTTGTGTGTGTCCAAGATAGGTGGAAACATGGCAGGAGTTTGGCAGTTCTCAGGGTGTTCAAGAAGCAGGAAGGTTAAAATGAGATAGGGTCCTCCTTATGAGCAGGCCAAACCCCCAAAGGGTACAGCATCAGGCTGGGACCTGATTGACAGGTCTGAACTTTCCCCTAGTCCGGAGTGTCTAGTTGACACAGATGTAAGTACCACAGTATGGTAAAAGAAACCAGGAAAAGGATAAGGTGTTATATGCAGTTAGAATGGGACATTTAAACAGCAAATATCTGTAGTCAACTCTGAAAAGTAATCACATGAAATGTGGAACCATGACAGTTCATGAAGGAGTTCTGGCAGTGTGGTGGGTTAGGCTCGCTAACTTCAGAGCCACCAGTTCAAAATCACAAGTCGCTTATTGGGAGAAAGGTGAGTGTTTCTACTCCACCAATAAAGATTTACAGTGTCCAAAAACCCACGGGGAAGTTCTACTCTGTCGTATAGGATTACTATGATTCAGAATCAGCCTGAAGACAGTGAGTGAGTAAGGGATAACTGGGTGCTTGTGACCAATAGACATCATGAGACAAATGTGATGTATTATGTGGCGAGCCATAGAAAGGGATATGAGGCTTGATATTAGTGATATGGATTCTGGCCCTACCCTTGCTAACTTGCTGTGTAACCTGAAGAAGAAAACCTGAGTAGATGCTTAACAAAAAAGAAATACATCCAATCATTTAAAAACTCCTAACAAAAAAATCTGGTGAACTATAGTGGTTCCACATTTCATGTGATTACTTTTCAGAATTGGCTACAGATATTTCCCATTTGAATCTAGCAAATATTAAGGGAGTAAATCAAGCCAAATTTCCTTAAAGTTCCAGAGCCTAGAAAAGGATGGAAAACTCTTGAATAAATTTTATGAATTGAATGTAATCCTGATACCTGAAGCAGGCAGAGACATCACTAAAAAGAATATTGTAAACCCATATGTTATGAAAATTGCTACAAAAATTCTAAATAAAAACTTAGCAATAGAATAAAAGAATATGTATGTGCATATGCATACAAACATGCACACATATTCGTAGATATGAATATATCATGACAAAAAGGAATTCATACCAAGTATTCAAAGATGTTGCACATTAGAAAAACAATCAATGTCATCACATAGCTAAAATGATGGAAAACAAGCATATGATCATATCAATCGATACACAAAAGCTATTTGACACAATCCCAAACCCACTGCGGATAAAAGCACTCAACAAAATAGGAAGAGAAGAGAAATTCCTCAGCATAAAACAGGGCATGTGGACAAAACCAATCGCTAACAGTAATCTCAATGGAGAGAAACTGAAAGCCTTCCCCCTGTGAGTGGGAACCGCACAAGGATGCTCTTTCTTCCCACTCCTATTGGACTCTGTGCTGCAAGTCTTAGCCGGTGGTATCAGAACCCAAATTGGCAAAGAGAAAGCAAAATTCTATTTGCAGACGATAGTATACTATGCATAGAAAAATCCCAAAACCTAGCAAGAAAATTGTTGGAACCAATGGAAAGATTTAGCGAAGGAGCAGGGTACAAAATCAGCATACAAAAATGAATTGGATTCCTTTATGTAACAAAACAAGTTCTGAAAAAGAAGCAATTTATATTAACCACCTCAATGAAGAAATACTTAGAAATAAATCTCACTAGAGAGATAAAAACCAAACCAAATTGATTGCTATCTCTTGAATTCTGACTTTTGGCGACCGTGTAGGGCAGGCTAGAGCGACCCTGTGGTTTTCCAAGAATGTATCTCTTTATGGGAGTTGATATCCTCATCTTTTCTCCATGGAGTGTCCGGTGGTTTCAGACTGTTGACCTCCTGGTTAGCAGCCCAATGAGCAACCCACTGTGCCACTAGTCCCCCTAGAGAAACAAAAGACCCACAAGATAATATATATTACAAAATATTTCTAAAGGAAATCCAAAGAGGCCTACTTAAGTGAAAGCTTATATGTCATCACAAATGTTCGATAATCTGCAGATTGGTACCGGGAAACATCTACAAAGTGAGCAGACCAGTGATTTCTCTCCTGACTGGCAATGAGCCAAGCTGCTCAACCTGAAGCACAGGCTATTCTGGCCCTTTCTGGCTGTCAGAACAGGGAGCAGCAAGTTCTCACCTCGCCAACCATCAACCACTCAGCTTCTCCCATGGCACACAGTGGTCTCTAATAGAAGATAGAAGGGTGTGGCAGTCACATAATCTCCTAGCAACTTGCAAAGGGGTTGAGTCTAGCCTGTCAATCAGGTTGCAGCTTGATGAGCTCATTTGGAGGCGCTGAGGAGATAGATAGCTCACTGGAGACCAGATACTCTCTCTGCTTGTCTCCCTGTGAAACATTCCTGACAAGACACATGGAGCTATGCTAGAGCCCTGGAACAGGAGGAGCCATGTAGAGACCCATGCCAGCACTGAGATGCTTCTAATACCACTGGATCCACAAGACTTTCTACCCACTGGCCTGTGATCTTCCTGCATTCAGTGTCATTGCATGGTTGTGTGTGTCTAAAGAGGAATTTGTAGACTAGTATGAATATATGGAATAATATCAGACTTATGGACTTGATGTGTACTGGGCTGGGGTGTTTTCTTAATGTACAATTGCTCTTTCATATAAAGTTCTCTCTTCCTTAAGTGTCCCTGGATTTGTTTCTCTAGTCAATACGGACCAACACTTTATAGTACCAGGAGTGGGATACTAGAGAAACAAATCATCAAGATGGAGAGTGGATGTTTGTTTAACTTCGGCCTCATGGTAGTTTTTGTTAATTGGCTAGCCAGAGGCCACATATGGCCATGCAGTTTACTGGGTTGTTTTCTGGAAAGAATATGGAAAGTTAAACTTTTTATCATTTCCTTTAGTTTTTGTCTTTGGTTATTCCTGTTGGAAATGACACAAGTGAATGTTGCTAATGTATATTATGAGTTTAGGGGTAAAAATCAACCCTTGAATTTCTCAGAGACCACGCTTCTCAGTGACAATGGCTGACAGAAAGTGAAAATGGCTGACAGAAATCCTGGCCCTGGCTTGACTCAGTCAGAGGCCTAAGGACATACTTCATATCAATGAAAAAATTTAGATAAGGATTAAGATAAATTTAGATAAGGATTGAACTGATGCTTTAAGAATTGAGTTTAGGATATGGCTGTAATAGGTTTATACTGTGTTCTTTAGCCCATTTTTATTGATACAAATGATTATTAGGAAGTATAAATAGTTTGTAAGGTAACTGTTTGAACCACCAATTTGAAACCTTCAAGTGGGTTAGGACATACCTGCAAAGAAGGCTCTGAAAAGATAAGCCATACCCACTGTCTTGAATGCTCAGGACATTTGAACGTAAAGACACCTACCTAAGGGGCTGTTGTTAACAGATTGATCAAAAAAGGAAATCTTTGGCCCTTTGAATTTTTTTT
>NW_022104341.1:85704536-85706437 GCF_000313985.2 Echinops telfairi | reverse complement strand
CCATGGACCTGGTTTCCAGGAACTAGAGGAGATAAGATCGGGTTGACTGTTCTGAAGTCCATGACATGGCACAAGGGGGTAGTGTTGTTGAGGGTTTGTGAGAGGCCTTTGATCTAAAGACTAGGTGACCAATGGGCACCCTAGTGAGACTAAGTGAGGCAACCCACATTGAGTTTCCCAGAACCAGATCAGATGAAGAGATTTTTAGCCTGTGAACTGGTGCATATTGCTGCTGAACTTGAGGAAGGGCTGCCCTGATTTGACTTTCCTTATGAATGCAGACTTCACAAGGTTCCAACTGGAATAAAGATTCTTCACATCAAAGATTAGGATTGTTTCCTCTAAGCACTGGGTTGGTATCATTGGACAGTATAGAAACTGGATACTCAAAATTGGGCAGACAACAGCATGAAGTGATTGGCTTACAAACTTTCATAGGTGGGGAATATAATCTGAGGATTATGATGTAGGTTTTCACTTAACTGCAATTGTTAGGCATAGAATATGATTGTGTTGTTCACTTATAGAATATTATATTTAATGAGGCTTTGGCACATATTGAGTTGCATGCATTTTAGATTTTTCCTGTTAAGTACAGATATGATTTTATTATTTTTTAAAAATTATGTATGGTTAAAGAGTTGTTTAAAAGTGTCAAGTTGACAAGGGGATGTCTGTGGCAGTGACATAATCTCCTGTCAATTTGCAAAGGGGTGGGATCCAGCCTGTCAATCAGGTCACAACTTGATGACCTCATTTGGAGGCTCTAAGGAGATAGATAGCTCCTGGAGGCCAGATACTCTCTCTGCTGGTCTCCCTGGGAGACATTCCTGTTGATAAGACGCATGGAGTTTTGCTACAGCCCTGGACCTGGAGGAGCTTCATGGAAACCCATGCCAGCACTGAGGAGCTCCCACCACCACCAGATCCACAGGACTGTCCTCCCACTGGCCTGTGATCTTCTTGAAATCAGTGTCATTGCATGCCTGCATGAGTCTATAGAGGAATCTATGGACTAGTATCCACACATGGAGTAATATCAGACTTATGGACTTGACCTGGACTGGGCTGTTGATGTACAAGAGCAATTGATGTACAATTGCTTTGATATAAAGTTGTCTCTTACACACCTATGAGTGTCTCTGGACCAACACAGAGGGTTACCCTGGCACCCTATACCCCTGGGTGAATAAGACCCAAATTAGCGCACCCAGCAGGTGGATTTGCCCTTCCCTCTAAATCCCTGGGACTATGAGTGCAGTCTTGAAGAGGGGCAACCCAGTCAACCCATGGGAAGTTAATGAGGGGGAGACTGGATCATCCCAGGTTTTCCTAGGTTCTTTGATACCCGAAAGGGAAGCTGGACCACACATTCATACCCTGGGGCTGGTGGAGGCTGGGACCACCTACCTGATCCAGTGATCTACTTACTCCATTGGAGTTTCTAAACTTATGGAGTCTCTGAGATTAAGCAGCTTTGAAGAATGCCTGAGACTGCCTTTCCCCTACCTTCTTTATTTTGTTTTGATAAACTACCAGCACAGCCTTGACAGAAGTGGGACCAACCCTAATACTCAGTGTCCCTGATGTCTACAGAAGACAGTCATGAGACAAGGTCTTGAGAAATTCTCCCTTTATTCTTGTAGATGACAAAAAATCCCTACCATTCAGTCTCATGCCCCCAGGGCTATACCCTTACTGAGTGAATGCTGCACAGGACCTTGATAAGCACTCCTGGGTGAATGAGAAAAAGTAAACAGTTGTTGCTTCTTCTGTTTCTTGTTTTCTCTCTCCCTCTCTCTCTCTCTCTCTTTCTCTGTTTGTGTGTGTTTTCCATTCACTTGGTTGTTGGCTCAGATTTATGTGGCGTTTCCTCTAGGTTTTAGTTTCTGGGCTTTTTT
>NW_022104341.1:85699856-85703891 GCF_000313985.2 Echinops telfairi | reverse complement strand
TGTGCTTTACACAATTGATGTATGTGTGGATTGTGATAAGAGTTGTATGAGCCCCAGTAAAATTATTTTTAAAAATAACACATACCTGATAGATAATCTAAGACAAGAAGAAAGAACAGCAAAAAGTTTTGTTTCTGCTGTTATTACTATTATCATCACAATTATTATTATCCTATTATTATGTCTGTCCCGTATGCCCCTTTATTGTTTCACACAAGATTTATAGAAACATCCGGGATTCAGGTGCTGAGGTCATCATGGTGAAATTGCTATCATTGACTGTTGCTGGATTGACTAACAACTTATTCTTCAAAGTCACAAGCAAAAATCAGAGGATGGAGATTGGGGCACAGGAAAGGTCCGCTGGCTTGGAAGCTGGAGCTCAAGCTTCTGGTCCCCTACACTAATTCATAGCAGAGCCCTGATGATGCGGTGCGTTATGACTGGACTCCGAACCACAAGGTTAACAGTTTGAAACCACCTGTTGCTCCATGGGAGAAAGATGAGACTCTCTACTCCCATAAGGACACCCACATGGCAGTTCTACCTTGTCCTATAGGGTCACTATGAGCAGAACCAACTTGATGGCAATGAGGTTGAGGTTGATTTACTTTTAACACTAATTCATGTAAGGCAATCACTTTCCTTCTCTGAGTTTAGTTTTTGCAGATAGAAAAGAAAAGAAGAATCTGAGCCTGTTGACCTTCAAGAGCCTATTTGACAGTGAAGTGAACAAGAACAACAACAGGGACTCTCACAAGGCTCGGCTCATGACAAGTGAGCAGTCATTAGTGGTCCTGAGCATTACAGCATTATGATCCTCTGTAAATAGGGATGTGATCACCTCACTCAAAGGAGCTCTGGGAGAACCCTATGTGTCCATTCTTTATACACTATAAAGCTCTGTGAGGATGCCCCAAATGGACCATTATGATGATCCTGATAACTAGTATCATCACCACCTCCAGCTACGCCCTTAGTTCCTCTCTGCAGGCACAGCCCCAGAACATGCTCTGGGGTACCTGTCTTACCAAATGAAAGCCTTCTCAGCCTGGGGACAATTAGGGAGTCCCAGAGGCAGGCCCAGTGTTAGCAGGGCTGCACCAGCTCCCAGTTTCCCCTGGTCGCTGGCCTTAGGTTTCCTCTCGAGGACTGTGGGACTTCCCGGCAGAGAAATCATATTTCAGACTCTGGTCTGCTCCTTCTTACCAAGCTGTCCTTAATCCCACTGGGGAAAATGGGCAGCAGGAGGCATTTCTGGTAGGAGTTCTGATGCAACCACTGATGGTGACGGATCCTAAAGGAAGTGCCCGGATTGTGGTGTTGTTTTGCCACTGTGTGCTTGGGTAATCTTGGCCAAGGCCCTCCACTACTCCTGATCACAGGTAAGTTATTTGGTAAATAAAAGCATAGCCATAGTTGACATTCTATAAGAAATTCTGTCTTTTAAAAACCACGGTCTCTTCCCAGGCCTCAGTTTTCTCATCTATACAATGGGGAGATATATCTCTGTCTAGACTACCTCTTCAGGCTGGAAGAAGGGCTAAGATCCTGGCTCAAGGCCTTATTAGCTGATATTTGCTCTATCCTCTGAAGGAATGTACAAGTCACCTTTTCCTCTTTCCTGAGTTCTGGGCCCCAAATCTCTCTTCTCTTTGAATATCTGGATCCATCAGGCTCGTCTGGAAAAGGGGGCAACAGCTATGAGGTACAGATCAGGACACTCACAGGGGAGACTTCTAAGGCCCTAGAAGATTCTGAAGAAGAGCTAAAGGTTGGAGGGGCCTTGGGGGTTATATTTACCCACCTGAAGTCCCCAGGTTGCTTATGGAAAGTGGGTGTAGAGAGGAGCCAGGACTTCTCCTCAGAATACTTAGTCAGTGAGTGGCCTAATCAAGACTGGGACTCAGGCACCCAGAATTCAAGTTCAAGGTTTCCCCTTCACTCAGCAGCGCTTTTGAAGCATCTTTTAAAGAGGGTTATTCAGTACAGGAAACGTGAGAAATGGAAGTCTGGGTCACACACTTCTTCTGAGAACGTCTGAGTCCAGGCAGTTTTACATTTCAGGGCCTCAGAGATTGCCCACCCTGGACTCCATTGATGCTGTAATCTCTGTGTCAGTTTCATCCCTCGCTGTCTGCTTGGGTTTTGCACATCCCCAGGAACATACAGAGTGCTTTTGCTCTTATTCAGTCGTTTGTTCTGTTTTCTTGTTGGTGTCTCTACAGTTTACTATGCATGCTTTTTTTAGGTCAGGAATTCCATCTGTTCTATCCACCACTCAATCTCTGGTGTCCACAGGAAGGCAGATTCATGGAATCTGTTCAATAAAGGATTTTTGATTGGATGAGCAAAAATAATATTTGCTCTTAAAGAAATACAAAGAGGCAACAAAGGTTGAGAAAGGGGAAGGGAAAGGATACACGATCACCCAGGACGACACCCACCATTCATCTGTGGGTCTGCATACTAGGATGGCTGACTTCTGGCTGTGATGCGGAAGCTGTGCTACCAGTATTTCAAATACCACGAGGGCCACTCAAGGGGAGCAGTTTCATCTAAGCTTCCAGAGTAAGAACAAACTATGAAGAAGGAGTAGACTGTCCGCTTCTGAGGGAGTAGACTTTGAAGAACTTACAATCATCAGAGGAACATTATCAGTTATAGTATTGAAAGATGGACCACTCAGGAAGGAAAGAACTCAAAATAAGACTGAGGACGAGCTGCCTCCTCAAAGCAGAGTTGCCTTTGGAAGGACCACCATTTGCTGAGGTTGCATAACTCAAAACAAGAAGAAATGCATGGATCCATTAATCTGTGGAACACTAAATGTATGAATTATGAATCCAGGAAAATTGGAACTTATAAAAAGTGAAGTAGAATACAAGAATATCGATATCTTAGGCATTAATGAGCTGAAACAAACTAGTTTGGGCCATTTGGAATCAGATATCCAGATGATTTACTAAAACAAAAAGGAGAACATCAAGAGGAATGGCATTACATTCATAGCCAGAAAGAATATTTCCAGATCGATCCTAAAGGACAATCCTCTCTGTGATAGGATCATATCTATAAGGTTATGAGGACGATCAGTTAATAAATTACAATACAGATTTAAGCCCAATCCTCTAAGGCTAATGGAAAATTTGAAAAATTCTACCAACTTTTTCAGTCGGAACTTGCTCAAACATACAATCAAGATGCATTGATAATTACTGGTGATTGGAATAGAAAATTTGGAATTAAAGAGAAAAGAATACGAATCAGAAAATGTGGCCTCAGTGATAGAAAAAAGCAGGAGATCTCATGGTAGAATTTCGCAAGACCAATGACTATTAAACATACCTTTCTTCAATAACATAAACAGTCACTGTACACGCAGGCTTTGCCAAATGAGACACACAGGAATACAATTGACTACATTTGTTAAAAGATACAGTGGACAAGCTCAGTATTCTCAGCTGAAACAAGATCAGGGCCAACTGCAGAACAGACCACCAGTTGCTCATATACAAGTTCAGGTTGAAGTCAAAGAAAAACCAAGTCCACAAGAGGTAAATACAAGCTTGGTGTGTCCTTTCTGAACAGAGAACATCTGAAGAAGAGATGTGACTCAGTGAGCACTACTGAGAGAAGAGCTGACGACATCAAGCACATCATCCATGAAAACAGCAACAAGTCATTTAAACGACGATAAAGGAGATGATAAATGTGGGTATTAGAAGTGACTTTAAAACTTACTCTTGAACATAAAGCAGCCAACACCATTGCAAGAAATGAAGGAGAACAGCTAACCTGAAAATATCCAACTTTATCACAAAAAGACAAAACAGAATATAATGAAATGTGCAAAGACCTGGAGTTAGAAAGACAAGAATGAAGAAGACACTCAACATATCTCAACGTGAAAATTCAAGAAAAACGTAAAGGTGGGGAGGGGGAATCATATCCTCATCAATGAGGGTGGCGCGTGATGGAGACCCAATGCCCATCTCTAGACAATTGGACATACCTTCCAGAGGGGTAGTGGGG
>NW_022104341.1:85694283-85698816 GCF_000313985.2 Echinops telfairi | reverse complement strand
GAGCATAAAGCCTTGGCTATTCATCCCACCTGGAGAATCTTGAGACGGCCATGCTTCCCTCTGTCGTCATCCCATAACTAAACGAGCGGGTCTGGCCTTGAACTACACCATGGACAGAAAGAGAAAGAAGAGCCTCCAACCCCCAACTTTGAGAAACAGAGTGTTTAGGGAATAACTTGCTGCACATCCTAGTTTAATAGACTCCAGTGGGACTTCCTGTTCATCTACTTTGCACTAAGAGTACGTGACATCCTCTCAGTGATTTATTTCTGCACATATTTGAAGGTAAGCTTATTGTTGAGACTTAGGGTAGTGGGGTCAGATGCTAGACATCCTTGGATATTGGAGGGCAAAAGTAGCCCAGTCACACAGCCTTCAAATTCCTTCTGTGGTTACATCCCAACATTTCATTTCCCTTTCCCCGTGTCACCATCGCCTATCTTCCTACTCCTCCCTCCTTTGTTCCTAGTTTATTTAATAAAACGTGTTGATGTTTCCTTTATGTCAAGTCATTGCAGGCACTGTTGCTGTTAGGTGTGTCAAGTTATCTCCAATGCATGTAACAGAGTGGAACTGCCTCAGGGGGGTTATTGACCGATCACTAGGTCTTTGTCCCATGTTCCATGGAGTGGATTTCAAACCCCAATCTTCCAGTGAGCAACTGAGAACGTAACTGTTTGAGCCACCAGGGCTATTTATTCTAGGCATTAGAAAAGAGAAAGAATAAAATATTATTTGTTGATTTCAAAGTTCTCCAAGTTGACCTGGACATACCTATTCAGGCCAGGACACTGATGATCATGCTGAATGCACGTGAACAGAGGGCTCACCAGGAGGGGGAAGGCCCACCCTTCATGGTCTCCAAAGTTTGGGGCATTGTAGGTTCAGACAGACCCTGCTGGGTGTACATAATCCTGGCTATTTACCACCCCAGGCCCTAAAAAATGGGGTTTAACTCTGGCTCAGAGACAAATGAAATGGTAATACTTTCCCAAGTCCCCTTCCTTTGGAGCTGGGAAGAGATGCCTCATCAGTTCCCTCTGCCTTCCAACATATCCCTGTGCCCTCCCACATCCAAAGAAGGTGGACATGGTTGGAGGAAACTGATCATGAGAAATACTCTGGGCCTGTCACGTCAGTCCCTTAGTTCTGGAGGGTTCTGATTCTGTGTGGTCGGGTGGTCGTACTGTTTGCTTTGAATTCCAAGTAGTCAATAATAAGATTGGGTCTATACCAATATCAAACTTTAAAATGGCCAAAATATTGTGTTGATAGGGACATTTGCATTCTTCACCTTTTTCACTTAAAATTGTTTGCTGGAAGCAGGAGAAAGGAACAAATAAGGGTGAGCTGAGGAATCAGACCGCCTTGTTCACATCCTAAATCTGCTGCTCATTAATCATGTTATCGAGAGCAAATCACCGTTTCTGTCAATGACTTCATTCCTTCCTGAATACTGAGGATGAGTTAAGTTAAATTAGCAGTGTTGGGCAAACAGAAATGGCTCATTGCACCTTAGCTATAACTTCTATTTACAGGAAAGTTATAAACTCACGCATGTAGCCATAGTTTATTGCAGATACGCTTACTCTAATAGATTAAGAGCAGAGGAAGATAATTTTCCCAAATTCTTGGACTTCCTTATAATTTATGTGAGAGCCATAGAGGATTACTAGCATCGATCCATAGCAAGAATTAGTAGGGTTGTTAGCAAAATGAGGGGGTTGTAAGAACTAGATGAAATATGTAATGTAGGTTGAGCAGTGGTAGAGGGAGAGAAACAGAGTTTGGAATAGCTGTGTGGAACATGATGTTTGTACAGAAAACAACTGCTGAGGTTGAAGTTTACAGCGGATCATTTAGGAAAAGCTCTGCACTTTTGGTTAGAGTGATGGTGTATTGACAGTCCTTAAAAGGTTTTAAGCATCACACAGGTGCAATCAGAATTGTATTTGGAAACAGTCATTTGCAGCAAACTATGTGGAGACTGTAGTAAAGCAAGAGAATCCCGCGTGTGGAGAGCAGAGAGGGACTGATGGAGAATTGCAAGTAAGAAGTGGTGGGCTCCCGGCTGTGGGGACTGGACGGGGTGGCTCTGATGGGGTGGGGGGGGGTAGGAGGCAGACTGTTTTGCAAAGAGATGAGACAGGGAAAAAGACCACCTAGGGGGACTTGAAGTCTCCTTGCAACCCAATTCTGTAACATCTGAAAGCTAGTTTTGTCTACTTTGAACTTTACATAAATTAAATACTGCAGCATAATATTTTTTTCATTTTCCCCTTTCAAAATTATGTGTGTGAAGGTCATACATAGTCCGTGGCTGATTCATCTATTCTCATTAATGTATAATATTCTATTGAAGTATTCCACAATCTTTTCATCCATTTCCTATTGGTTGATACTTTGGTAGTTAGTATTTGTGATTATTTTGCATACAGTTTTAAACATTTTTGTATGTATTTTGTCTTTTCTTGAACATATGTATGGGTATATAAGTATAAAGGAATATAGATTAAAAACAGAATTGGTGATTAGCAGGTTATGCCAAAGATTAGCGATAGGAGATGTGGCTAAACATCTTGCAAAAAGGATTATCCAAATTTAAGCTCTTGTATTGTTTGCTAATTTCAATACTATTGTTCATTTCTGTTATTGTGGTGGGTGTTGCATTGTGATCTTCATTTGCAATTCGTGGATGACTAACTGTGTTGAGTACCTTTACACATGCTTAATGACCATTTTGATAGCCACTTGTATGAAATGTCCTGTCAAGTATTTTGATTATTGTTCTCTTGCATATTCTTTATATTCTTGCTGCTTTTCGGAGTTCTTCATTCTAGACATAAGTGTTTGAAGTTCTTTACCTTCATGGAATTCAGTTGATAATTTTTCTCTCAATGCTTGGTGTTTTTTGTGTGTCTTGTTAAAGAAACCTCTGCCCATCCCAAGATGGTGAAGATATTTTTATTTGTCTGATTCTAAAAATGTTGCTACTTTATTTTTGCCATTTAAATCTATCATCCATCTGGAACTGATTTTTTTTAATAATGGGAGTTAGGAGTCCCCCGATTTTTTCATTGTGAATATCCACATGATCCAGCAGCATTCATTGATAATATTATCCTTTCTCCCTTTCAGTGGAGGATCAACTTTGTCATAATTCCAGTGACTGCAAATGCATCAAGGTGTCCTGGTGGAGCAGTGGTTAGCACTACCAGGCTGTTAATCAAAAGGTCAGCAGTTTAAACCTACCAGCCACTCCACAGGCAGCAGATGCAGCAGTCTGCTTCCATAAAGACTCCCAGCCTTGAACATGTTATTGGGTGGTTCTATTCTGTCCTATAGAGACACTGTTAGTCAGCATCAACTCGACAACAGTAGGTTTGTTTTTGTGGTTTGGCTATCTAATAATGAATTGTAGGTATATAGTTTGCAGCTATATAAATATTCTTTATTAAATTTACTCCCTTAGATGTAGTGTGCACATCCAGTCAGGCAACAGAATAAACCAGACATTTGAACAGGGGAAATGGAATGTAAAAATTGTTTACTAATAAAAGTTGGGAAACTATTAAAGGCATAAAAGAGGATTCTGAGCAATGCAGAAGCAGCAAGTGAAAAAAAAAAAAAAACCAAACGAACACACACACCTACTGCCTGGAGGCTGAAGGAGAAGGTACACCGGAAAGACAGAAGGTTTAGGTGTTACTCTTCTCAGTCTCCCTGTGTCTGACGCCCCTCTCCCCCGAAGACTTTTCAAATAGGTGTGACTGCAACAGGACCGTTCAGACCAGCATGTGCATGCAAATGACGGCTGTCTGGGGAAATAGTGCCTAAAGTTATGGTCATAGGTGGTCCATAGATATGACCTGTCTGGTGAGAAACAATTTCCAGGAGAAATGGTGAGATCTGCTACGAAAGCAGCTTATTGGAGCAGCCAAGGATATAACTGGCTGCTGGACAGGCAGTGATGACCACTGTGTGGATGGAATTGGTCCACCGAGGTCAGTAGAGGTAAGTCTACCAGCCCATCCACACAATACTCTCCTGTCCCAAATGGAATTACAAGAGACACCCAAACTCAGACTCATTTGTTAGTACCATCACTTATCCCACTTCCGTTCAATATTTTATGTTTTCATCCCCCCTCCTTCTTTCTTAATCCTCTGTTCTTGGCTTAATGCCACACTTTGATCTTAAATGATGGATAATTCACATACAGCATGAGTTCAGTTCCAGACCTGAAGGACAAAAGGCCACAGTCTTGGGGTGGGGAGTGGGGAGTAGAGGAGCTGTGGTACTAGCATCTCCATGTTATCAATATGCCTGGTCTCTTTTATGATTTTGAATTCTGTTGAGCACTTTTCTCCCACCCTATCCAGGACCTTCTAATGTGATCCTTTTCTGAGCAGTTTGTAGTGATAGGCAGGCACTATGTAGTTCTATTGTCTCAGGGTTATGAAGACTGATGTTTGCATAGTCCATTAGTCCACTGGACTAAATGTTTCCAGTGTCTTATTTCCTCCAGATAGG
>NW_022104341.1:85692569-85694019 GCF_000313985.2 Echinops telfairi | reverse complement strand
CAGCTACACGATCCCTCAAGGTGTGTGCCTCTGTCTAAGAAGTTCTCATAGCTTTTCCACCCATATGTTCCAACACATTCATTGATGTATTTGTACAGGTCCTTTGTTTCTCTTGTGTTTATTGTATTTATTCCTAAGTATTTCAGCTTTTCAGTGGGTTTTCCAACCGGTCTTATTTTGGTGATTGCCTTTCAGAGTTCTCTTCATTAGCATGAGGGAATCCAACTGCCTTTCATAGGTTCATCTTGTACCTGCTACTTGGCTGAGGCTTTCCATTAGTTTCAAATTGTTCTTAGTGAGTTGAAAAATTTGCTCTGTACAGGATCATGTACAGAGTCAGATTTTTGTTTATTTAAAAATTTGGATGTTTTCACTTCCCTTTTGTGATAGGTTTTATGTCAAGTGGCTCAAGCCAGGATTCTCAGGAGTTTGGCAGTTAACACCTAGTCGTCCCCCCTGATCTTACCTAACACAATGCACTCATCAGCTGTGGTCTTACTGCTGATGTTTGATTCACCAGCTCCTGTAGTTACTAGAGTCAGGAGAACTCTCCAACCTAGTACCCGACCCATAGACTTGGAAACAACGTGGACTTGGACTTACCCTCTTCTATAATTGTGTGAGCCATTTTCTTTCTTTAAAAAAAAATCGTTTTATTGGGGGCTGTTACAACTCTTATCACAATCCATCCATCCATCCATCCATCCATTGTGTCAAGCACATTTGTACATTTCTTGGCATCATCATTTTCAAAACATTTTCTTTCAACTTGAGTTCTTGGTGTCAGCTACTCATTTTTTCCTCCCTCCCTCATGAACCATTGATATTTTTAAAAATTATTATTTTGTCATGTCTTACACTGACCAATATCTCCCTTCACCCACTTTTCTGTTGTTCATCCCCCTGGGAGAGGCTTTTATGTGGATCATTGTGATCACTTCCCCCTGTGTCCCCCCACATTCCCCTTCCCTCCTTGTATCGCTATTTTCATTATTAGTCCTGAGGGGTTTATCTGTCCAGGATTCCCTGTGTTTTCAGCTCTTATCTGTACACATGTGCATGCTCTGGTTTAGCCGGATTCGTAAGGTAGAATTGGGGTCATGATAGTGGGATTTGGAGGAAGCATTAAAGAACTAGAAGGAAGTTGTATGTTTCAACAGTGCTATACTGCACCCTGACTGGCTCATCTCTTCCTAGCCACCCTTCTGGAAGGGGATGTCCAATTGTCTAGAGATGGCCTTTGGGTCGCCACTCTGTACTCCCCTCTCATTCATAATGATAAGATTTTTTTGTCCTAGGTCTTTGATGCCTGATACTTCATCCCATAGACACCTCATGATCACACAGGCTGGTGTGCTCCTTCCATGTGGACTTTGTTGCTTCTCAGCTACATGGCCACTTGTTTATCTTCAAGCCTTTAACACCCCAGATGCTATATCTTTTGATAGCC
>NW_022104341.1:85682327-85690244 GCF_000313985.2 Echinops telfairi | reverse complement strand
TTCTCAGGTTAGTCCCAGTTCCCTCAAGGATAGCCCTAATAGTTTGGGGTTTTATGTCAAGATCTGTGATCCACTTTGAGTTTATTCTTATGCATGGAGGGAGGTAAGGATCATGCTTCATTTTTCTGCAAGTAGATGTCCACCTTTTCCAGCAAAACTTGTTAAAGAGTGCACCAGCTTCTCATTTGATATTTCTGGGGACCTTATCAGAGATCAATTGTCTGTATGGGGATGGTATTATTTGTTTTCAGTCCTTTTCCACTGCTCTGAGTACCTGTCATTATACAATACCATGTAGTTTTGACCCCTGTGACTGTATAATATGTGCTAATGTCAGGTAAAGCAAGCCTTCCCATTCTGTCATTCTTAAGGAATTCTCTGCTAATTCTCGGCTTCTTCCCTCTCCAAATGAAGTTAGTAATCAGTTTTTCCAATTCTTCCAAGAAAGATGATGATATTTGTATCAGAATAGCATTAAACTTATATGGTGCCTTGGGCAGAATTGACATATTTACTATATTGAGTCTTCTGATCCATGAGCATGGGATATTCTTCCATTTGTTGATGTCACTCTTGGTTTCTTGTAATAGTGTTCTGTAGTTTTCCTCGTACAAATCTTTTTTTAATTTTTTAAGTCAGGTGTATCCCTAGATATTTCAATTTGTGCTTTGCTATTGTGAAGGGTACTACTTTTATGATTCCATCTTCTGTGGTCTTGTCTGATGTGTATAGCAGTCCAATAGACTTCTCTGTGTTGATCTTGTATCCTGCCACTTTTCCATATTCCTCAATTGTCATCCCTTTGTGTAGCTTTTGAGATTTTCCATATATAAAATCATATCATCTGTGAATAAGGATTGTCTCACCTCTTCCTTCTCCAGGTGAATACCTTTGATGTCTTTTCTTTGCCTTATGCTGTTAGTTAGGACCTCCAGTACAATGTTAAGTAAGAGTGGGAACAACGGGTATCTTTGTCTGGTCCCCTTTTCCAGTGGGATTGTTTTCACCTTTTCTCCATTAACTACCACGTTGGCTGATGATTTTTCATATACAACTTGCATTATATTGAGGAATTTTCCTTCCATTCCTATCTTCTTGAGTGTCTTAAACAAGAATGGGTGTTGCATGTTGTCGAATGCTTTTTCTGTATCTCTCGATATTATCACTTGGCTCTTATAATGCTTCATGTTAATGTGGCAAATAATATTAATGGTCTTTCCTATGTTGATTACAGTCTTTATTTTCTGAGCATATTGATTTTGGATATTTTCCATTTGCTCATGAGTTTTTCTAGTTCAATAATCTTCTGCCATGTCTAATTTTCTATTGAAATCAGCTGATGAATTCTTAATTTCAGTCTGTTTTTAGTTCTAGAAATTTTACTTGATTTTTTTAAAATGAGCTATAATTTTTGGTGCTACCCTATAGGGCAAGGTAGAATTGCCCCCTGTGTGTTTCCACGACTACAACTCTTTATGAGAGTAATAAGCCCCATCTTTCTCTTGTAGATCAATTGGTGGTTTTGAACTGCCTACCTTGCAAGTATCAGCCAACCTGTAGCCACTATGATGTCTCAAATGACATTGAGGTTGGCTTTTGGCTTTTTGAAATGTTTGTGAAATTTTCCATATTTTTATATTTTTCTCAACAGAAAGGATACTTTAATTATAGTAAAACATATTAGTGAAATTCATGACATTAATAGAGAAGGGAAATTACCCAGTTATCTTGACTGTTGTTTCGTGCCACTGAATCAGCTCTGATTCATAGGAACATATAAAACCGATTTTAATAAGTTTTGTTGATTATTTCCATTCAAACTTTCTGAAAATAAGGAATAGAATGAACTCTCTTGTTGAAGCATATTGAGTCAAAATCCTCAACAAGAATCAAATGAAATATAAAATCTAGGTAAATGACATTTAAGATTAAAGATAAAGTAAGAATTTCTAATTATAACCATGATCATTCAATAATGTAGTACTAACTCCCCTGCTTAAGACATAGATTTTGACAAAGAGCATAACTAATAAGATTAAGGAGAGTTTAAAGATCATTATCCTCAGATAATACAAACTACATAGGTCACATAGTTGATTATTGCGTCATGTTAAATATTCTGCATCTTTTTGAAGACCCGGAAGGAAAGACAAATGTGAACATTAGTAATGTCCGTGTAAGGTGGAGAGACATGTAATCATTTGCTTGGGAATTTTCAGACAATTAAGAGAAATATTTCATCTCTCAGAAGTTTTCAGACTGGACTTGATATGGTATAACTGTATTGTTGCTAAACACTGCGTGACCACTGTGCCACCTGAGAGAGGAGAGAATGAATATGAGCATTTCACAGGGCACGTATTGTTTCAAGGCATGTATTGGACACATATTTCACATTGCCCCGACTTCTAATGAAAATCTCCTGAGTGTGTATTATTAGTCACACTTTACATCATGATGAGATAGAGGGTCAGAAAGCTTCAATAATTTTCTCAAGTCGGCACAGCAACTGAGTCGTGTGGTCAGAATTAAAATCCAAGCCTGTCTATCTCCACAGCTGATGACATACCTGGGTGTCATTTATGTGAATGTAATTCTCTTACAGGCTTCATGATGTGGAGGCTTCCTGAGCAGAACCAAAGCTGGGTTTCTGAATTTATCCTGCTTGGCTTCTCCAGTGACCCCATCTCCAACAGGATCCTCTTTGTTGCCTTCCTTGTCCTGTACCTGAGTTCGATCCTGGGCAATGGGCTCATTATCACACTGATCTGCCTGGACTCACATCTCCACACTCCCATGTACTTCTTCCTCTGCATTCTCGCCATACTGGACCTGGGCTATGTCACCACCACCATGCCTCAGATGCTGGTGCACCTTCTTGCTCACTCTCAGACCATCTCTTTTGCTTGCTGTTGGCTGCAGATGTATGTGTTTGGTGCCCTGGCCTTGACTGAGTGCATCTTCTTTGTGGTCATGGCCTATGACCGATATGTAGCCATTTGCTACCCATTGCGCTACACTGTTATCCTCAGCTGGGGAATGTGCACACGACTGGCAGCTGGGACCTGTGTCTGTGGTTTCTTCTTCTCTCTAATTCACACCTTCCTCACAATGAGGTTGCCCTACTGTGGGCCCAACATCGTCAACCACTACTTCTGTGAAGGCCCCACAGTACGGAGCTTGGCTTGCATGGATACCCACCTCATTGAGATAGTGGACCTGCTCATGAGTCTGTTTTGGAATGTCACCCCAAGCTGCCTTATTCTGGCCTCTTATATCCGTATTGTCCAGGCCATTCTCAAGATCAAATCCACCAAGGGGCGTTGCAAGGCCTTCTCCACCTGTGCTTCCCACCTAACTGTGGCCACATTCTTCTATGCTCCAGCTACATACATCTACTTTAGGCCCAACTCCAGCTACTCCCCTGAACGTGACAAGCAATTTGCACTCTTCTATAATGTTTTCACGGCACTGCTCAATCCTGTTGTCTACAGTCTGAGGAACAAGGACATCAAGGGAGCTTTTCTGAAGGTGATGGGGTGTGGTAGGGGGGCCCGTTGAACTGGGATGGACAAGAGGGCTTTGGTAGAATGTTTAATGCTTAGGAAAAGATCAATATTTAATGTTTTGTTTGTTTGTTTTTTACCATCAGGGAATAAGTCCCAGTTTTAGTTCCCTCAGTGCTAGTATCCCACATTTCCCCTTTCTGCATTACGTTTAAGATTTAATAGTGTCACGGAGGCAACATGATCTCTCTTAGCTTCCTATAGAAGCGACATGAGACTGGGAACATCAAAATTATGATGAGAAGTAACACAGTCAGGCTGGAACTTAAGCTATGTGAAATGCTTTTAACCCACGCACATGGGATCCAGCCTCTTTCTATGTCATCTGCCATTAGTTTAAATACCTCAGCTAGTGAAATGCCTTCAATCCACCCTTGAATGTATAGAAAATATCCTTCTTAAGCTGATCAACATCTAGTGAAATGTTTCCCTCAAACTCTTGCAAATGTTTCATAATCAAATCCCAATCGTGCAATGTTACATTATATAGGTAAGGAGTTACCCAGAAATCAGTTACATTCCAATCACATTATAGCACTGACAAGTCCAAAAGCTTGATCTTTCAGCAAAAGAACAGTCTGTAGTAATAGTCCAGTCACTATTGTATAAATAGAGTCCCAGAGTGTCCCTTAGATGTCATCAACAATGGAAGAAATATCTCAGCAGTCATGGATTGCCATCCTCAGGAATCTGCGAGGTCTTCTTGACGTTTTGGTTAGCTTCAATAACAGGACAAGATCAGTTCTCGCATCAGCTTCCCTTCTTCTACTGGGCCTTCCTGGCTGAAGAGAAATTCCCCTATCTCCTCTGCCTGTGAAAATATAAGCAAATGCTCCTTTGGGGTGTCATTAAACTGAAAAAGGAATTATGATTAGGTTTTTGTGGTTCTTTCATATCCATCTTTCTCCTAACATGGTTGCATTCTTCTAAGGGGAGTCCATCAGCTTTATTCCACAAAAACAGAAATGCATAGCCTTTTCTCCTGGTGACAAGTGGACCTGGATCCCAAACGCAATTTCCATCTTCTTGGGACTCCTTAGGATCAGCTTTTTCTGTGGAAATGAAAAGGTGTTTATCTGCCCTAATTTTGTTACAAGCTTTTAGTAAAGTGAAATATTTTTTGGTTAAAATAACTAAATGAATTTTGCCACACTTAAGATCTCTCTTCTCCCTCTTCTGTTTTAACAGTGCAAATGTTAAAGCACTGCTTGCAATCTCAGTTAACTTGCTAGGTTTAAAACCAGTATTACTACTAGTTAGATTGCCTTCATTGTCATGTAAATATCAGCTCCCAGCTCTCAGAGAATCCAGAGAGCTAACATGTCAATTTCAGCTCCCAGCTCTCAGAGAATTAAGAGAGCTAATTGGGAGAATTTCTTACCATTCTTTGAAAGACTGAAAAAATTCTTAATAAATTTGTTCAGTTGTTCTTGAAGTAACTTACCAGACAGACATCTTTTCTCCAAGTTTGCCAATAAGGTTACACGTTCAATTAAGCCATATTGCTCTTTAGGCCTCTTATACTGTATGATTTTACAGTCTTTCAATTTTCTGTCTCGATTGACTTCACTCATTCCTTCTATGCTAGATTTAGAGGAAGTTAGTGGGCGGGTCTTGGGCCCTTGTGAATGCCCTAAGGAAATGACCCCATATCCAGAGCTTAAAAACCTTTTCCTTTCAATTTCTAATTCCATGTGGGGGCGCTGTTGTTTCCCCACCTCAGCATTCCAAAAGACCCCTTGGTTTAAAGGGTGGTCAGACTTCTCAAGTACTCTTTCCTGATAGTTATAATTTTTTACTCTAGAAATGCAAGGAAGCAATAATTGGCTTAAACGAGCTTCCTTTTTTATAAACTATGGTATACCTGAATTTATCACTGCCTTAATTTCTACTTCATAATCTTGATCAATAACTCCAGCAACACCTTGAGAATTTAGGTTGGATTTTCCTAATAAACATCCTATAGTTCCTTTAGGTAGTGGATCCCAATTACCGCTCTTAGTAATTTCTGATTCAATCAAAGTTTGGGGCTTTTCCTCACAACTCCGATAAACTCCAGTATCAGTTTTAATTCCTTGAGCACTTAGATTAAAACTTCCTGATAGAAACTGTATTACTCTTTCAAAAAGGGGCTCCTGCTTTGTGGAATCAACAGGCTGCTGCAAGGGCTTCTGAGCCATTTCTTGGTTAGTCAAGCTTATTGCAGCCAGAACAGGGACTGGGGTGTTGAGAGTTGGGTTAGGTCTGGTCCCCTGCTGTGAGATTGGGGGATACCTGCAGTTTCTCTCTAAGATCTTCTTTGCTGTGGCTGGCAGTCACCTTACCTCCCACGCTTTGCCGAGCAGAGTCTGTGTCAGGCCCCTTCCTCTGTTTCCCACTGGGAGGCCTTTGCTAATGGCAATCCTTCACTGTTGAATCTTGAGTGACATTGACTTGCCCAATGAATTCCCTTCCTGCAGCAGAGATCAGGGTCTTTCAAACCTCATCTCGATGGCCCTGGATCATGTTCAAGCACAGGCTGCAACTCGCTCTCTGTGGCCAGGCTGATTGGCCAGCATTGCCTACACTCTCTTTGAATATGACCTGTCTTCCCACAACTAAAGCACTTTCTTCTAGGTCTGATATACTTTGCCAATACAAAGCCACCAGGTTGGCTTTGTATTCCTCTGTCTCCACATTCCTGAATATTCTGAGATAATATAAAGTGTGCCCTGTTCCCTGTAGGGACAGAAGGCATTTTTTACAGTGTTTATTAGAGAAATCATAAGATAGCTTATGCAGTAGGTCTCTTACTGCCTGGACATGTTTTACACACTTGGAAATAGAATTTTCCAATCGGGACACAACATCAGTATAGAATTCACCATTCTGCTGTCTTATAGCCATGTAACTTGGTTTTCTCTCTTCTGATGGAATTATCTTTTCCGAGGTCCTTAAGCAAACTTCACGTATCTGCCCTATTGTCTGTTCAGTAAACAGTAGTTAGCACTCAACTGTAATATAGCTCTCATCCCCTAGCAATTGATGAATTCCTATATCTATGCCCTCTTCTGAAGTTTTGTGAGCTTGTGAATGGGCTGTAAAATTCCACCACATACGATATTGTAAGAATCCTGAAGAGTAAAGACAAATTCTCGCTGAAGCTTTCCAGTCTGTAAGGGTCCAGCTCTCGGACTCTGCTAAAGCCCTTATTATGCTAATTACAAACTGTGAGTCTGGGCCATAATCATTGACTGCTTGCTTGAGATCTTTTAGCAACTCACAGGGAAAGGCACTGTGAATTCCTTGTGGGTGTTTCCTGTAAGGCTGTCTGCTAGCAACTCTAACAGGATAAGAGATTCTAAATTCTAAATCTTCTGTAATTCCTCTTTCTACTCTCGAAAGTAAAAGTGTTTTCCTACACTTCACCTCTGTGCTTCTGTTCTCTGAGCTGGTCTCCTCAACCTGCATACCTTGAAGCTCCACTTCCCGAACTTCATCTTCTGTGTTAGCTCCCTTCGACTGCTTTTCTATGGAGCTAATCTCTCTACCTCCAGCGCTGGTTTGCTTGCTTGTTTTACAGTCTCTGGTCTTTCTTACACTAGATTCCAGCAGGGGAGTAGATGCTTTTACTATGTCCCCTTCTGACTCAGGCTTAGTTTTTTCAGCTCTACCTAAAATTTTCTCATCTGCCTCATACCTATTATGCCTGCCTCTCACCTGATTTAAGTTTGGGTATCTTAGATGATCCTCACTACTCTGCTGGTTATGTTTCTTTGCTTTCCCTACCTTTAAAAGAAAGGGAACTTCTTGGGATTGTTTAATAGCCTCGCTTTGGGTCTTGGAATTCACTTTCTCTAGTGCTTTATCACCTTTAAACCTTCGGAGGCTGCAGTCCCCGGAGGGTATATAGGCTTTGGCCATGAGGTTTCCTTTATAATCAGAGGCTTTGCATAACAAACCAATCCCTGCTTCTTCAGTTTTTCCTAAAGTTTCACCACCTAATTCGCACTCATTCAAAGAGACTTTAGCTTGCGTTTCTAAATTTGGATAGCTGACACAAAACTTCTCACTGCACTGAGAATCCTCATTCTCTTCCTCCTGCAAAAGTTCTAAGACCATCTTAACTTGAACCCACAGAGACCAAGTCTCTGTGTGCTCTCTTTAAGTTTACAATGACCTCCTCCCAGGTCTTTAGCTTGAAAGTTCCTTCCATTGGGAACCATGGATTATACCTTTTTACTACTTTTAGAAAACATTGCATCCTTTGCTTCGTTACTTTTTTTTTTCTTTTTTAACATTTTATTAGGGGCTCATACAACTGTTATCCCAATCCATACACACATCAATTGTGTAAAGCGCATTTGTACAT
>NW_022104341.1:85657732-85659156 GCF_000313985.2 Echinops telfairi | reverse complement strand
AGATTGGTACAGGGGAAACCTCCATACATGGACCTTGAGCAGACTAGTGAATTCTCTCCTGACTGGCAATAAGCCAAATGCTCTACCTGAAGCACAGGCCACTCTGGTCAGAACAGGAAACAGGAAGTTATCACGTGGCCAACCATCAACCACTCAGCTTCTCCCATGGCACACAGTGGTCTGTAATAGAAGATAGAAGGGTATGGCAGTCATATAATCTCCTAGCAACTTGCAAAAGGGTGGAGTCTAGCCTGTCAATCAGGTCGCAGCTTGATGAGCTCATTTGGAGGCGCTGAGGAGATAGATAGCTCACTGGAGGCCAGATACTCTCTCTGCTTGTCTCCCTGTGAAACATTCCTGACAAGACACATGGAGCTATGCTAGAGCCCTGGAACAGAAGGAGCCACGTAGAGACCCATTCTAGCACTGAGATGCTTCTAACGCCACTGGATCTACAAGAATTTCTGCGCAGTGGCCTGTGATCTTCCTGCGTTCGGTGTCATTTCATGGCTGCGTGTGTCTAAAGAGGAATTTGTAGACTAGTATGGACATATAGAGTAATATCGGACATATGGACTTGATCTGGATTAGACTGGGATGGTTTCTTAATGTACAATTGCTCTTTCATATAAAGTTCTCTCCTACACACATATGAGTGTCTCTGGATTTGTTTTTCTAGTCAATTTGGACCAACACATTATAGTACCAGGAAGGGGATACTTGAGAAACAAATCATAAAGATGGAGAGTGGATGCTTGTTTGACCTCTGTCTCATGGTAGTTTTGTTCATTGGCTAGCCAGAGATCAGATATGGCCATGAAGTTTACTGGGTTGTTTTCTGGAAAGAATATGGAAAGTTAAACTTTTGATCATTTCCTTTAGTTTTTGTCTTTGGTTATTCCTGTTGTAAATGACACAAGTGAATGTTGCTAATGTATATTATGAGTTTAGGGGTAAAAATCAGCCCTTGAATTTCTCAGAGACCACGCTGCTCAGTGACAATGGCTGACAGAATGTCAAAATGGCTGACAGAAATCCTGGCCCTGGCTTGACTTAGCCAGAGGCCTAAGGACATACTTCATATCAATGAAAAAATTTAGATAAAGATTAAGATAAATTTAGATAAAGATTGAACTTGATGCTTTAAGAATTGAGTTTAGGATGTGGCTGTACTAGGTTTATACTGTGTTCTTCAGCCTTTTTAATTGATATAATGATTGATAGAAATGATTATTGGGATGCATAAATAGAGAGTTTGTAAGGTAACATTCAACCACCAAATTGAAACCTTCAAGTGGGTTAGAACATGCCTGCCAAGGAGGCTCTGAAAAGATAAGCCTCACCCAGGGTCTTGAATGCTCAGGACATTTGAAGGTGAAGACACCTACCTAAGGGACTGCTGTTGACAGATAGAACAAAAACGG
>NW_022104341.1:85655359-85656463 GCF_000313985.2 Echinops telfairi | reverse complement strand
TAGTTTCTGGGCTTTTTTGTAATTATATTTTTCTGGCTCCACTTGATAGAGTCAATTGTTCCCACACAATTCAGCCATGCTTAAACCTCCAACAGCTGCACAAGTGTGCAAGGGCCACCCTGCCCTCCATTACCAATTGGTAAATGGATTGGAATGCACACAATCAATGTGATGTCTCAGAGAAAAGAGACGGTCTCAGCTCATACGAAAAAAGGTGTGGGAACTACTGGAGAAGGAATTCAGAGGAATGATACTTAGGTACTTTCAACAACTGGAGAAATATATCGAGAGCTCTAATAAAGAGAGAAAAACTGGAATATGTAGAATACTCCAAGAGGAGTCTCACAAGATAAACAAAAATCTGAGTCCATCCCAAACCAACAAATAGAAATACAGAAAAGTAATACTAAAATATTAGAATGAGATAGCACTTTGAAAGAGCAAAGCAGTAAAATTGAACACTGAGGCTGAATTAGTCAGCTTGTAGGCAAAATTTCTATCCTAATTTATGTTAACACTCTACCAAAAGAAAGCTGAAGGATGTCTATGAATTATGTGGGAACTATTAAGAATAACGCTGATTCCAGGAGCTCAAGCGGAAAGCGAGAGTTTTGAGAATGAAGAGAGCAACGAATGTATAAGTGTGCTTTACACAATTGATGTATGTGTGGATTGTGATAAGAGTTGTATGAGCCCCAGTAAAATTATTTTTAAAAATAACACATACCTGATAGATAATCTAAGACAAGAAGAAAAAACAACAAAAAGTTTTGTTTCTGCTGTTATTACTATTATCATCACAATTATTATTATCCTATTACTATGTCTGTCCCATATGCCCCTGTATTGTTTCACACAAGATTTATACAAACATCCGGGACTCAGGTGCTGAGGTTGTCATGGTGAAATTGCTATGATTGACTGTTGCTGGATTGACTAACAACTTATTCTTCAAAGTCACAAAGCAAAAATCAGAGGATGGAGATGGGGGCACAGGAAAGGTCTGCTGGCTTGGAAGCTGGAGCTCAAGCTTCTGGTCCCCTACACTAATTCATAGCAGAGCCCTGATGATGCAGTGGGTTATGACTGGACTCCAAACCACAA
>NW_022104341.1:85653744-85655055 GCF_000313985.2 Echinops telfairi | reverse complement strand
ATCCTCTGTAAATGGGGATGTGATCACCTCACTCAAAGGAGCTCTGGGAGAACCCTATGTGTCCATTCTTTATACACTATAAAGTTCTGTGAGGATGCCCCAGATGGACCATTATGATGGTCCTGATAACTAGTATCATCACCACCTCCAGCTACGCCCTTAGTTCCTCTCCGCAGGCACAGCCCAGAACACATTCTGGGGCACTTGTGTTACCAAATGAAAGCTGCTGCCCAGAGTCCCTCCCACAGGCATTCCCAACCCAGGGACAATTAGGGAGTCCCAGAGGCAGGCCCAGTGTTAGCAGGGCTGCACCAGCTCCCAGTTTCCCCTGGTCACTGGCCTTAGGTTTCCTCTTGAGGACTGTGGGACTGCCCGGCAGAGAAATCATATTGCAGAGTCTGGTCTGCTCCTTCCTACCTCTCCCCAGGTTGCCCTGTTCCCACTGGGGAAAATGGGCAGCAGGAGGCATTTCTGGTAGGAGTTCAGATGCAACCACTGATGTTGACGGATCCTAAAGGAAGTGCCCGGATTGTGGTGTTGGTTCTGCCACTGTGTGCTTGGGTAATCTTGGCCAAGGCCCTCCACTACTCCTGATAACAGGTAAGTTATTTGGTAAAGTAAAACACAGTCACACTCAACATTCTTTATGAAATTCTGTCTTTTAAAACCGCGGTCTCTTCCCAGGCCTCAGTTTTCTCATCTATACAATGGGGAGATATATCTCTGTTTTTACTACCTCTTCAGGGATGGAAGAAGGGCTAAGATCTTGGCTCAAGGCCTTATTAGCTGATATTTGCTCCATCCTCTGGAGGAATGTACAAGTCACCTTTTCCTCTATCATGAGTTCGGGGCCCAAATCTCTTTTCTCTCTGAATATCTGGACTCATCAGGGTACTCTGGAGAAGTGGACATTGGCTATGAGGTGCAGATGAGGACACCCACAGGGGAGACTTCTGAGGCTATAGCAGACTCTAAAGAAGAGGTGCAGGTTGGAGGGACCTTGGGGATTATATTTACCCACCTGAAGTCCCCAGGTTGTTTATGGAAAGCGGGTGTAGAAAGGAGCCAGGACTTCTCCCCAGGATACTAAGCCAGTGAGTGGCCCAGTCAAGACTCAAAGCACCTCTTAAAGAGGGTTATTCCATACAGGAAATGTGAGCAATGGAACCCTGAGTCACACACCTCTTCTGAGAACATCTGAGTCCAGGCAGATTTCCATTTCAGGGCCTCAGAGGGTGCCCACCATGACTCCATTGATGCTGTAATCTCTGTGTCAATTTCATTCATCGCTGTCTGCTTGGCTTTTGCACA
>NW_022104341.1:85651269-85653113 GCF_000313985.2 Echinops telfairi | reverse complement strand
AAGGAGCCAAGCCTGGAGGCCCATCATTTGCTGATGAGAGATAACTCAAAATCTCATTTACACACACACATCCATCAATCTGTGCAACATTAAATGTGTGATAACAAATCCAGGGTAATAGGAAATTTTAAAAAGTGAAGTGGAACATTAATGGTCAATATCCTGCGCATTAATGAGTTGAAATAAACTAGTTTGGGCCATTTTGAATCAGATATACAGGTAATTAGCTATAACAGAAATGAGAAAATAAAGAGGAATGAATTGCATTCATAGTCAGAAGGAATATTTCAAGATCTATCCTAAAGGACAAAGCTCCCTGTGAAAGGATAATATCTATAAGACACTTAGGATGATCAGTTAATTAATTACAATACAGATTTATGCACATAAAGCTAATGATCAAACAAATTGAAAAAATCTATCAACTTCTTCAGTCTGAAATTGATCAAACATGCCATCAAGAAGCATTGATAAATATTGGTAATTGGAATGCTGATGTTTGAAATAAACAGAAAAGAAGAGTATTTGGAATATATGACCTCAGTGATAGAAAAAAAGCTGGAGATCATATGATAGAATTTTGCAAGACCAAGGGCTGTTGAAAATACCTTTCTTCAAAGGGGAACCAATTACAAGGATCTACATATAACCTCCTTCCTGGGGGATGGACAACAGAAAGTGGGGGGAGGGAGCTGTCAGACAGTGTAAGACATGACAAAATAATAATAATAATTTATGAATTATGAAGGGTTAATTGGGGAGGGGGAAGGGAGGGGGGAAATGTGGGTGTGATATTAGGGCTCAAGTAGAAAGCAAATATTTTGAGAATGATATTGGCAACAAATGTGCTTGACACAATGGGTGGATGTATAGATTGTGATAAGAATTGTACAAGCCCCCAATAAAAGGATTATAAAAAGAGAAAATACCTTTCTACAATATCATAAACAGTCACTATACATGTGGACTTTGCCAAATCAGATATATGCAAATCAAATTGACTCATTTTGCATAAAAATTCAATGGACAAGCTCAATATCCTCAGCAGAAACAAGATCTAGGGTCAATTGCAGAATAGACCATGATTGCAAGTTCATATGCAAGTTCAGGTTGAAGTCAATGGAAATTAAACCTTGGTGTGTCCTTTCTGGATGTAGAGAACATCTGAAGGACAGGTGTGATTCAGTGAACACTACTGAGAGAAGACCTGATGAGTTGTGAGATGACCTCAAGTACATCATCCATGAAAACAGCAACAAGTCATTTAAACGACAAGAAAAGAGGAAAACATAAGTGTGGATATTTGAAGAGACTTTAAAACTTCCTCTTGAACACAAAGCAGCTAACAAAAAGTCTTCAGTGAAGAAATGTTGACGTGAAAGAGCTAAACTGGAAATGTCCAAGGTTGACTCAGGAGAACAAAATAGAGCATCATAATGAAATGTGCAAAGACCTGCCGTTAGAAAGACAAAAACGAAGAACACACTCAACATTTCTCAAATGGAGAGAATTGAAGAAAATTGCAAAACTAGAGTGTCAATATTGAAGGATTCTTATGTTCAGCAAAATACTGAACAATTCAGGAAGCACCAGAAGAGGAGGGAAGGAATACATAACATCAAAGCACCAAGCAATAGGAGGTTTTCCTTTCCCATAGTAGCTCAAGAATTAGAGGTCTAAATCAAACACAGTTCTAACCGACAAACCAGAGCACAAGGAATCATGTCTTCAGTTCTCAGCATTTCTTTAGGGTGACTGGAACTTCCCTCATCTCTGCTCTGGGCTCTTCTTAACCCCTGAGAATGGAGAAGAGGGAATAATCTACTACCAACTCCATGGAGCTA
>NW_022104341.1:85648196-85649693 GCF_000313985.2 Echinops telfairi | reverse complement strand
AAGAGACACCCAAACTCAGACTCATTGCTTAATATCATCACTTATTCCACTTCGTTCAATATTTCCTGTTTCCATTCCTCCTTCCTTCTTAATCCTCTGTTCTTGGCTTAATGCCACACTTTGATCTTAAAGGTGGGATAATTCACACACAGCATGAGTTTAGTTCCAGACCTGAAGGACAAAAGAGGGCCACAGTCTTGGGGTGTGGGGGGGGCAGGGTAGAGGGGGCTCTGGTACTAGCATCTCTATGTTCTCAATATGCCTGGCCCCTTTTATGATTTTGTGTTCTGTTGGACATTTTTCTCTCATCCTATCCAGGACCTTCTAATGTGATCCTTTTCTGATCAGCTTGTAGTGATAGGCAGGCACTATGTAGTTCTATTGTCTCAGGGTTATGAAGACTGATGTCTGCATAGTCCATTAGTCCACTGGACTAAATGTTTCCAGTGTCTTATTTCCTCCAGATGGGGAGAGAGCAATATTTACACCTCAGCTGGCTGTTCATGAGCTCCAATTGCTACTCACCAAAGTAGGATGTCGGACATTGTCTGTGTGAACTCTGTTATGCCAGTTGACCTCAGTGTCTCCTAGGACTATGGCCCCAAGCCCCTAGATCCAGCTACACGATCCCTCAAGGTGTGTGCCTGTGTCAAAGAAGCTCTCATAGCTTTTCCACCCGTATGTTCCAACACATTCATTGATGTAGTTGTACAGATCCTTTGTTTCTCTCATGTTTATTATATTTATTCCTAAGTATTTCAGCTTTTGAGTGGCTTTAATAACCGGTCTTGTTTTGGTGACTGCCTTTCAGAGTTCTCTTCATTAGCATGAAGGAATTCAACTGTCTTTCATAGGTTCATCCTGTACCTGCTACTTGGCTGAAGCTTTCAATTAGTTTCAAAATTTTCTTAGTGAGTTGAAAGATTTGCTCTCTACAGGATCATGTATAGAGTCAGGTTTTTTGCTTATATACCAATTTGGATGTTTTCACTTCCCATTTGTGATAGGTTTTATGTCAAGTGGCTCAGGCCAATATGCTCAGTAGTTTGGCAGTTAACACCTAGTGTTCCCCATGATCTGACCGAACACAATGCACTCACCAGCTGTGGTCTTCCTGCTGATGTTTGATTCACCAGCTCCTGTGGCTACTAGAGTCAGGAGAACTCTACAACCTAACACCTGACCCACAGACTTGGAAACAACCTGGACTTGGACTTACCCACTTCTATAATTGTGTGAGCCATTTTGTTTCTTTTCTTTTTTAAATCATTTTATCGGGGGCTCTTACAACTCTTATCACAATCCATCTATCCATCCATTGTGTCAAGCACATTTGTACATTTCTTGCCATCATCATTTTCAAAACATTTTCTTTCTACTTGAGTCCTTGGTGTCAGCTACTAATTTGTCCCCTCCCTCCCTCATGAACCCTTGGTAATTTATAAATCATTATTATTTTGTCATGTCTTACCCTGACCAATGTATCCCTTCACCCAC
>NW_022104341.1:85645666-85646694 GCF_000313985.2 Echinops telfairi | reverse complement strand
GCTATGGGTCAGTGAGGGATGTCGTGTCTCCTGATGGGGCCAGCCCTATAGTCCTCTCTGTGCATTGGCTGCTCTTAGCAGGAATATCATCCTCGGGGCTTGGTGGGTCAGGATGTGCTCCATTCTCTCTTGCTCCCTTACACACAGCGCTCCTGTGCGCTCTCCCTGAGCAGCTTCAGTTCTGTCTTCTGAAGTGAATTCTTTGGGCGTGGGGGTGGGGAGGGATGTCTATGTAGTTGGCATTAGGGCTGGCCCCACAGACCTCTCTATTGGTTCCCTGCATCATGCCTGTATGTTGCATTCACATCTTGGCGCACTGGGTTGGAGTCTGGTCCCTTTCTCCATGTGGAGATATAAACAACACCCTCCCCTTGGCTGGGTTAGTGCCCTGTTCCCCTGCTACACATGTCCTTTTCTTTTTTTTTTCTTTTCCCCTCCTTTTTAGTTGACTACCATATGTATCCCTGGATCTGGTCTGGCCCCTGCCATACTACCTGGACCTCACCCAGGAATGTATGCATATAATAGCTTTTGCCCTATGCCCCTTTGGCATTTTTAAGCTTACTGCAATGGATTCATGTTATACTTGTGCTTTTGTGCTTGGCTCACTTCACTTAGCATCATTTCCTCCAGTTATTCCCATGCGGCGATGTGCTTCATGCATTCATCACTGCTTATTAGGGATGCAAAGTGCTCTGCTGTATGTATGTACCACGGTTTTTTAATCCATTTGGCTGTTGTTGGAAATTTGGGTTGTTTCCAACTCCTTGAAATTATGAACTGTGCTGTGATGGACATTGGAGCAGAGATGTCTGGTCGTGGTTTGTTTCTTGCCTCTTCTGGGTATATGCCCAGTAAGGGGATTGCTGGGTCGTATGGTAACTCGATTTCTATTTGTTTTAAATATCGCCTAATCAATTTCCATAGTGGCTGTACATACCTACAGGTCCAGCAGCAGTGGATGAGAATTACTATCTCACCACAGCCTCTCCAACACTTGTTGCTTTCTGATTTTTTTTAATTGGGCT
>NW_022104341.1:85639084-85641638 GCF_000313985.2 Echinops telfairi | reverse complement strand
GGTAAAGCAAGCCCTCCGACTTTTTCCTTCCTCTTGAGGAGTTCTCTACTAATTCTCAGTTTCTTCCCCCTCCATATAAAGTTGGTAATCTGTTTTTCCAACTCTTTGAAGAAAGTTGCTGGAATTTGGTTCGGTATAGCATTGAACTTATATAGTGCCTTGGGTAGAATTGACATCTTTACAATATTGATTCTGGCAATCCACGAGCATTGGATCTCCTTCCATTTGTTGAGGTCATCCTTCGTTTCTTTTAATAGCGTTTTGTGGTTTTCCTCATGCAGATCTTTTGTTTTTTGACTCAGGTATATCCCTAGATATTTCAATTTGTGTTTGGCTATTGTGAAGGGTACCCCTTTTTGATCCCCTCTTCTGTGTCCTTGTCTGATGTGTACATTAGTACAATAGACTTCTGTTTGTTGATCTTGTAACCTGCTACTCTGCCATATTCCTCTATTGCTTCCAGTACTCCTCTTGTGGAACTTTTAGGATTTTCCATATATAAAATCATATCATCTGCAAATAACGATAGTTTCACTTCTTCCTTTCCCAGGTGAATCCCTTTGATGTCCTTTCTTTGCCTTATATTGTTAGTTAGGACTTCCTGCACAATGTTAAATAGGAGTGGGGACAAGGGACATCATTGTCTAGTCCCCTTTTTCAGAAGAAATGATCTCGTCTTTTCTCCGTTGACTACCATATTAACTGTTGGTTTTTCATAGATAGCTTGTATTGTATTGAGGAATTTTCCTTCCATTCCTATCTTCTTGAGTGTCTTAAACATGAATTGGTGTTGGATGTTGTCGAACGCTTTTTCTGCATCTATTGATATTATCATGTGGTTCTTATATTTCTTCATTTCAATGTGACGAATAATACTTATGGTCTTTCGTATGTTGTACCATCCCTGTATGCCTGGTATGAATCCCACTTGGTTATGGTGAATTATTTGTTTTATATATTTTTGTATTCTCTTGGCTAGTATTTTGTTAAGGATTTTTGCATCGATATTCATTAGGGAGATTGGTCTGTAGTTCTCAATTCTTGTGGGATCCTTGCCCGGTTTAGGTATCAGAGTTATACTAGCTTCATGGAAGGAAATTGGGAATTTGTCATCTTTTTTTATGTTCTGGAAGAGCTTGTGTAGGATTGGTGTCAGTTCTTCCCTGAATGCTTGATAAAATTCACCCGTGAAACCATCTGGTCCTGGAGCCTTCTTGGTTTTTAATTCTTTTATAGCATTGTCTATTTCTTGTACTGATATGGGTCTGTTAAGGTCTTTGATGACCATTGGGGATAATCTGGGGAGGGATTGTTTTTCCAAGAATTCATCCATGTCTTCCAAGTTTTTTAATTCATTGGAGTACAGTCCTTCATAGTACTGTGTAATTATCCTTCTGATTTCACGATGGTCCATTGTAATATTCTTTATTTCATCCCTTATCCTTGCTATTGAAATGCGTTCCTTCCTTTCTTTGGTCAAGTTTGCGAGAGGTCTGTCGATTCGATTTATCCGTTCGAAGAGCCAAATTTTAGCAGCATTGATTTTTTCCATAGTTTTATTATTTTCTCTCTCCTGACTCTCAGATCTAATTCTTATTATGCCTTTTCTATTTCTATTAGTTGGATTTTCTTGCTGACTCCACTCTAGTTGCTGTAAATTCTGTGTCAGTGTGTCAATCATATGCCTCTCCTCCTTCTTTGTGTGTGCATGTAATGCTATGAGACTACCTCTGATGACTGCCTGTGCTGTGTCCCATAAGTATTGATATGTCGTATTTTCATTCTCGTTGGTTTCTAGAAATTTCCTAATCTCATCTTTGATCTGAGCCAGTACGCTCTCCTTTTTCAATAGAGAGTTATTCATTCTCCAATGGTTAGCCCTTACTTTCTTTATCTTCCTTTGGTTTATTTCCAATCTTATGACACAGTGGTCAAAGAGAGAGGTCTGTATAATATCAATGTGCTTTAATTTATGTAGATTCAACTTATGCCCTAGCATGTGATCTATTTTAGAAAATGTGCCATGTGGAGCAGAATAGAATGTGAATTCCTTTTTGTTTGAGTGGAGAGCTCTGTAGATATCTATCAGGTCACATTGTCCTATTATAGTGTTTAGATCTCTGGTCTCCTTGTTGAGTTTCTTTCTGAATCATCTGTCTTTCTCAGAGAGCGGTGTATTGAAATCACCTACTATACTTGTTGAGGCTGTGATTTCTTTTTTCATCATTTCAAGTGTTTGCTTGACATATTCTATTGGATGCTTATTTAACGAGTAAATGTTTAGAATGCTTATTGGTTCTTTATGTAATGTTCCCTTGAGCATTATATAGTGCCCATCCTTATCTCTTTTTATGGTTTGCACTTAGAAGTCCATTTTATTTGAGATTAGGATTGCAACCCTTGCTTTTTTTTAAATTAGAGCTTGACTGATAATGTCTCCATCCTTTGATTCTCAGCCTGTTTTTATCTGTAATGTTGAGATGTGGTTCCTGTAGGCAGCAGATCAAGGGTTTGTGTTTTTCAAGTCAGTCTATTAGCCTCTGTCTCTTAAGGT
>NW_022104341.1:85622593-85636912 GCF_000313985.2 Echinops telfairi | reverse complement strand
ATTGGTCTGAACATCTGTCATTATACAGTGCCATGCAGTTTTGACCACTGTGGCTGTATAATATGTGCTAAAGTCAGGTAAAGCAAGCCCTCCCACTCTGTCCTTTTTGGGGAATTCTCTGCTAATTTTGGGCTTCTTCTCTCTCCATATGAAGTTATCAGTTTTCCCAATTCCTTCAAGAAAGATGATGATATTTGTATCAGGATAGCATTAAACTTATATGATGCCTTGGGCAGAATTCACATCTTTACTATATTGAGTCTTCTGATCCACGAGCATGGGATATTCTTCCATTTGTTGATGTCACTCTTGGTTTCTTGTAATAGTGTTCTGTAGTTTTCCTCATACAAATCTTTTTTTTTTTAAGTCACGTGTATCCCTAGATATTTCAATTTGTGCTTTGCTATTGTGAAGGGTACTACCTTTATGATTCCGTCTTCTGTGGTCTTGGCCAATGTGTATAGCAGTCTGATAGACTTCTCTGTGTTGATCTTGTATCCTGCCACTGTTCCATATTCCTCAATTGCTCAATTCCTCAATTCCACTCTTCCATATTCCTCAATTGTAATCCCCTTGTGGAGCTTTTGGGATTTTCCATATATAAAATTATATCATCTGTGAATAAGGATTGTCTCACCTTTTCCTTCTCCAGGTGAACACTTTGATGTCTTTTCTTTGCCTTATGCTATTAGTTAGGACCTCCAGAATGATGTTAAATAAGAGTGGGAATAAGGGGTATCTTTGTCTGGTCCCCTTTTCCCGTGGGATTGTTTTCGCCTTTTCTCCATTAACTACCACATTGGCTGATGGTTTTTCATATATAGCTTGCATAATATTGAGGAATTGTCCTTCCATTCCTATCTTCTTGAGTGTCTTAAACAGGAATGGGTGTTGGATGTTGTCGAATGCTTTTTCCGCATCTCTCGATATTGTCATGTGGTTCTTCTAGTTTCATGTTAATGTGGCAAATAATTCTAATGGTCTTTCCTATGTTGAGTACAGTGTTTATTTTCTGTGAATATTGATTTTGGATATTTTCCATTTGCTCATGAGTTTTTCTAGTTCAACAATCTTCTGCCATGTTTAATTTTCTATTGAAATCAGCAGATGAATTCTTAATTGATGTCCGTGTAAGGTGGAGAGACATGTAATCATTTGCTCAGGAATTTTCAGACAATTAAGAGTAAGAATTAGTCTCTGAGAAGTTTTCAGACTGGACTTGATATGGTATAACTGTATTGTTGCTAAACACTGTGCGACCACCGTGTCAGCTGAGAGAAATTAAGAATTTACTTGATTTTTAAAAAATGAGCTGTAATTTTTGGTGCTACCCTATAGGGCAAGGTAGAATTGCCCCCTGTGAGTTTCCAAGACTGCAACTCTTTATGAGAGTAATAAGCCCCATCTTTCTCTTGTAGAGCAATTGGTGGTTTTGAATGGTCTACGTTGCAAGTATCAGCCAACCTATAGCCACTATATATGATGTCTCAAATGACATTGAGTTTGCCTTTTTGAAATGTTTGTGGAATTTTCCATATTTTTCTCTACAGAAAGGATGCTTTAATTTTAGTAAAACATATTAGTGAAATTCTGACATTCATAGAGAAGGGAAATTGCCCAGTTATCTTGACTGCTGTTTTGTGCCAGTGAATCAGCTCCGATTCATAGCAACATATAAAACTGACTTTAATAAATTTTGTTGATTGCTTCCATTCAAACTTTCTGAAAATAAGGACTAGAACGAACTCTCTTGATAAAGTCTATTGAGTTAAAATCCACAACAAGAATCAAACGAAATAGAAAATCTAGATATATTACATGTAAGATTAAAGATAAAGTAAGAATTTCTAATTATACACACTATCATTCAATAATGTAGTACTAACTCCCCTGGTTAAGACATAGATTTTGACAAAGAGCATAACTAATAAGATTAAGGAGAGTTTAAAGATCATTATGCTCAGATGATACAAACTACATAGGTCACATAGTTGATTAATGCATCATGTTAAATATTCTGCATCTTTATGAAGACCCAGAAGGAAAGACAAATGTGAACATTAGAAATGTCCGTGTAAGGTGGAGAGACATGTAATCATTTGCTCAGGAATTTTCAGACAATTAAGAGTAAGAATTAATCTCTGAGAAGTTTTCAGACTGGACTTGGTATCGTATAACTGTATTGTTGCTAAACACTGCGTGACCACCGTGTCAGCTGAGAGAAGAGAGGATGAATATGAGCATTTCAGAGGGCACGTACTTTTTCATGGCATGTATTGGATAAATCATTCACATTGCGCCGACTTCTTATGAAAATCTCAAAAGTGTAGTCACACTTTACATCATGATGAGATAGAGGATCAGAAAACTTAAATAATTTTCTCAAGTCGGCACAGCAAGTGAGTAGTGTAGTCAGAATTAACATCCAAGCCTGTCGACCTCCACAGCTGATAATGTAACTTGGGTGTCATTTATGTGAATGAAATTCTCTTATAGGCTTCATGATGTGGAGGCTTTCTGAGCAGAACCAAAGCTGGGTTTCTGAATTTATCCTGCTTGGCTTCTCCAGTGACCCCATCTCCAACAGGATCCTCTTTGTTGCCTTCCTTGTCCTGTACCTGAGTTCGATCCTGGGCAATGGGCTCATTGTCACTCTGATCTGCCTGGACTCACATCTCCACACTCCCATGTACTTCTTCCTCTGTATTCTGGCCATACTGGACGTGGGCTATGTCACCACCACCATGCCTCAGATGCTGGTGCACCTTCTTGCTCACTCTCAGACCATCTCTTTTGCTTGCTGTTGGCTGCAGATGTATGCATTTGGCGCCCTGGCCTTGACTGAGTGCATAATCTTTGTGGTCATGGCCTATGACCGATATGTAGCCATTTGCTATCCATTGCGCTACACTGTTATCCTCAGCTGGGGAATGTGCACACGACTGGCAGCTGGGACCTGTGTCTGTGGTTTCTTCTTCTCCCTAATTCACACCTTCCTCACAATGAGATTGCCCTACTGTGGGCCCAACATCGTCAACCACTACTTCTGTGAAGGCCCCACAGTACGGAGCTTGGCTTGCATGGATACCCATCTCATCGAGATGGTGGACCTGATCACGAGTGTGTTTGTGAATGTCACCCCAAGCTGCCTTATTCTGGCCTCTTATATCCGTATTGTCCAGGCCATTCTCAAGATCAAATCTACCAGGAGCCGTTGCAAGGCCTTCTCCACCTGTGCTTCCCACCTAACTGTGGCCACATTCTTCTATGTTCCGGCTATATACATCTACCTTAGGCCCAACTCCAGCTACTCCCCTGAACGTGACAAGCAATTTGCACTCTTCTATAATGTTTTCACGGCACTGCTCAATCCTGTTGTCTACAGTCTGAGGAACAACGACATCAAGGGAGCTTTTTTCAAAGTGATGGGGCGTGGTAGGGGGACCTGTTGAACTGGGATGGACAAGAGGGCTTTGTTAGAATGTTTAATGCTTAGGAAAAGATCAATATCTGTTTTCTTTTCTTTTTTTTTTTTTTTACCAGCCATGGAATAAGTCTCAGTTCTATTTCCCTCAGTGCTAGTATCCCACATTTACCCTTTCTGCATTATGCTTAAGATTTAATAGTGTCACGGAGGCAATATGGTCTCTCTTCATATATCTTAGCTTCCTATAGAAGCGACACAAGATTGCAGGCATCAAAATTATGATGAGAAGTAACACAGTCAGACTGGAACTTAAGCTATATGAAATGCTTTTAACCCAAGCACGTGGGATCCACCCTCTTTCTATGCCATCCACCATTAGTTTAAATACCTCAGCTAGTGAAATGCCTTCAATCCACCCTTGAATGTATAGAAAATATCCTTCTTAAGCCGATCAACATCTAATGAAATGCTTCCCTCAAACTCTTGTTTTCTAATCAAATCCCAATCATGCAATGTTACATTATATAGGTAAGGAGTTACCCAGAAATCAGTTATATTCCAATCACATTATAGCATTGCCAAGTCCAAAAGCTTGATCTTTCAGCAAAAGAACAGTCTGTAGTAATAGTCCAGTCACTATTGTATAAAATGTTCAGCTTTGATAGAGTCCCAGAGTGTCCCTTAGACATCATCTGCAATGGAAGAAATATCTCAGCAGTCATGGATCGCCATTCTCAGGAATCTGCGATGTCTTCTTGACGTTTTGGATAGCTTCAGTAACAGGACAGGGTCAGTTCTTGCATCAGCTTCCCTCCTTTCTTCTGGGCTTTGCTGGCTGAAGAGAAATCCCTCTATCTCCTTTGCCTGTGAAAATATAAGCAAATAGCCCCTCTCTTTGGGATGTCATTAACCTGAAAAAGGAATTATGATTAGGCTTTTGTGGTTCCTTCATGTCCATCTTTCTCTGAATATGGTTGCATTCTTCTAAGGGGAGTCCATCAGCTTTATTCCGCAAAATCATAAATGCATAGCCTTTTCTCCTGGTGACAAGTGGACCTGGATCCCAAACGCGATTTCCATCTTCTTGGGACTCCTTAGGATCAGCTTTTTCTGTGGAAGTGAAAATGTGTTTATCTGCCCCAATTTTGTTACAAGCTTTTAGTAAAGAGAAATTTTTTTTGGTTCAACTGACTAAATGAACTTTGTCACGCATAAGATTTTTCTTTTCCCCCTTCTGTTTTAACAGTGCAGATGTTAAAGCATTGCTCACAATCTCAGTTAACTTGCTAGGTTTAGAACCAGCAATACTACTAGTTAGATAACCTTCATTGTCATGTAAATATCGGCTCCCAGCTCTCAGAGAATCCAGAGAGCTAACATGTAAATTTCAGCTCCCAGCTTTCAGAGAATTAAGAGAGCTAATTGGGAGAACTTTTTACCAGACTTTGAAAGACTGAGAAAATTCTTAATCAATCCGTTCATTTGTTCTTGAAGTAACTTACCAGACAGATATTTTCCCTCCAAGTTTACCCATAAGGTTGCAGGTTCAATTAAGGCATATTGCTCTTTAGGCCTCTTATATTGTATGATTTTACAACCTTGCAATTTTCTGTCTCGATTGACTTCACTCATTCCTTTCATGCTAGATTTAGAGGAAGTTAGTGGGTGGGTCTTGGGCCCTTGTGAATACCCTAAGGACATGACCCCATATCCAGAGCTTAAAAACCTTTTCCCTTCAATTTCTAATTCCATGTGGGGGTGCTGTTGTTTCCCCACCTCAGCATTCCAAAAGACCCCTTGGTTTAAAGGGTGGTCAGACTTCTCAAGTACTCTTTCCTGATAGTTATAAATTTTTACTCTAGAAATGCAAGGAAGCAAAAATTGGCTTAAGCAATCTTCCTTTTTTATAAACCATGGTATATCAGAATTTATCGCTGCCTTCATTCCTTCTTAATAATCCTGATCAATAACTCTATCAACACCTTGAGAATTTAGGTTGGACTTTCCTAATAAACATCCTATAGTTCTTTTAGGTAGCGGACCCCAATTACCGCTCTTAATAATGTCTGACTCAATCACAGCTCTTGGCTTTTCCTCACAACTCTGATCAACTCTAGTATCAATTTTATTTCCTTGAGCACTTAGGTTAAAACTTCCTAATAAAAACTGTATTACTCTTCAAAAGGGGGCTCCTGTTTTTTGGAATCAGCAGGCTGCTGCAAGGACTTCTGAGCCATTTCTTCGTTAGTCAAGCATATGGCAGCCAGAACAGGGGCTGGGGTTTTGCGAGTTGGGTTAGGTCTGCTGTGAGATTGGGGGATACCTCCAGTTTCTCTCCAAGATCTTCTTTGCTGTGGCTGGCAGCTACCTTGCCTCCCACCCTTTGCTGGCCTGGGTCTGTATCAGGCCCCTTCCCTGTTTTCCCACCTGGAGGTCTTTGCTAATGGCAATACTTCACTGTTGAATCTTGAGCGACATTGACTCACCCAATGAGTTCCCTTCCTGCAGCAGGAGCAGAGTTCAGGGTCTTTCAAACCCGATTTTGATGGCCCTGGATCATGTTCAAACACAGGTTGCATCTTGCTCTCTGTGGCCAGGCTGATTGTCCAGCGCTGCCTACACTCTCTTTGAATATGACCTGTCTTCCCACAACTAAAGCACTTTCTTCTAGGTCTGATATAATTTGCCAACGCAGCTGCCATGAGGTTGGCTTTGTGTTCCTCTGTCTCCTCATTCCTGCATATTCTGAGATAATCTAACAGTGTGCCCTGTTCCCTGTAGGGATGCAGGGCTTTTGTACAGAGTTCATTAGAGAAATCATAAGATAGCTTATGCAGTAGGTCTCTTATTGCCTGCACATTTTTTACACACTTGGAAATAGAATTTTCCAATCGGGACACAAAGGCAGCATAGGATTCGTCATTCCGCTGTCTTATAGCCATGTAACTTGGCTTTCTCTTTTCTGATGGAATGATCTTTCCCCAGGCCCTTAAGCAAACTTCATGTATCTATCCTATTGTCTGTTCAGTAAACGGTAGTTGGGACTCAATTGTAATATAACTCTCATCCCCATGTCTCCATGGGAATATTCTCCCCATCTCTGTGTGCTTTCTTTAAGTTTACAATGACCTCCTCCCAGGTCTCTATGCTTAAAGTTTCTTCCTTTGGGAACCATGGATTGTACCTTTTTGCTACTTTTAGAAAACATTGCATCCTTTGATTTGCTACTTTTACACCCTGTCTTTTCAGTAAGTGGATGAGCTTAGTACCATAAGTTTCAGGTTTACTTTTAGCTTGCCCCATTGTCCTCTTTAAAATACTCACTCACTATTTCCACTACTTATCTGCCAATCCCCACACTGGATCCTCACTAAACACAATTTTCTGATTCACTCTACATTCCGGTGGGGCCGTACAATTGTTACATGGGGTATAACTCATATTGCCCCACGTTGGGTGCCATTTGTGGTTGGAATGGGGAGTCAGCCCCCCACCACTAATCATGGGTTCAGTAAGCACAATTGTATGGTTGAGATATAGAAATACTATATTAAAGTCATAGAGAGCATGAGAGATAGAAGAGAGAGTCTAATAATGGAGAGTCAAATACATGGTAGCATGCTCACTTCCTGAATGGCCATGATCTTACAAGCCATGTCCATGCACAGTGTGGGCCGAGGCGAGATGGGTCAGGGACCCGGCAGGATGCTGGAGGTCCAGGCAGAAGGCTGGAGGACTCTGTTTATTGCTAACCAAGGGTTATATCTAGTTAGTGGGACATGATTACAGATAACCACATGTCACAGGAAGCAGCAGTACCATAAGCATACACATTATCAATATGTAATGTTTTCAACAAACATTGTACCTTCGAATATTGTACACTCTTTCAACATGTCTAATGGAGCCATTGTAGGACATGGAAGCAACATGGCTACATTGATCACTTGCTCTATGGTGGTGTAATAACAAGCAACTTCTTCATCTCAGTGGCTTCCAACAGCCGTTTCATGTATTCTTGTTCCAAGTAAGTTGGAAGTTGACTATACACCTTACTTAATCTTGGCTTGAGGTTGAAGAAAGTGCCCTACTTGAAACATTCAATTCTTGTGACAGAAGATAAGAAAATAAAGTTAAATCAATGATTATTTCAGTTTCTGCCCTTAAAGTGACACACATCCCTTTCTCAAAACAAGTCATGTAGTCAGATCTGATGGATATATAATCATTCTACACTGAGAACAGAAAATTATAGCTTAACAATTCAATTATTAACAATGGAGCAGTCACCAATGGAGTATATGGAAATGACATGAAACATGATAAACTTTCATGTGGAATAGTATGTGTGTTAAGCTGGTTTGTCCAGAGAAACAAATTCAGTGACACTCATGTATGTATAAAAAAAAAGTTCATTATATCAAGAAGCAATTATATAACAAGAAAGCATCCCATTCTAGTCCAACTCAAGTCCCTGAGGTCAATACTAGTCCATAAGTCCTTCTTCAGACTCCTGCAGTCACATGCAATAATTCAGAACATAGGAAAATCACAGGCTGGTGAATGCAGTATTCTGTGGATCCAAGGCAGGTGGAAACATGGTAAGAGTTTGGCAGTTCTCAGCCAGCAAGCAGAAAGTTGAAAATGAGATAGGGTTCTCCTTATGAGCAGACCAAGCTTCCAAGGGACCTGATGCTGGGACCTGATTGAAAGGTCTGAACTTTCCCCTAGTCCGGAATGTCTAGTTGACCAAAGTATGATAATAGAAAACATTAAAAGGCTAAGGTGTTATATGCAGTTAGAATGGGGCATTTAAGCATCAAATATCTGTAGTCAACTCTGAAAAGTAATCACATGAAATGTGGAACCACTACAGTTCATGAAGGAGTTCTGGCAGTGTGGTGGGTTAGGCTCGCTAACTTCAGAGTCAGCAGTTCAAAATCACAAGTCACTTATTGGGAGAAAGGTGAGTCTTTCTACTGCCACCAATTCAGATTTACAGTCTCCAAAAACCCACAGGGGAGTTCTACTCTGTCCTATAGGATTACAATGATTCAGAATCAGTCTGAAGACAGTGAGTGAGTAAGGGATGGGTGGGTGCTCGTAATCAATGGAGATCATGAGACAAATGTGATGTATTATGTGACAAGCCATAGAAACGGACATGAGGCTTGATATTAGTGATCTGGATTCTGGTCCTACTCTTCCTAACTTGCTGTGTGACCTGAAGTACAAAACCTTAATAGATCCTTACAAAAAAGAAATACATCCAATCGTTTAAAAACTCCTAGCAAAAACATCTGGTGAGCTATAGATGTTCTACATTTCATTCGATTATTTTTCAGAGTTAGCTACAGATATTTCCTGTTTAAATTTAGCAAATATTGAGAAGAAATCAAGGCAAATTTCCTTAAAATTCCAGAGACTAGAAAAAGATGGAGAACTCCTGAATAAATTTTATGAATTGATTGTAATCATGATACCTAAACCAGGCTGGGACATCACTAAAAAGAATATTGTAGAACAATATTTGGTCTACAAAATTTCTAAATAAAATCCTAGCAGTAGACACAAAGAATATGTATGTGCATATGCATACAAACATGCACACACATCTGTAGATATGAATATAACATGACAAAAAGGAATTCATACCAAGTATTCAAAGATGGTGAACATTATAAAAACAATCACTGTCATCACATACATAAAATAAAGGAAAACAGCCATATGATCATATCAATGGATACACAAAAGATATTTGACACAATCCCAAACCCACTGTGGATAAAATAACTCAACAAAATAGGAATAGAAGAGAAATTCCTCAGCATAAAACAGGGCATGTGGACAAAACCAATAGCTAACAGTGATATCAATGGAGAGAAATTGAAAGCCTTCCCCCTGTGAATGGGAACTACACAAGGATGCTCTTTCTCCCCACTCCTATTGGACTCTGTGCTGCCAGTCTTAGCTGGAGGGATCAGAACCCAAATTGGTGAGAGAAAGCAATATTCTACTTACAGATGATATGATTCTAAGCATAGAAAAATCCCAAAACCTAGCAAGAAAATTGTTGGAACTAATGGAAAGATTTAGCAAAGGGGCAGGGTACAAAATCAACATTCAAAAATGAATTGGAGTCCTTTATGTAACAAAGCAAGCTCTGAAAAAGAAACAATATATATTAGTCGCCCCAATGAAGAAATACTTAGAAATAAACCTCAGTAGAGGGATAAAAACCAAACCACAGTGAGTGACTGCCATCCAGTGAATTCTGATTCTTGGCAACCCTTTAGGGCAGGGTAGAGCTGCCCCAGTGGTTTTCCAAGACTGTATCTCTTTATGTGAGTTGATATCCTCATCTTTTTTCCATGGAGTGCCTGCTGGTTTCATACTGGTAACCTCCTGGTTAGCAGCCCAATACATAACCCACTGTGCCACTAGTCCCCATAGAGAAACAAAAGACCCACAAGAAATTACATATCACAAAATATTTCTAAAAGAAACCCAAAGAGACCTACATAAATGGAAATCTATATTATACTCATGGATAAGAATAGGTAACATTGTCACAAGTGTTTAATAATCTGGAGATTGGTACAGGGGAAACCTCCATACATGGACCTTGAGCAGACTAGTGAATTCTCTCCTGACTGGCAATAAGCCAAATGCTCTACCTGAAGCACAGGCCACTCTGGTCCTTTCTGGCTGTCAGAACAGGGAGCAGCAAATTCTCACCAGGCCAACCATCAACCATTCAGCTTCTCCCATGGCACACAGTGGTCTCCAATAGGAGATAGAAGGGTGTAGCAGCTAGATAATCTCCTAGCAACTTGGGAAGGGGTGGAGTCTAGCCTGTCAATCAGGTTACAACTTGATGAGCTCATTTGGAGGCCCTGAGGAGATAGATAGCTCACTGGAGGCCAGATACTCTCTCTGCTTGTCTCCCTGCGAAACATTCCTGACAAGACACATGGAGCTATGCTAGAGCCCTGGAACAGGAGGAGCCATGTAGAGACCCATGCCAGCATTGAGATGCTTCTAATGCCACTGTATCTACAAGACTTTTTACCCACTGACCTGTGATCTTCCTGCATTCGGTGTCATTGCATGGCTGTGTGTGTCTAAAGAGGAATTTGTAGACTAGTATGGACATATGGAGTAACATCAGACATATGGACTTGATCTGGATTGGACTGGGATGTTTTATGTACAATTGCTCTTTCATATAAAGTTCTCTCTTACACACATATGAGTGTCTCTGGATTTGTTTCTCTAGTCAATTCGGACCAACACTTTATAGTACCAGGAGTTAGGTACTAGACAAACAAATCATAAAGATGGAGAGTGGATGCTCATTTAACTTCGGCCTCATGGTAGCTTTTGTTCATTGGCTAGCCAGAGGTCAGATATGGCCATGAAGTTTACTGGGTTGTTTTCTGGAAAGAATATGGAAAGTTAAGCTTTTGATCATTTCATTTAGTTGTTGTCATTGGTTATTCCTGTTTGAAATGATACAAGTGAATGTTGCTAATGTATATTTTGAGTTTAGGGGTAAAAATTGACCCTTGAATTTCTCAGAGACCATGCTGCTTAGTGACAATGGCTGACAGAAAGTGAAAACAGCTGACAGAAATCCTGGCCCTGGCTTGACTCAGTCAGAGGCCTAAGGACATACTTCATATCAATGAAAAAATTTAGATAAGGATTAAGATAAATTTAGATAAGGATTGAACTTGATGCTTTAAGAATTGAGTTTAGGATATGGCTGTACTAGGTTTATACTGTGTTCTTCAGCCTATTTTTATAGATATAATGATTGACAGAAATGATTATTGGGAAGTATAAATAGAGAGTTTGTAAGGTAACATTCAACCACCAATTTGAAACCTTCAAATGGGTTAGGACATGCCTGCAAAGAAGGCTCTGAAAAGATAAGCCTCACCCAGGGTCTTGAATGCTCAGGACATTTGAAGGTGAAGACACCTACCTAAGGGGCTGCTGTTGACAGATAGAACAAAAACGGGAGTTTGGCGCTTTGAATTTTGAACTAATAGTTTGCTCCAGAAGCTGAACAACATCTGGAACCATAAGAAACTTTCCTCTCTAGGTAAAGGGAGCCTGTGGCAGCCTGAAATGCTTGCTAGGTGAACAATTGGATCCACTTGTTAAGTGGAAGTGGGAGGACAGCAGCAATAAAGAAACGGGTTGAGTCTGTGCGCTGACATCCATGGACCTGGTTTCCAGGAACTAGAGGAGATAAGATCGGGTTGACTGTTCTGAAGTCCATGACATGGCACAAGGGGGTAGTGTTGTTGAGAGTTTGTGAGAGGCCTTTGATCTAAAGACTAGGTGACCAATGGGCACCACAGTGAGACTATGTGAGGCAGCCCACATTGAGTTTCCCAGAACCTGATCAGATGAAGAGATTTTTAGCCTGTGAACTGGTGCATATTGCTGCTGAACTTGTGGATGGTCTGCCCTGATTTGACTTTCCTTATGAATGCAGACTTCACAAGGTTCCAACTGGACGAAGATTCTTCAAATCAAAGATTAGGATTGTCTCCGAAAAGCACTGGGTTGGTTTCATTGGACAGTGTAGAAATAGGATACCCAAAATTTGGCAGACAACAGCATGAGGTGATTGGCTTCCAAATTTTCATAGGTGGGGAATATAATCTGAGGATTATGATGTAGGTGTTCACTTAACTGCAATTGTTTGGCATAGAATATTGTTGAGCTGTTCACTTATAGACTATTATATTTAAATGAGCCTTTGGCACATATTGAGTTGCATACATTTTATATTTATCCTGTTAGGTACAGATATGATTTTATTATTGTTTTGTTAAAAATTATTTATGGTTAAAGAGTTGTTTAAAAGTGTCAAGTTGACAAGGGGATGTCTGTGGCAGTGACATAATCTTCTGTCAATTTGCAAAGGGGTGGAATACGGCCTGTCAATCAGGTCACAGCTTGATGACCTCATTTGGAGGCTCTAAGGAGATAGATAGCTCCTGGAGGCCAGATACTCTCTCTGATGGTCTCCCTGGGAGACATTCCTGTTGATAAGACACATGGAGCTTTGCTACAGCCCTGGACCTGGAGGAGCTTCATGGAAACCCATGCCAGCACTGAGGAGCTCCCACCACCACCAGATCCACAGGACTTTCCTCCCACTGGCCTGTGATCTTCTTGAAATCAGTGTCATTGCATGGCTGCGTGAGTCTATAGAGGAATCTATGGACTAGTATCCACATATGGAGTAATATCAGACTTATGGACTTGACCTGGACTGGGCTGTTGATGTACAAGAGCAATTGATGTACAATTGCTCATTGAAATAAAGTTGTCTCTTACACACCTATGAGTGTCACTGGATTTATTTGTCTAGTCAACCCGGAACAACACAGAGGATTATCCTGGCTCCCTATACCCCTGGGTGAATAAGACCCAAATTAGTGCACCCAGCAGGTGGATTTGCCCTTCCCTCTAAATCCCTGGGACTATGAGTGCAGTCTTGAAGAGGGGCAAACCAGTCAGCATGGGAAGTTAATGAGGGGGAGACTGGATCATCCCAGGTTTTCCTAGGTTCTTTGATACCTGAAAGGGAAGCTGGGCCACACATTCATGCCCTGGGGCTGGTGGAGGCTGGGACCACCTACCTGATCCAGCGATCAACTCCATTGGAGTTTCTAAACTTATGGAGTCTCTGAGATTAAGCAGCTTTGAAGAATGCCTGGGACTGCCTTTCCCCCACCTGCTTTCTTTTGTTTTGATAAACTACCAGCATAGCCTTGACAGAAGTGGGACCAACCCTAATACTCAATGTCCCTGATGTCCACAGAAGACAGTCATGAGACAAGTTTTGAGAAATTCTCCCTTTATTCTTGTAGATGACAAAAAATCCCCACCATTCAGTCTCATGCCCCCAGGGCTACACCCTTACTGAGTGAATGCTGCACAGGGCCATGATAAGCACTCCTGGGTGAATGAGAAAAAGTAAACAGTTGCTGCTTCTTCTGTTTCTTGTTCTTCTCTCTCTCCCTCAGTGTGGGTGTTCTCCATTCACTTGGTTGTTGGCTCAGATTTATGTGGTGTTTCTTCTTGGTTTTAGTTTCTGGGCTTTTTTGTAATTATATTTTTCTGGCTCCACTTGATAGAGTCAATTGTCCCCACACAATTCAGCCAAGCTTAAACCTCCAACAGCTGCACAAGTGTGCAAGGGCCACCTGCCCTCCATTACCATTTGGTAAATGGATTGGAATGAACACAATCAATGTGAAGTCTCAGAGAAAAGAGACGGTCTCAGCTCATACGAATAAAGGTGTGGGAACTACTGGAGAAGGAATTCAGAGGAATGATACTTAGGTACTTTCAACAACTGGAGAAATATATCGAGAGTTCTAATTAAGAGAGAAAAACTGGAATAACTCAGTAGAATACTCCAAGAGGAATCTCACAAGATAAACAAAAAACTGAGTCCATCCCAAACCAACAAATAGAAATACAGAAAAGTAATACTAAAATATTAGAAGGAGATAGCACTTTGAAAGAGCAAAGCAGTAAAATTGAACACTGGGGCTGAATTAGTGAGCTTGGAGGCAAAATGTCCATCCTAATTTTTTTTCTATCCTAATTTATGATAATACTCTACCAAAAAAAAGCTGAAGGATGTCTGGGAATTATGTGGGAACTATTAAGAATAACTCTGATTCCAGGAGCTCAAGCAGAAAGCAAGAGTTTTGAGAATGAAGAGGGCTACTAATGTATAAATGTGCTTTACACAATTGATGTATGTGTGGATTGTGATAAGAGTTGTATGAGCCCCAGTAAAATTATTTTTAAAAATAACACATACCTGATAGATAATCTAAGACAAGAAGAAA
>NW_022104341.1:85620040-85620995 GCF_000313985.2 Echinops telfairi | reverse complement strand
TTCCTCTATCCTGAGTTCGGGGCCCAAGTCTCTTTTCTCTCTGAATATCTTGACCCATCAGGCTTGTCTGGAGAAGTGGACATTGGCTATGAGGTGCAGATGAGGACACCCACAGGGGAGACTTCTAAGGCCATAGCAGAGTCTAAAGAAGAGGTGAAGGTTGGAGGGACCTTGGGGATTATATTACCCACGTGAAGTCCCCAGTTTGTTAATGGAAAGTGCGAGTAGAGAGGAGCCAGGATTTCTCCCCAGGATACTTAGCTAGTGCGTGGCCCAGTCAAGACTCAAAGCACCTCATAAAGAGGATTATTGTACACAGTAAATGTGAGCAATGGAAGCCTCTTCTGAGAACATCTGAGTCCAGGCAGATTTCCATTTCAGGGCCTCAGCGGGTGTCCACCACGACTCCATTGATGCTGGAATCTCCTTGCCAGTTTCATCACTCGCTGTCTGTTGCACATTTCCAGGGACATGAGGGTGCATTTGCTTTTATTCAGTGGTTTGTCCCTGTTTTCTTGCTGGTGTCTCTACAGTTCACTATGCGTTTTCAGGACAGGAATTCTATCTGTTCTATCCTCCAGTCAATCTCTGGTGTCCACAGGAAGGCAGATTCATGGAATCTATTCAATAAAGGATTTTTGATTGGATGAGCAAAAATAATATTTGCTCTTAAAGAAATACAAAGAGGCAAGAAAGGTTGGGAAAGGGGAAGGGAAAGGATACACGATCCCCCAGGGTGACACCCACCATTCGTCTGTGGGTCTGCATACTAGGATGGCTAACTTCTGGCTGTGATGCGGAAGCTGTGCTACCAGTATTTCAAATACCACGAGGGCCACTCAAGGGGAGCAGTTTCATCTAAGCTTCCAGAGTAAGAACAAACTACGGAGAAGGAGTAGACAGTCCGCTTCTGAGGGAGTAGACTTTGAAGAACTTACAATCAGCAGAGGAACAT
>NW_022104341.1:85588368-85589864 GCF_000313985.2 Echinops telfairi | reverse complement strand
GCCATACTGGACGTGGGCTATGTCACCACCACCATGCCTCAGATGCTGGTGCACCTTCTTGCTCGCTCTCAGACTATCTCTTTTGCTTGCTGTTGGCTGCAGATGTATGCGTTTGGTGCCCTGGCCCTGAGTGAGTGCATCATCTTTGTGGTCATGGCCTATGACCGATATGTGGCCATTTGTTACCCATTGCGCTACACTGTTATCCTCAGCTGGGGAAAGTGCACACGACTGGCAACTGGGACCTGTGTTTGTGGTTTCTTCTTCTCTCTAATTCACACCTACCTCACAATGAGGTTGCCCTACTGTGGACCCAATATCGTCAACCACTACTTCTGTGAAGGTCCCTCAGTACGAAGCTTAGCTTGCATGGATACCCACCTCATTGAGATGGTGGAACTGGTCATCAGTGTGCTTTGGAATGTCACTCCAAGTTGCCTTATTCTGGCCTCTTATATCCGTATTGTCCAGGCCATTCTCAAGATCAAATCGACCAAGGGACGTTGCAAGACCTTCTCTACCTGTGCTTCCCACCTGACTGTGGCCACATGCTTCTATGCTCCAGCTACATACATCTACCTTAGGCCTAACTCCAGCTACTCCCCTGAACGTGACAAGAAAATTACACTCTTCTATAATGTTTTCACAGCTCTGCTCAATCCTGTTGTCTACAGTCTGAGGAACAAGGACATCAAAGGAGCTTTTCTCAAGGTGATGGGGTGTGGTAGGGGTGCCAGTTGAACTGGGATGGTCACGGGGCCTTGGGTAGACTGTTCAATGCTTAGGAAAAGGTCAATATCCAATGTTTTGGACACACATTTTACCTTTGAACATTGTACATTTTTTCAATATGTCCAGTGGAACCATTATAGAACATGGAAGCAATATGGGTATTTTGATCAACTTGCTCCATTGTGATGTAATAACAAGCAACTTCATAATCTCAGTAGCTTCTGACAGCAGTCTCGTATATTCTTGTTCCAAGTCAGTTTGAGGTCGACTGTAAACCTTATTTAACCTTGGCTTCTGGCTGAAGAAAGAGCCCTACTTGAAACATTCCATTATTGTGACAGAAGATAAGAAAATAAAGTTAAATAAATGATGACTCTTTGAGTGTCTGCCCTTAAGTGACACACATCCCTTTGTTCTCACCCTATTGGAAAAATAAGTCATGCAGTCAGGTCTGATGGATATATAATCATTCTACATTGATAATAGCAAATTGTAGCTTAACAATTCAATTATTAACAATGGAGCAGTCACCAATGGAGTATATGCAAACAACATGAAACATGATGAACTTTCACGTGGAATAGTATGTGTGCTAAGCCAGTTTGTCCAGAGAAACAAGTTAAGTGACACTCATATAAGTATAAAAAAGTGTATTATATCAAGAAGTAATTATATATCAAGAAAGCATCCCATCATAGTCCAACTCAAGTCCATGAGTTCAATACTAGTCCATACGTCCTTCTTCAGACTCCTGAAACCACATG
>NW_022104341.1:85585719-85587115 GCF_000313985.2 Echinops telfairi | reverse complement strand
ATTGGGGGCTTGAACTTAATTATAGCACCAATCTATAAACAATGACTAGTTCTTATGACATGACCCTACTCAATACTTGACCTCATGAAGAGATCATTGAAGTTATGAGTGCGATAGTAAAGTTTGGTGAAGAAATCAAAAGGTGCCCAGCTATCTAAATAAAAAATGTGCCTGGAGTTTTAAAGGCTTGTTTATAAATAAGCAGCTATATAAGGGAGGCATCAACTAAGTCCACCTGGAAGAAGCACAGGAGCCTGTGTGATCGAAGTATAATAAGTAATGAAATCCAAATCCAAAGGAAGGAATGCTGTCAGAGGTTAAATTTTGAACACCTGGCTTACAGAAGGCTATGGATGACAGTGGAATCTCAAAATACATTTTCAGGGTTTCCAGATGAATCCCTTTGGACCAAAGTCCGGGGATGTGAATACCCTTGTTATCAGACAGAGAGCATTGTAAAATCCACTACAGCAAGCATGGTTAGGTTAAAATGTAATACCTTCTCATTTGAACTCCCTTTTGACCCATTTTAAGAAATGTTTCCATTTTTAAATATTTTCACTTTCTTTTCTATTGAAGTTTTTCTCTGTTTTGTTTTGTCACTATCGTTTTGTGTGTTTGTGATTTTGTATGATTTTCTGTATACAAACTCCAGGATAGGTAAATCTATAGAGATGATAGCTGGATTAATAATTACATAGAAGCATGACAAGGGAAGTGAGAAAGAAATGGGGGGCTAAAAATAATGAATATGAGTAGAATATGTTTTGAAATGGATTGTGGTGATAATTGCTTACTTATGCTTGAGTGATTAAATTGCATGATATGTGAGTTATGTACCAACAAAACTGTGTTAAAGATGAAGATAGATCTTGTTTGCTGTTTGACTCGCCATTGAAGGGTCCAAGATGACGTTGACAAAGGAGCCAAAGAGGTGGACTATGCCAGTTCTTAATTTATTGCCTCTGAGTTCCAAACCCGCTCTTCAATATGTGCTCTGTGATGGATAATGGAGTTCCTTTTAGCATTTTTTTTTAAGTGAACATGATACTAAGCTTTCTCAGTAGAGGCTGCTATTAGGACAAAGTAGGAGAGTGATATTTCCTGAAATTTCTAAGCATGCCACCGACCCAGAATGCACTGCAACCTTGCAAGCTCTGGCCCCCCTGTCCACAGTGACCCTCTCTAGAGCCTGGCACAGTCCGTCTCGGGTCGAAGGCCTTCAGTAACCCCCCAGATGATGTCGTGCACTCCGCTGATCTGGAAAGTCACACTTTGAGTAGTCATACTCTGGGGGGGAACACCCCCACACTGTGAAGATATTCTGCCCCGCTGGAGCCTGATTTCCACTGCATTTTCACCCCAGGGCTTTCTGAATGCCCACTCACTCTGGAAC
>NW_022104341.1:85574884-85584750 GCF_000313985.2 Echinops telfairi | reverse complement strand
GGGGTAACTTGTCTGTACATCATCCGTGGTGCCAGTGATACTAAGGGGCCCTAGCCATGGATGAGGTCTTCTACATTGATAAGAGACCCCAGCACCATTATGATCTTAAGATCCTCCCATTCCTCTTAGCATCCTCTTGAATCAAAACTCCTGTCAACATTAGTATCACTCAGTTCTTATTTAAACATACATTTATCAAAGCTCTCCCACGTGGAAATACTGATGAAGGATCTTTGAGAAGAACTGGCTATCAGCAGAGTCTCTGTCTGCAGTGGTTCAGAGCTCTGGCAGACTCAGTCTATAAGCTTCTTGCTGACAGGAGTAGTAAATCCATACCACACTAATGAGCAAACAAATGCCAATCACTTGTTAATGTGATCAGAAAGGGTCCTTGCTCTGAGTTGAAATGGTCTCAGCTGTCTGTATGGTAATGGTGGTTTTAAGACAGAAATAGAGTATAATAGGAAGAGCAGCAAATGAAACGTGTTAAGCACCATCTTAAGGAATTTACTCTTATTGACATCTCACAACAATTCTACAAGATGGCGATTTGCTGTTGTTGTTGTTGTTATTATTATCATCTCCATTTTACAGATGAGGAAATAATTGCAAGAATATGCATCGGAGACCCTTTAATGGTATGGCTATTTAATCAATGTACTAAGAGACCTCGCAAAATAACTATTACCTACAGCAGGGGCTCACTCTGCAAGAATCAGATGGTTCACACCCACGGTCCCTTGGGAAGTGTTGGATGGCCATTAGCCAATTTCTATTCCCAAAGTCAGGAGTCCTGCTGGCATAGTGATGCTGCTAAACTTCCAGGTCAGCAGTTTGAAACCACAAGCTGCTTCCTGGGAGAAAGACAAGGCTTTCTACTCCCATAAGAAATTACAGTCTCAGAAACCCATAAACAGTTCTACCCTGTCCGAGAGGGTTGATGTGAGTTGGAATTGACTCACCGACAGTGATTTTCACTTTTTGGTTTATTCCTAAAGTCTCCTTTCCTTCTCGTGAGATTATTTCTTTAGACCTGTTCATAGTTCTAACTGGGGTATCATTGGTCACTGATTTGGGACCCTGGGAGTCACCTTGTCCTTTCTATCTTAAGTTGATTTAATGAGCTCAACATTCATGTATTCAGTCACTCAATCTGCACAAGTTCATAATATTTTTATTCTGCCCGACCTTTTGCTGGCCCTTCAAGCAACAGGTGAATCAGACTTGAATTGCTGCCCTTGCAACCCACCCAGACTTGAAACTCTTAGTGTTTGAGGATTGCCTCGCTCCTGGAACCATGGCCAGGCCCCACCCCAGACCCTTTCAAGATCCTCTCATTTTAAACACCGGTCAATTACTGTTGTCTGTTCATTGGATGGTGGCAGGGAAGGGAGTGGAAAGGCCACAGAGCCCGTAGTTTCAGATTTCATGGTGGTTTAGTGCTCCAGTAGCTCACTCAGTGCTCCTGCCCCAGCCTGTTACCTTTAGGAAAGCCCTCTTCACATCTTTGTTTCTGAGGCTGTAGATGATTGGATTGAGAAAGGCGGAAATGACATTATAAAACAGGGCTAATTTCTTGTCCCTTTCTGGAGAGGCATTGGTTCCAGGGTTCATGTACATGAACATGGCAGGTCCACAGAACATGGTGACCACTGTGATATGGGATGCACAGGTGGAAAAGGCTTTAAGCCGACCCTGAGTTGAGCGGATTTTCAAAATGGTGGTAAAGATTCGAACGTAAGAGACCAGAATGAAGGAGAGAGGTATCAGGAGGAGGATAAAGCCCAGGATAAAATCGATCCGGTCATTGAGAGTGGTGTCTGCACAAGCCAGCTTCAAGACAGCAGGAACCTCACAGAAGAAGTGGTTGATTTCATTTGAGCCACAATAGGGCAGGCGCATGGTGAAGACAGTGTAGACTAGGGAACAGCTGATGCCCCACAGCCCACAAAAGACCACCATTGCCCCGCATAGCCATGGGCTCATGATAACTTTGTACCTGAGTGGGTGGCAGATGGCTACATATCTGTCGTAGGACATGACAGAGAAAAGCCAGCCCTCAGTAATGCCCAAGACCAAGAAAATGCACATCTGGGCCACGCAGCCAGCATAAGAGATAGTTTTCTTCTGGCAGAGCAGATGCACCAACATCTGAGGCACAGTAGTGGTGACGTAACTCATGTCCAGCATGGAGAGGACACTGAGGAAGAAGTACATGGGTGTGTGGAGGCGAGAGTCCAGGTGAATCAATGTGACGATAAGTCCGTTACCCAGGAGTGTACAGAGGTAGAGGAAGAGGAATACATTGAAGAGAATTACATTAATTTGGGCATCTCTGGAAAAGCCCAGAAGGATGAATTCAGACACAGAGCTGTAATTGTCCCGGGGGAAGTCCTGCATTCTCCTTTAGCTGCCGGAAAAGAAGTGGATCGTCTAGTGGCCCTCCTCACAGTGTATATTCGAGCACGGTGTCCATTCAGCAGCTGGAAAGACCAATGGTTCTTGGGATGTTAGCTGAGATTAACACCACGGCAGAGACAGGTTATCTTGGGTGAGGTTCACTTTGAGGATGAAACAAAAATCTTGGGATTTTTGTCTTCTCAGATACAAACTATTTTCTCCAGCACCCCGGTCTCGTTTCCTTCTCCCTGTCAGCCCCAGCACGGCCACAATGCTTTCCTCTCCTCAGGAGCTACCGATCACTCAAGGCCTTGCTTGATATTCTGCTGCTCTCATTTTGTCCACTGGGTGGGGTGGTGACTATTCCATGCTCTCTTCCAGTTCTCCTCAGAACGAACACTCAGGATTTTTTCTTTTGGTGTTTTAAACTTCTGGAAGCTATAGAGTAATAGATAGGGGGGATAAGAAATTGTGGAAGAGAAAATGGCTCCAGAAAAACATGAAAAGTCCTTGGAATGTTTTGCACAGCCCTGGTGGGGTAGTGGATAGGCACTGGGCTGCAGACCACAAGATTAACGACTACCCATCCCAATGGCGATCTGCTCCTTGGAAGCCCTTTTTCTCTAGAACTGAACATTAAAATAGGCAGAAAAGCCTGCCGATTGAGTTAGTTAATCTTTTCAAAGTCAGAGACTGATTCCCTTGTTCATAATTCTATAGGAGGTGATATGGTATAGTGGAGGAACATAGTAGGTAGAATTAGACTTGAGTTCAAATATTGGTAATTAAACATGACCCTGTTCAAGTAGTTTAATCTCCTTGGTTCTCAATTTTCTACCTGTAATATAGGTATCATATGTACCAGGGAGCAGTCTTGTGAGAAATAATACATGGTCTATTTGAAGCCCTTAACGCTGTGACCTGTGACTAACACATAGCATACTTTTAATAATGCTAATTGCCACTAAGTCCTCCCGCTGCCCTCCCACCCACCCCCGTTGTCATTCATTGAGTTGTCAACAAACATGGTAGAACCTTCAACTTAACATGTCTTCCATTAGGACCTGGAGCTGCAAAGACAATTAAGGTATATTCCCAATCCTCAACAGTCTAGTTTGAGAAACAGAGAAATAGCGCTTCAAACTATATTCCAATGTGTTTATCACTGTGGCCGAAATATGTTCTGAACTCATGGCTCTGTGTAAGCACTGGGAATACAGAATTTAACATCTCTGCTCTCAAGGAGTGCCCACAGGGAGGTAAACAATGAATGGCAGTCAAGTGATTCATTCTGTGAAAGGAATAGGCAGGGAGTATCATGGAGCTCATAGGAAGGCCACCTGGGCAAGTGTCTGAGGCTCGGATTTCCACAATAAGAAGAAGTTTGATGTGACTCTTAGGATGAGCAGGAATTAATCAACCAAAAAGTTCAAGGGAGGGTATGACAGGCAGAGAGGAACAGGTACAAAGATCATAAGCAAAGGAGAATGCTGTATAGCCAGGGACCACACTAACACAGTCTGAGAATAGGTTAGCAGGAGATGGAAGATGGCCCTGGCAGACAGAAAGGAAAAGACTATAAAGGGTAGTGTATAACTTGCTAAGAGCATGTTATACATGTTAGGTGGCAGTGGGTCATTGATAAGTTTAAGGAGAGAAACAGTACATTTGGGCTAAGGATTTGAAAACATGCCTACCCTGTCCTATAGAGCCACTATGTGTCAGAATTGGCTCTATGGTGCTGAGTATGGGTTTTCCAGAAGCTGTGGTGGTTTAGTAGGATACTCGTTGCTCAGCAAACCACAAAATTAGTAGTTCAAAACCACCAGCCACTCCTCAGTAGGAAGATGAGGCTTCCTACTTCTGTAAAAAATTACAGTTTCAGAAACCCACAGGTGCAGTTCTGCTCTGTCCTACAGGGTTGCACGAGGTAGAACCCAACCCTATGTCAGTGAGTGGAGGTGACGAGTTTACTACTTGGGTAGAAGTGAACAGAAGGCATTGGAGGAGGACCAGTTGGAAATTATTGGAGAAAGGTCTAAGTAATCTAGTGTTTCAAGCAACATCAAAGAGAAGAGATTAAACAGTGGTATAGAAAAAGTAATCAAAAGAATCTGTTAAGTGAAGGATGTAGAAGGAGAGAAAAATAGAAGACAGGATAGGCTGGGGTTTCCGACCTGGGAAGCTAGGTTGACAGGAACACCACACAGCAAGAGAGAACCTAGTAGAAGGAAGTGGAAGACCTTGTGTGGGACAGAAAATTACAGAAACAATTATATTGCACACATATATAGATTAAACACAGGCGATTCTTGAGGATATGGCCATTGGAGAGTTAGACATATTGTCTTGGAGCTGGGGGTGGGGCGACTTTTTAATGGACACACAATTTAGGCAGCACCAGCATTTGGTGGAAAATTAAAGCACAGAATGAAAGAGGACTCTCAGGGGCGGCTTAGCAAGAGAACAGAGGATCCAAAGATGCTCCCTATGAGCGTGCACATTTAGCAGGTTCACTTTCGCCCTCAAGAGAAAGTCCTGAGAAAGAGCATCTTCAGAGGCAGGAGAGCTTGATGACACAAACCCAGAAGCTAGAACCACTGGGAGGAGAAGGGGGTGCCCACGGTGCCAAATGCAGCAGAGGGGTACAGGTCATCACCCGCGATGGGGGTAGGGGTAGAAGGAAGAATAAAGTGGATGCAGATCGTTTAAGTTTTTGCCCACCAGAAAATTCAAGATTGCATTTCCATGGACCAGTTAATTACCTGAGTTCCACCTTCACAATATCTTGTGTACACAGTGAGAAAGATTTCATTTACCAGTTGAAAATCAATTTCCAAAAAAATAATTAATTAATTAAATCTGTCTCAAGAGTCTCAATTGGGTAGAACAAGAGGATGATGCCAACAGAGAAACTTTACAGAAAAAATGTAAAATCTTCTCTCCTGTCCCTTAGACTGAAAAAAAAAAAAAATCCAACTATACCAAGCTTGGATGAGGCAACAATTCATTGGAATATAGCTAAGAATTTAAAATATAAGGAAATTTCTAAAAAGTAAATTTATGGCCACATCACTGAGAAAGAGTCTTAGAAGTTCATGGGAGGTGGCATGGACCTGTCCTTTGTAGTAACCAAACTACATATGGAGCAATATTTTCACTTCTGGAGACACATCTTAAGAGAAATGTGAAGAAGTTGAAAAGTGATGAAGAAAAGCCTATAGACCATGTTATGTGGGGGAGAACTGAGACAACTAGCTGTTTGTCTTCCAGAATTTGGAGGAATATGGAAGCTGAGGCCCAACTCTCTGAAAGGTTCTCATGTGAAAGACAGTCAAGGTTTATTCTGAGCCATCCCATGGGGTGCAATTGGAAGCTGCAACAGGAAAAGAGGCTTCAGTTTCCTGTAACCAGCTCATTATTGAGAACATCTATAGTTAGGATGGACTGTCTTGGAAGGGAGTGAGTTTCCTGACCCTATGATCAAATCAAGCAGAAGCTAGCTGATTTCATGTCAACTGGTTTGTGGTATGAAATTGGGTAAGAGAGTATATTCCATCTTCAGATATATTCCATCTGAAAGGGTTGGGGGCTTTGCTATCACTTTTTTCACTCCTCCATCCATCTTCACCTGGACTTGATGTCTAATATCTGGTATCTCTCAGTAGGTCCCCTCTTTCTAGTCTTTGTTACATAATCAGTGACCAGAATGTGATACATAATAGTGGGCAGGAAAGGATGGAGAGAGAAGAGATAGAAGGACCAGGAATAGAAAAATAGGGCCTCCAAGTCCACTATGAGCCTCCTCCCTATCCATCCCAAGATGTGGACTCATGCTGCACCAGGGAGATGTCAGGATGTCAGGATCTTAGCGGTAGCTACCTTACTCTCTCTCCCCAATGAGAGCATCACAGCTCTCATTCCAGTTCCAACATATTCCTCCAATTCTCTGATTCCTCTGAACCTTCAAATAACCCATTTTCCCAAACCCTACAATTAGTAACCCCTATTCATCTATCTCTTAACATTCTTTTATCCAACATCCTCATTCCAAGAATTAAACTTGTATACTGGGATGCAGAGAAGAGCCAACTGTCTCAGTCTCATAGCAACAGTCTTTACCTGTCATATCTCTTATACCTCAACCGATGAACTCACTCAAAAGACATAAAAGCAGGAAGAAAGACAGAGACAGACAGAGAAATTAATGAACAGAGCAGAACAAGGTCATAGAGAAAAGCTGATGCCCAAGACGGAAGGGCCAGATGGGTGGGAAATGAAGTGGAGGAAGGCAGACTCCTATTTATACAGAGATGAGGGTATATGGGGAGTATCAGGCAGAGTAGGCCCATGTATAGGGACTGTCATGTCTCAGACCTCTGACTCTGCACCCCTCACATCCATCCTTACCTGGTGCTGGACTCTGTGTGAAATATGGAACTGGAGCTTTCTTTTAATATTTTCCTTTAATATTTATGCCACTTATCCTCAGGGAGGGTAAAAAACTCCAAACAGACCGCTCCTTAATGAGCCCTCTATGCTTTGGGATTCTCCAGGCCCCACAGCATAGTTCCCAAGGCTAAATACGCATATCAAATCTTCTGCCTGGCACTCAAAATATACACGCCCAGACTTCCTGACTCAACTAAATGCTTTTTATCCCTAAAGACGTTTCCATCCTCTGCTGCAGAGTTAAATGGGAATAGACTTGTGAATAGTAATTAGAGTTAGTGCATTGTTTGAGAAGCACAGGTGGTGAGGACTGAGTGGTATATCAGAAAAGGCCTCCACAGGTCATAAAGGAGGAATAGGGATTTTCCAGTGGGGTCTGAATAAAGAGTTCTCTCTGCTCTCAGTTTTCAGGATGCCTGTAGTCCCTCATCTATACTTTCGTCCATTCCTGTTGGGTCCTAGCCTGTCTGTCTTGGTGTTTTCTGAGATGGAAAAGGGAAAAGAATATGTCCCAAACAACTCTGAGGTCCTTCATGGAACTTGATACAAGAAGAAGCAGCCAAGGCCATTCCATATTGATGAGAAAAACTGGACAACTGGAATGCTTGAAATCAAACCCTGACTTTACCACTCACTAATGGTGTAAACTTGGACAAAATATCGACATTCCTGTGCTTTGATTTTCTCATCAGTAAATTGAGGGCACTAACACTCTGAAACAGTTGTGGAAGATAGTTGTACAAAATAATAATAAAATGTACTTTGCAATAGCTTATGCTCAACATGACTCTTATGCAGAAGAGGGCACCAAAGAAACTTGTTTATCTGACCCCTATCACTGAGACCACCAAAAACATCTCCATTGAGCAGTGTAGATAAAAACATTCAAATGGAGAGAAAGTCAGGCCGTTTTCAAGAAAGAATAGATTACCTTAAACCCGGGGAGGAAATAATAAATAACAAGGCAACTTCTCCCCCAAATAGTAAAAGTCATATCAAATTAAAAATAGGAAAACCACAAAAACTTAGTAAATAGCAAAGGAAAAAATAACAAGAAAACCCACAAACAAAATGAACTCAACACAATATTACAAAGAACAAAGAAACTAACAATAGCACACAAAACCACACGCAGAAAAAAGTGAAAGCAATACATTCATACCTATCCATAATGACACTGTATGTAAATGGATTAAATGCACTGTGACAGGTAAGTTTATTGTGCCAACCTGGCCAATGAACACATGTGGGGTTAATTGAAGGGCGGAGAGATAGATGGCTTGGCAAGCCTAGCCTTTCTTATCTCTTGCTCTTTGAAAATCGGACCAGTGTGCGACTGCCTTAGCTTGTTCTCTACCTCAATTTGCAAGCCACACTACCTGTGGGACACCTAACCTGTGGACTGTGTTGCTATAGTTTGAGGTTCCTTCGAAACCTGTTTTGCCACGCTACTGGAGTATACATCGCTTGAGCTGGAGACTGTTGGACCCTGTCATCTGGCTGACTCTTGGTGACCTGCCTTACTGTTTGCTTCCTGTGGCCAGATTGCCTGAATTACTCTACAGAGGACTCAGTTGTCTGCTTCCTTGACTTGCACCTGGCGGCCCTCAAGACTCGAAGGACTGCCAGTGCATTAGCTTTCTCATGGAAGTGAGTTGCACTAAGCCATTTGTACTGCTCTATAGATTAATTGGCTGTTTATTTCTTATGTTATATCTATCTATTTATCTATCTATCTATCTATCTATCTATCTATCTATCTATCTATCTATCTATCTATAATCATAAGTTCCCTGGTTTTGTTTCTCCAGAGAACCCTGTGTAAAATAATGCACCAATCAAGACACAACCAAACACTATAGATAAGGGGGGGGAAAGGGTCCATCAACATGTTGCTTATAAAAAGCACATTAGACACAAAGACAAAATTAGTCTAAAACAGTGGTTCTCAACCTGTGGGTCGGGACCCCTTTGGGGGTCGAATGACCCTTTCATAGGGGTCACCTAAGACCATCAGAAAACACATATTTCTGATGGTCTTAGGAACTGAGATACCACTTCTCTATCTGTCTCTAGGCAGGTCCACCCACATACAGATACACCCATATATGAGTGGCTGGCGTGAAGACTATTACCCATGCTACACCAGGCTTCAAGACAAAATTCTATTGATTTGTCATTAAAAATAACCATTTCACAATATATAATTATATATTGTTTTGTGATTAATCACTATGCTCAAATTATGTTCAATTTGTAACAATGAAAATATATCCTGCATATCAGATATTTACATTATGATTCATAACAGTAGCAAAATTACAGTTATGACATAGCAACAAAAATAATTTTATGGTTGGGGGTCATCACAATATGAGGAACTGTATTAAAGGGTCGCAGCATTAGGACAGTGGAGAACCACTGGTCTGAAAGATGGTGGAAAACAATATGTCAAGCTAATGGCAACCAAAAAAAAACCAAGAGTGGCAATGTTAATATTTGATTAAAAAAACTCCAAGGCAAAATACATAATGAGAGATAAAGAAGTGTATTACATAATGATTAAAGGAATAATTGAAAAAGAAGACATAACCATAATAAATAGCTATTCCCCCAATGAACGACCTTCAAAATATATTAATCAAACTCTTATACAGTTGAAGAGAGAAACAGAGAATACTACAATAATAATAAGAAATATCAATATATTATTCTTGAGGAAGGACAGAACAACAGGAGAGAAATGCAATACAGACACCACAGAATTAGCACAATTAGTCAACTTGACCTATTAAATATATACTGAACCCTCTGTTTTAGACAGGGTTCTCTAGAGAGATAAAACCAAATTCCTGATAATATAATATATTTATTTATACAGATAATTAGATATAAAATGAGAAATGAACTGTTAAATCATATACAGATAAATATACAATACAAGAAATAAACAGTTAAATTAGAAGCACTATAAATGGCTTAGTGCAACTCACGCCCGTGAGAGAAAGTTGAGA
>NW_022104341.1:85571939-85574290 GCF_000313985.2 Echinops telfairi | reverse complement strand
TAAAAACTATTGGGTAATTAAAGAAATAAGAAGTGAAAAATTTACATCCTTTGAAACAAACTAGAACAAAAATACAACATATCAAAACCCGTAGGGCATAGTAAAAGTAGTCCACAGAGGGCAATTAAAGCAATAAACACACACGTCCAAAAAGAAGAAAGAACAAAAACTGAGCACCTTAACTCAAACTTCAACAAAATAATAAGAGCAACAAAACAAGCATTCAGCCACCAGAAGAAAAGAAATAATAAAGATTAGAACATAAATAAGTGAACCAGAAAACCAAAAACAATAAAAGAATCAACAAGATAAGATGTTGATTCTTTGAATGGATCAACAAAATTGTCAAACCACTGGCAAATCTTACAAGGGAACAGAAACAATGCAAAACTATGAATACGCAATGAAACAGGGGAAATTGCAATAGAATCAACTAAAATTAAAAAGATGATAACATAATACTATGAAAGGCTGTATTCCAAAAATTTAAAATTTAGACAGGATGGACACTTATCTAGAAACACATCACCTGCCTAAACCAGCAGACAGCAATAAAAATATCAAGAAAGTCATACAAAGGAAGAAATATATCAAGTCATTAAAAACTCCCAACACCAAAATGCCCAGGACCAGATGGCTTCACCAAAGAATGCTACCACCAGGACCAATGGCTTCACCAAAGGATCCTACCACACATTCAGAGAAGAGTTGACCTCCATCCCACTCAAACTATTCCAGAATATAGACAAGGGTGGCAAACTCTAGAATTCATTCTAAGAAATAAAAATAACTTTGATATCAAAAGTAGGCAAGGATATCACCAGAATATAAAATTATATATCAATATCCTCTGTGAATAGAAATGCAAAAATTCTCAACAAAATCTGAGCCAATAGAATCCAGTAAAATACCCAGTTGCTCAAATAGGATTCATGCAAGGTTTTCAAGATGGCTCAGCATTAGAAAAACAATCTAGGTAGGCCTATAAACAAAACAAAGGAAAATAACTACATATCAATCAATGAACTAAAAATATTTGATAAAATCCAATACCTATTTCTGATAAAAGCACTCAATAGACTAGGAAAGAAAAAGAAATTCCTCAACATAAAGGCCATTTATGCAAAACCAGTGGCCAATATCTAGTTCAATGGGAAGAAACTGGAACATTCCCTTTGAGAACAGGACCAGACAAGGTTGTGCTTTATCATGACTGCTATTCAGTATTGTGCTGGAGTCTTAGCTAGAGCTATTAGGTACCAAAAGGTATCAAAACTGAGCAAGAAAAATTAAAACTCTATTTGCAGATGATTAATTCTATACATAGAGAACTCCAAAGATTAGACAAGAAATTAGTTGGAAATAATGGAAAGATTTAGCAATGTGGCAGGCTACAAGATCAACACACAAGAATCAATCAGATTCCAGTGTACTAATGAAGAAACAAAAACAAAAAAGCCAAACTCACTGCCATCAAGTTAATGCCAACTCATAGTGACTCTAAAGGACAAGGTGGAACTTCCCTTGTGAGTTTCCAAGACTAAAACTTTACCTGAGTAGAAAGCCCTATCTTTCTCCCACAGAATTGCTGTTGGTTTTGAACCTCTGACCTTGTGGATCACAGCCCACGTAACTATGCCACAAGGCCTCCATACTAAAGACTCCATACTAAAGAAGAGAGCTTTAAAATGGAAACCAAGAAAACAATACCATTTACAATAGCTACTTAAAAGATGAAACACCTGTGGATAAATCTAACTTGAGACGCAAAAGACTTATACAAAGAAAAGAAAACACCTACAAAACACCACTAAGAAAAACACAGCGACTTAGATAAATGGAAGAATGTTTCATGCTCATGGATAGGAAGACTTAAATTGTGAAAATGTCATTACTACCCAAAGCAATCTATAAATATAATGTAATTCTAACCCAGATTCCAGCACCATTCTTTAAAGAGATGGAAAAACTAATCACCAATATTGTATGGAAAGGAAAGAGACCTAGCAGAGGCAAAACACCACTAATGAATAAGAAGAAAGTCTGAGGCTTTTCATTTCTAGACCTCAAAATGTCCCGCACAGCCACGATAGTCAGAACAGTTTGGTACTGCTACAAGGAAGGACACAGAACAATAGAACACAATAGAGAACTCAAGAGCAAATCCATCCACCAAGCAGCAACTGATTTTTGACAAAATGTCAAAATAGATATAGAATCTCCAACAAATGGTGCTGGCAAAATTGGACATCCATTGTACACTGGTACAGATAGGAACTGGAAACACAGGGAATCCAGGACAGATGAACCCCTCAGGACCAGTGGTGAGAGTGGTGCTACCGGGAGAGTGA
>NW_022104341.1:85561037-85568518 GCF_000313985.2 Echinops telfairi | reverse complement strand
CCACATGTGATTATCGGCCAGGCTGGCACAATTAACTAACTCAATCCACCCCTTGCCAACCTGGCACCTGTATATAATTCTTAGCTTCACGGGTTTTCTTTTGCTGATGTTTGTTCTTGTGATTTATTTTGTGGTTATTCTTAATGGATTTTATAAGGTTTCTATGGTTTTGTTGGGTGTGGCATTGCAATCTCTATTTAGTTAGCTAATTGTTAAATTAATAATTGTACAGCAATTTCTTTAAATGTCTGGAGCTTATTAGTTTCCTAATAAGGAGTTCTGTATGCCTGACGGGACAAGCTTTCAACACTTAGCCAGTTAGTTGAAAAGTCGATCTTAGCTTTCACTACCTGATTCCACAAAATAGTATCAAGAACAACCTAGCTCAGAGGCTTCTCGGGTCTTTACTGAGCATGCACACAACCCCAGACAAGAGCACAGCCAATATGTGTGTTTCACTCTAGATTCTGTGAATATATTGAAGTTTTTCAAAGCCTTACGAATATCTCATTCCTTAGATTTTCCCTGTAAGCTTTTTAGTTTGCATATGGATTGTTCCAATCCACTGCCTTAGACAACTTGTCAGTTTGTCTTATTATGGTGCCTTGTGTGTTGCTTTTTTTCCTGTGCTGCTGGAAACGATATCACCAGTGTTTCAAATGCTGCTAGGGGGCACTCAAAGGGAAGAGGTTTCAGCAGAGCTTCCAGACTAAGAACAGACTACAAAAAAGGAATTGTCTGTTCACTTCTGAATCAAAACATCATCAGGTACTAAATATCTCAGTGCTTCGAAGTTATGCATAAGGTTTTCAGTAGCTTCTTATTCAGAAAGTGGGGACCCAAGTCCTTCTTCATTGTCTGTTCTTAGTCCAGAAGCTCCGCTGAAACCTGTTCACCTTGGGTGACCCTGCTGGCATTTGAAACAGCAATGACTTAGCTTCCACCATCACAGAACCACACAGACCAGCACAGTATGACAAACTGGTATGGAAGGCTTTGTCTTAGATACTTTGGACATGTTGTCAGGAGAGACCCATCCCTGGAGAAGGACATCATGGTTGGTAAAGCGGAGTGGCAGCCCAAAGATGAAGGCCTTCAATGAGATGGATTTCACCAAAGGGCTCAGGCGTAGGACCAATGGTGAAGATAGCACATGGGCATGCAGGGTCTCAGTCTGCTGTGCATAGGGTTGCTATGGGTTGGAGCCCACTCAATGGCACCTAACAACAACAACAACAACAACAACACAAATCTCACGAAAAGAGCAGCCTTAAGTCCCAGGGCTACAAGTGAGTTTGAGATAAAGCCCAATTCACTTAGTGGGATTCCACACTGTGTCCTTCTGGTGTGACCTATGAAGGACATTGTGTGCTTCAAAAGGTCAGAGTCTAAAGTCCCAGCAGTCTGTAGCACAAGGCCTGCGGTCCCAAGAGCTAGATATGGACTAAGTCAATACTGTCCAATTAGGAAAATAGTACTGGGCATATTCTCCTCTTGGGTTCTGTGTAAATATTGTTAAGCATTGGTTCCCAATGGGAGGTTGCCCCTCCCCATTTTCCTACCAAGAGAAATGCAACTGGCTTCTCTGAGACATACATGCCCTTCTTCCCTGTCTTGACTTGAATTCCCCTACTGTGAGAAAAGGCAAATGACTCCTATCCCAAGGGCATGGGACTGGCAGATGTTGAACTTTGATTTGGATCTCTTGCCTGAGGATGTCCAATGAATGGTGGCCCAGGACCATCATATATTTATTATTTTAATGCCCTCCGTTGCTTTATTATGACGTATACTAATCTGGTTGGTATGGTTCTGCCACTGTCACTGAATATTATTGAAAGTTTTGCCTTATCACCAAGCCCATTGTTGGTGTAAATAGTGCCCAGTCACTTAAGGTTTAATCTATACAAGTCAGCAATTCATGTATCACAGTTCATGGGTGGTCTGTGCTCATATCATTTCCTTTTGTCAACAGTGTTTTAAATTCTATATCATTGAATAAATTAATGACTCTATCACTATAATTACCTTATGCCCTAGGCAGATGATTGATAATGTTCTCTAACACAAAATACTAATAATGTCTCTAAGGTGAACCAGAGACATACATAAACCATGAATATATGAATGGATTTGGAGATCACACTTAATTCTAACTCCAGTGTAATAAAATTACTTCTTATTACATGGTTCTATTTGGTGCTCACCCTTGTGAAGAGATCACTGAAGATTTTGGAGCTCTGGCAAAGTGTGATGAAGAAACTAGATGGTGCCTGGCTATCAGAAAGAATAGCGTCTGGGTCTTAAAGACTTGTCTTCAAACAAGTGACCATCTAAGTGAGACTTCAACTAAGTCTACATGGAAGAAGCATACCAGCCTGTATGACCCAAGGATTGTAAGTAATAAAATCAAAATACAAAGATGGGAATGGTATTAGAGCTTTAAGTGTGAATATGTGGTTTTCAGAAGGCTATGGATGACCAAACTCACTGCTATCCAGTCAATGCCAGCTCATAGCGACCCCCCTGTAACTGGTTATGGGAGTAGAAAGCCCAGTCTTTCTCCCTTTGATCTGCTGGTGGTTTTGAACTGCCAACCATGCTGATCACAACCCAATGCATTACCACTTCCACTGCACTACCGAATGACAATATTTTTTAAAAATTTTTAATGGGCAGAGGACATGCACAGACAGTTCACCAAGGAAGACATCCAGGCAGCCAACAAATATATGACAAAATGCTTGTAAGATGATGAGAGATGCAAATCAAAGCAACGATGAGGCACAACTTCCCACTGGAATAGATAGCAAAAAAAAAAAAACCCTAAAAATTAAAAAATAGAGGTGTGGGCAGATTGGAAGCCTCACAGTACTGGTGAGACTACAAAACTGTACAACTGTGTAAAGTAGTATAGTGCTTCCTCAAACAACTGAGAACAAAAATTCCATGTGACCCAGCAATGCCGCTACTCAGTATATACCCTAAAGAAACAAAGAGTGAGCAAATAACTGCACACCCATGATCCTGGCAGCTCTGGTCACAGTAGCAAGAAGATGGACACAGGCTAAATGGCCATCAGTGGACGCAAGGTGAATAAACCTTGGGGTGTACATGCAGTGGAATACTATGCACAGCGGAAGAATAATGATGACATTGTGAAAGACCTCATGACATGGATGGATGTGGGGGTCATTCTTCTGGCTGACATTTGTTAATCACAAATTGTATGATCCCAATGCTATATTTCAGAATCTTTTCATATTAAAAGAAACAATTTGATTATTATCAAGGGTGGGAGGGGAAGTAATAGGCAAGATGATAGATGGGTGTTGACTTAGGTAAAGGGGAAGATAATATCTTATAAGAGGGAACTAAGCACAATAAGGTGTGGGAGGGTAACAGGGGAAGCTATAAGGAGGCGTAATAAATTGTTAAAATTATTTAATGCAAAAAAAGATGATCTAATATGTAAAACCCTACCTAAGTCACAATTTTAAAAGTTTTTTTTTTTCTTAAGCACATCTCTGGGAACAGTGGATGGTTGCAGACAAGGTCTCTTAGGAACACACTTACCTACTTTACTTGTTCTCCTCTGCCATAGAGGATTGTTATGATTCAGGGTAGACTTGACGGCAGTGGTTTGGTTTGGGATCGATAAATCTGCTTAAAAATTGCATTGTGTAGAACCATCCATCCTCATTGAGTTCTTCTGTCTCACCAATTTTGGTGTGTGTGCGTGTGTATTGGAAATATTACTCTCTGAGAATACAACTAATTGTCATGATGCTCAACCAACCCATAACCTCTGACTTCACAATAAACCCAACGTTAACATTTGAAGTTGGCAAACATAAGCTCCAATGAATAGTTTAATGAACATTTCTGAAGGGTACATATAGTTTAAGGAATTTATTCTCTGACTATTCTCTAATTCTCTAATGATAATTGTTACACTTACTTAACATTTTAAGGCCTGTTCCCATTTGATAATGAACACAGTTTTATTACATAGGCAGAATGAGATGTGGCTATTATTTGCATGTTTTAGATGGGAAGAATGAATTCCAGAGAGACTGAGTGATTTTCCAAGGTCTCAATAAATTTAGTTTAACTAACTTCCAGTGCTCTTCCCACTACTCTCGTAGGCTTCCTGGCAGAAGAATAAATGTAAGGATCTGCCTATTCCATAAACTGAACCAGTCTCTTTGTAAATAGAATTCTGCATATCTGTGAACCACAGTTGAAGTGCTTCTTAGAGGTAAGGATGATAAGACTTCATCTTCCATCGTTTGGACGAGTTCTCGGGATAAACCAAGCCCTGGAGGAGAACATCACGCTCAGCAAAGTAGAGAGGCAGCGAAAAGGAAGAGTCTCCAGGAGCGGGGTTGACACAGTGGCTGCAGCAATGGGCTCAAGCACAGAAACAATGGTGAGGGTGGCACAGGCCTGAGCGGTGCTTCATTGTGTTGGGCACAGGGTCACAATAGGTCAGAACTGACTTGGTGGCACCTAACAACAGCACAGTTGGGGTAGGTCCAATGGAAGTTGAAGAGTCCATACAAATTAAGAAGCTCTGAAAAAACAGTTAGGGCTCTTGCAGACACGGGATGGGGATGGAACTGGGAAAATCACATAACAAACATTGATTGAGTAGTCGATTCACTGCATAATCCTACTTGCTTGGGCTATAGGATATTGATGAGGAGGATCAAAGTACTGAATAGGTCTCTAGACTTCAAGATGCTGATCCTATAATTGTGACTTAGAGTAGTAATCCTAAGTCTTTTCCATTTTTTTCCTTTTTTTTTTAATCAATTTATTGGGACTCATACAATTCATCACAATACATAGATCAACTGTGTAAAGCACATCTATACATTTATTGCCCTCATTATTCCCCAAATTCGCTTTCCTCTTGGGTTCCCGGAATCATCTCATTTTCCTTTTTTCCCCTCCCCCTCCCTTCTTCCTCCCCTCTCCCACATGCACCCTTGATAATTTATAAATTATTATTGTATCTTATATTACACTGTCCGGCATCTCCCTTCAACCACCCCTCTGCTGCCCGTCCCCCAGAGATGAGGTTATATGTAGCTCCCTGTGATCCATTCCCCCTTTCTACACCCCCTTTACCTCCTGGTATCGCCACTGTCACCCCTGGTCCTGAGAGGTTCATCTGTCCTGATTCCCTGTGTTTCCAATTCCCATCTGTACCGCTGTGCATCCTCTGGTCTAACCAGGTCTGCAAGGCAAAATTGGGGTCCATTTTTTTTTCAATATATCCCCATCCATTCCTTCAGGTGAGCCTCAAAAATCTTTCTGGAGTACCTGAGATATGACACATTGTAGTGGATAGGAATCTGGGCTCTGGAACTATACTACCTTTGTTCAAACCTCACTTGTGTTACTGTCTAGCTGACTGGCATCTGGAGATTAATTTTTTGTGTGTGCTTCAATTTCTTCATCTGTACAAAGGGGATAAGAACACCCACCTCCTTGCATTGTTTTGAAGATTAAAACAATAAATACATATGAAGTTCTTAACCAATGACTGGCATATAGAAAGAGCTACTATTGAGTAAGGCACAATAAATATCATGACATACATTCCACAGATATGGAAGTTAAATTCCAGAGACTTTTCTTTCCAAGGCCACAGCAGGGGAATGATGAATTCAAGTCTTCACCACAATTCCTCCCTCTGAGTCCTTTCCTAATATCCCCACTGGCAAATTGATATGAAAGGGTTCTTTCTAAATCTCTCCCTGGTCCTGGATCCCTCATTCAGTCAAAGTGTGTATAATGTAGACAGGAGACCAGGGGCACTGTAGACCATCCTAGTTCAGGACCTACTGAGTGTCTTCACTCATTCCGATTAACTTGAGGAAGGCCCTCTTCACATCCTTGTTCCGGAGGCTGTAGATGACGGGGTTGAGAAAGGCAGAGATGACGTTGTAGAACAGAGCCAGCTTCTTGTCATCCTCTGGCGAAGCCTCAGAGCCAGGTCTCATGTACATGACCATGCAGGGAATACAAAACATGGTGACCACAGTGATGTGGGAGGCACAGGTAGAGAAAGCCTTGACTCGACCCTGCGTGGAGCGAATCCTCATAATAGCCATGAAGATACGAACATATGAGGCCAGGATGAGGGCTAATGGGATCAAGAGCAAGATGAAGCCCAAAATAAAGTCCACTTGGTCGTTGAGAGATGTGTCTGCACAGGCCAACTTCAAGACAGCAGGAATTTCACACAAAAAATGGTTGATCTCATTGGGGCCACAGTAGGGCAGATTCATTGCAAAGACAGTATAGATGAGAGCACAGATGAGACCACAAAGGGCAGAACTGACTACCAGGAGTGTACACAGGGCCTGGCTCATCTTAACCCCATAGTGGAGTGGAGAGCAGATAGCAACATATCTGTCATAGGCCATGGCTGCAAAAATCCAGGTCTCCGTGATGCCCAAGGTCAGGAAAACATACATCTGGACCACACACCCAGTGTAGGAGATAGTTTTATTCTTGCTTACTAGATGAACCAACATCTGGGGCACCGTGGTGGTGGCGTAGCTGAGATCCAATAGAGAGAGAACGCTGAGGAAGAAGTACATGGGGGTATGGAGGCGGGCATCTACTCTGATCAGGGTAACAATGAGTCCATTGCCGAGGACTGTACATACGTAGAGGAAGAAGAAGAGGAAGAACAGGACCCAGTTGGTCCTAGGGTTTCTGGAGAAGCCTAGGAGGATAAACTCTGTTACAAAGCTGTAGTTTCTCCAGTCTCGACTTAGCATGGCTTTCTCTCTGAGGAGAGAGGAGAAGATATTCCTGACTCCTTTGCGGTCTTCAAGGGAGAATGGGAGCTCTGTAACGAAGACATCTGATAGCTTAGCCAATCAGTCAAGATAAGGGGGGATAACAACCCACTCCCAACCCCACCCCTCCAAACTCGGTGTCCTCCAGTCGACGACAACTCATAGTGATTGTACAGGACAGGGTAGAATTGCCCTCTTCAGGTTTCCGAGACTGTAACTATGGGAGTAGAAAACTTTCTTTCTCCCAAGGAGTGGCTGGTAGTTTTGAACCACTGACCTTGTGGTTAGCTCCCCATCTCATAACCATTATGCCACCAGGGCTCCTTTCAATCCACCCCTAAACCAAGAGATCTTTCTAACCAAATTGGCTAGCATAGCTCTAGACAATAGGTAGGTATAAATATTGTTGTTCTATCCAACTAATTTGTTATAATAAAATTCCAAGGGCCCTGCGGGAGGAATTGTACAGCAGAGAAGAAGCCGTGTTTTGAAGCACACAGTACACAACATCCACACACCATAAATAGGCCAAAGTAAGAGAGCTAGGGAAATGTAAAATGCATGACAGTCAACTGAAAAGCCTAGAGTCGCCTGCATCTCCTAAAATTATTCTTTCAACTATCATAAATAAGTCCTGTGACAAGCACGTAAAACAAACAA
>NW_022104341.1:85558739-85560830 GCF_000313985.2 Echinops telfairi | reverse complement strand
CCTGAATCTTTGTCTGCCTCACTGTCACCTTCTCAGCCCTGGGCACAGTGGTTATAACTAGAAAGAACAAATTGACACCTCAAGATGGTCACAGAGACTGGGGTGCTGAGACCTAGAGAAAATTTCTCTGCTCCTAATATTTCTCAAAAAGAAAAGACATAGTAACCCGAGAAATTGGTGCCTGTGTGTCAGAAAGATTATCTGAGAAATGACTAAAGACTCTTCCACAGCTATATTGTTTGTAAGACAGAGTTCAGCAGTAGACAGGAATGCATTTTCCGTTTGATCTGGACTCAATCCTTAATACAATGTCAGCAGGTCTGGAAATAGAACATGTCACTGACTAATTCTTCTCTCTTCATTCTTTGCTAATCCAACAGTAACTGTAGCAGAATGGACATGCCACCTTTTCCATTATGGTCATTTAATGAATTCTTTTTTTATGTCTGGCTGCCGTTGCACAAAATGTGAGCTAAGTGTCACTGTCTTCATGTTCATAGATTTAGACATCCCTGCGCAAACAGCTGGTAAGGGAAACAACCGGGACTCAAACTCCAAGTCCCTTGCTCTTTCTATCGCAGTAAGCCAAAATGTGTCTTCTGCGCCATCAAATTTCACTCAGGGTCTCGTAGGGCTCCAAAGCACATCATAAGCCCGCGGAGCCAACATTGTGAAAGGAAATTGATCCATGTGTTAGCAATGTTAGAGGACAGAGGTGCATAATGAATGACATTACAAATTGTCAGAGGTGTTTGTTTTTTTCCTTAGGACACCCAGAACCTCAGACCAGAATTCCATTATCTGAGACATTACACAGGGAGAGAAAGAGGTGATAGCTGTTCACTGACGTTCGAATAACATCCGATCAATTCTCAGGCTCGTGTGGATGGCCACAAGTGATACTAATACTTATGTTCGAGGCAGTATGAAGTAACATGAGAGTTATCAGAATCTGAATCTAAACCCTCATTCTAACTGAGTATGACTTACTAACTGATCAATGTGAACGATGTCTTTATCCTGAATCTGTCTTCCAAATTCATCTATCCAACTGCCATCTTCATTTGAATGTCTGCTAGGCATGTTAAACTTCCCATTTTCTAAAAATTAAACGTCTTATTTCCCCTGTAAGCCTGCTCCTCTCTCGGTCCTTCTCAACTCAATGGCAATTCGATCCTTTGAGGTGATGAAGGTAAAAGAAACACAGAAAACAAAAAACCCTTGGCTTTTCTGACTTTTCTCTGTATCTTATGTCCCACATCCTGTAACTTATCTCTAAATATTGTCAACATCTCAAAAACATATTCCAAACAAGGTCACTTCTCACCATCTCCACCGTTGCCACTTTGGTCCTAAGAATTATCTTCTCTGGCCAGGAATATTGTAACTCTGGCTTTCACTCTCTTCCTTCATAGTCTAATTATTCACAGTGACCAGAGTAATTTCATGAAACTATATCCGATAAACATTATGTAAACAATCCAAGTAACACTCATCAGGTTTTTCTGTAGCATGCAGTGAAAAGTCAAAGTCCCAGTGAGGACTTTGAGGACTGCCATCACTTCCCTGAACTTATCTCCCCTTCTCACCTTTTCCTCTTTCTGCTCCCGCTGTAAGACTTTTGATCTTTCACACTTAAAGCACAATCCAACTTCAGAGCCTTTGCATTTGCTCTTTCCACTGCTGGAGATAGTCTTTCTCTAGGCATCGCTAGGGTACATCATTCATGGACTTATCTCCTTTAAATATTTGCTAAAATATTGTCTTCTGATTCAGAAGAAAACTAGAGTCTTTCTTTGGCTACAAGTTGGGCTGCTAATTGCAGTGTTAGCAGTTCTAGAACACCAGCTGCTTCTTGGGAGAAAGAAAAGGTATTCTACACCTGTAAAGAGTTACAGTCCTGGAAATGCACAGGAGCAGTTCCACCCTCTTCTATAGGATCGCTGGAGTCACAATAGACTCGATGGCCTGTGTTTGGTTTGGGTTTACCATCTTATCTAAAATGGGAACACTTATCTAAAGTAGCTCCACTTCCTCTTTTATCTTTCTTCATACACAACCCAGAGGAAGTCATTCATCTCACTAAACCTT
>NW_022104341.1:85543760-85558103 GCF_000313985.2 Echinops telfairi | reverse complement strand
AGAGGCAAAACTGTAAGTAGGTCTTATTTTCAGGGGATGTCTTACTTTCAGGGAAACACGGTAACACTGTAGCAGTAAATATCCATTATTACTACCATTATTAGATTAATCCTTTAGCCATGAGTCAGAATTGACTCAATAGCAGCGAGCTTGGTTTGGTTTGTTGAAATGCCCTTCTTTGTTTCCTTTACTTGGTGAAATATCAATCATTGAAGTCTTCTGCAGTCCCCATCATTATTCTACCTTTTCTGGACTTGGCTAGTGTTTTGAATGTGCTTCTTCTATTTCTGCTCATACTTACAGTGGTACATGCTTGCCTCATTCACCTCTCTACCTCCAATTCATAGCACAGGTTGAGGTTAGTGAATAGTGGCCAAATGACTTAATAAAGGTGTGTCAATGGCATCAGAGTGAAGAGTGAATGAGTTGCAAGGATGAACTTCCAACCCAGTGGTTTCTCTATTAATTTCTCTTTCAAAATTACTCTGAAGGTTTTCTTCCTGGAGAACTTCTATCCTGGTCAATTACCTCTTAAAAAAACCCAAAAAACAAACAAGCAGCTCACTGCCTTCAAGTCCATCCCAATTCATAGCAACCCATTAGGGCAGAGTAGAACTGCCCCGGTGAGATTCTGAGACTAAATCTTCACAGGAGTAGAAAGCCCTGTCTTTCTCCTGAGGAGCAGCGGATAGTTTCAAACTGCTGACCTTGCAATTAGTTGTACAACATGTAACCACTACTCCACAAGCCCTCTCATTTGCAATGTTTTAGTTAAAGTGAACAAGGTTAAAAATAAAATAGAGCAATTGTAATCAAGAATATATTGATAGGACTATATTATATTATATTCCTAAAATGTCCTTCCCTTCCAGTCTTGGTCTGTGCCTTTTAAGATGAAAAAATGCGGCAGAAACAGCTCATTTCCAATGAGCACTTACCACAAACCAGTTACTTTACATCAACTATAAGAAAATGGTTAAGAGTATGGGCATGAGAATCATAGGTTCTAGTCCTGGTGCCACCACTAACGAACAGCATAAGCTTGGGCAAATTATCTAATTTGTGTGGGTCTACTTCCTCATCTGTAAGTCAGTGATATAAGAGTACCTATTTTACAGGATTGCCCTGATGGTTAATTGAAATAGTACATGTAAAGTTTCTTAACTCTGTACCTACAAAGTAGTTGAGGATCATCAAGACTACTGTTACTGTATTATTTTCTCTTCACAGGAGACCCTATGGCACAAACAGTCAGCACTCTACTAACGGAATGTTTGGCAGTTTGAACCCAGATAGAGGTACCTCGGAAGTCAGACTTGGACATCTTCTGAAAGGTCACAGCTTTGAAACTCCGATGGGGCAGTCCCACTCTGCACACATGGGATCACCATGAGCTGAAATCAGCTATACGGAAACTGAGAATATTTTATCCTCACAATTGTCTTTTTTGTGAATTTTATAAAAAGAATAAATTGAGATTGAGAAAGGGCAACTTGCCTGATACTGCAGCGATTAAAGGACACAATCCAGATCTGTATTTTCCCAAATAGCAATCTTCACTAGGTTTTGTTCTTTCTGTACCATCTACAGTGACACTGCTCTAGAGTTATGACTTACAACGAGCAGATGCAAGTAGCCTTCCAACTTTCCACTCTTGTCCTTCATGCCCTTTGTCTGTCTCTCCACCCTGATCTCTTATACACTACGCATCCCTCCGCCATAGCCAGGGTCTGAAACTGCCTCGGGCAGCTCCAGCATCCTTAACCTGGCTGAATAAAAGACCTTATTTTGACAATATTCAGAAGCTGCCACATCCCAGTAACTCCCTGGGGGATACTCTGGTTGGTATATTAATGAGACTCATGAGAAATAGGGATCAAGGAGTCCCTGTGGACGCATCCAAATAGGATACCACTATAACCCCAAGCACCTTCCAGTCCTGAGGGACCCCATTACTCAGGAGAAAGTTCATCAATGAGGGAACAATGAAGGTGGAAAGGGGTGCTCTATGTGCTTTTCAGAAAACTTGAACCCTAGGAGGGATGTAGGAGTTGGTCCTTGAAATCAAGCCTGACATCTTAAGGCCCCTAGTTAAGTGTAGCTAGGAAGATATAACACGCTTCAGCATCTCTGCTGGTTTCATCTATGGTCTTATTTTGAACTAACTTTATCTAGGTCTCCAGTAGAAAAATGTAGAACTGGAGAGTGCATTGCAAACTCACATTTTAAAACTGGATAAAAAAAAATAGATAAATTGAGAAATAACTGTGGAAAGTCACAAGTGGAGCTAGGACTAGGGCGAAGAGATCCTCATCCTATCTTTTTCTTCAGTTCTTTCAGCTTGTAACACGGTGAATGTGCTCTCCCCCCTTGGTTTTCTAATTTCAGGTCTTTTCACCTTTTATTATACTGTTTTAACTTTTATAAGATCTTAACTATTTTATTCTCTGTTGCACATGCACTCATTGTATTTGAAGAAAATTAGGCCCCAACTGTTATACCTGTACTTTCTTTCAAGAACACTATGTTTTCAGATTTAACATTCAGATCCTTGATCCATTCTGAATTTCTTTTTGTATTTGGCATAAGGTATGGCTTTTATGTTTTACTTTTCTCCATGTGGAAATCTAGTTTTGCCAGTACTATTTGTTAAAGGACCTTTTTCCTTCCAAACACTATTTATGTGTCCAACAGGATAAGTTAAAAAAATGTTTTCTCTCCCTATGAAATGAGTCTCCAACACTTGTCTTTTGGTTTGTAGCACTGTGGTGACTTGTGTGTTGCTGTGATCCTGGAAGCATGTCACTGGTTTTCCAAATGCAAGCAAGGTTACTCGGAGAGAGCAGGTGCCAATGGCGCTTTCAGACTAAGAACTAGATACAGAAATGGAACTGGTTGCCCACTTCAGAGGAAGTGGCCATTGAAAAACTTGTGCATAGCATGGAAACACTGTCAGCTACTGGAGGCCTAATGAATGAACCAGAAGAACTCTGTTGGATACAGTGCAGGAGACTGGATGAGCACCTTGGGTCAGAAGGCACTCAAAAAGCCACTGTGGAGATGCTGTTTTATCCCAGTAGGATTGACCATGGGGATATGAATGGAGTAAGGCCTGTGGGAGTGGAGGCTTTAGGATCTTCATTTGCTGAGATGAGAAAGAACAGGTGCAAAAAACTACTAGTAATAGGAACTTGGAATGTATGAAGTATGAATCTAGGATAATTAGAAGTCATCAAAAATGAAATGGAGTGCACAGATTGATATTCCAGGCATTAGTGAGCTGAAATGGATTTGAATGAGAACATCACATTGCTTACATGCCAGGAATGACATAGCAAAAGGAATGGGGTTGCATTCATTGTCAAAAAGGACATTTCAAGATCTATCTTGAAGTACAGTGCAGTCTGTGATAGGATTTTATCTATCTGTCTTTGGGGAAATCCAATTAAGACAAATTTAAATTTATGTTATTCAAATTTATGTACCAACCACAAAGCTGGTGAAGCAGAAATTGAAGAATTCTACCAGTCTTCAGTCTGAAATTGATCAAGCATGCAATCAAGATGCGTTAATAATTATTGACTAGTGGAATGCAAAAGTTAAAAACAAAGGAAGAACGGTAGTTGGAAAGTATGGTTTGGGTGATAGAAATGTAGCCAGAGATTGCATGATAGAATTTTGATAGGATTGAAATTGACTGTTTTAAGAATTAAGTATAGTATATGGCTGTACCAGGTTAATACTGATTTATTCTACCTATTGTTATTGCTATAATAGGTGATAGAAATGCTTATTAGGAAGTATGAAAAGAGAGAGTGTGTAAGCCTACCACCTTCAAACATTAAATTGGATCTTTAATTGGGCTTTGGAGTTAGCTGCAAAGAAGGCTCTGAAAAGATAAGCCCACCTCAGGCCCCCACCTTTAGTGCCTTGAGTGCTCTGGAAATTTGTATTTGAAGAGATTGGTGGAGATTGCTGTTGACTGATTGATTGGCAGACTGAAGGAACAAAAAGAAGTATTTGGCTTTCTAAATTTTGAACTGGAGGTTGCTCCAAAGGTGGAAAAATCTTGAGCCAGAAGGAAATGCTCCTTTCTAGGACTGAATGTTAAAGGAAGCCTGCGGGCAGCCTGTGGCTCGCTAGGTGACCACCTGGATCAACTTGTTCAGTAGAAGTGGAAGAAAAGCAGCAATAGAGAGACAGGTTGAGTCTGGCCACTGACACCTGTGGACTGGGTTCACAGGGACCTGGTTCATAGAGGAGAAGCCAAGAGCGGGTTGGCTGGTCTGAAGTTCATAGAGTTGTGCAGAACCTGACCTATGGCATGACCTAGTCCAAGGGTGCTAAGGTTGTTGAGAATTTGTGAAGGGCCCCATGGTTGAAAGACGAGGCAGCCAATAGGTACCCTGGTACGGTTAAGTGAGGCAGCCCACAATGAGTTGACCAGAACTCAACCAAATGAAGAGAAGATATTTGAGTCTGTGAATTGGTGCATATTGCTTCTGACATTGCTTGCATATTGCTGTCCTTATTTGACTTTGCTTATGGGTGCAGACTCACAAGGTTCCAAGTGGAATGAGGAGTCTCCAAATCAAAGAACATGCTTCTCTCCTCAGAGTACTGGGCTGATCTAAATGACCAGTAGAGAAATTAGATACCCAAAACGGGGAGGATGAAGGCATGAAGGCCTGAAGTGGGCGGGGGAATATTTTGATAGGATTGTGGTGTAAGTGTTCACATAACTGCAATAGTTAAGTATGGGATATTTTTGTTTTGTTCACTTATACTGAATTATGTTTAAATGAGGCTAGCACATTTTGAATTGTATGCATTTTAGTTTTATCCTGTTAGGCACAAATATGATTTTACTATTGTCTTTGTATTAAAAATTATGTATGACTAAAGAGTTGTGTAAAAGTCAAGGTGACAAGAGGTGGCCTGTGGTAGTTACATAATTTCGTGTCAACTTGAAGTTGAGGTGTTGAGGTGGAGTCTAGCCTGTCAATCAAGACACAGCCTCACGGTACCTCCTTGTGTGCGTGACCTCCTGTGTTAGTCCAGGTAGACGAGAGAAAACGAATTCATAGAGACACGCATATGTGTATAAGAAAGAACTTTATATACAAGAACAACTGTACATTAAGAAAACATCCCAGCCCAGTCCAGATCAAGTCCATAAGTCCAATGTTAGCCCATATGTCCAATACCAATCTATAAAGTTCTCTTCAAACTCACAAAATACATGCAATGACACTGAATGCAGGAAGATCACAGGCCGGTGGGCAGGAATTCTTGTGGATCCAGTGGTGTTGCAAGCATCTCAGCTCTGACAGGGGTCTCCACGTGGCTTCTATAGCTCTCAGGACTCTGGTTGCATCGAGGTAGGTCCATATGGCTTCTCCTCAGGGATGTCTTGCAGGGAGTGATCCTTGTCAGTAGATAGTCTCCAAGGGAGTGAGCAGAGAGAGAGAACACCTCCTGCCTCCAAGGACGAAGTATCGGAGTTCCCAGAATCCTCAAAAGAAGACCATGCCCACAAAGAGGCCTCATTGGCTATATCCTGATTGACAGTCCAGACTCCACTCCTACACTCTCAATCCTCAGATTACACCAGAGTATATAACTACCACACCTCCTCATACAGAGGACCCTGGGAAGCCACCTCTCCACCCCCCTCCCCCTGCCTTCACCTTCATGCTGGCAAACCACACTGAGACCTGTGCAAGCCCTGGAGATGCATCTACTGCCATTCGATCCACAAGACTTTGTAGCCACCGGGTGTGATCTTCCTGCATCATTGCATGTGGTTTCATGAGTTTGAAGAGGGATTTATGGACTAGAATTGGACTTATGGACTAATATCAGACTTAGGGACTTTAGTTGGACTGGGCTGTTTAACTTATATACAATTGCTTCTTGATATTAAGCTCTTTCTTATACATATATGGGTGTCTCTGGATTTGTTTCTCTAGTCAATCTGGCTAACACAATGGGGGAGCATACATCTGTTCGTAATCTGTTTCTTATTTCTTTGGGGCATATGCCCAGTAATGGTACTGCTGGGTCATATGGTATTTCAATCACCATCTATTTTAGGAATCTTCATATCGCCTTCTATGGTAGCTGTACATATTTACAAGCCCACCAGCAGTGGATAAGAGTTCCAGTGTCACCACACCTCTCCAGCATTTGTTGTTCTCAATTTTTTTTTAAGTTGGACTACAGTTAATGGGTGTTAGATGGTATCTCATGGTTGTTTTGACTTGCATTTCCAGATGGCTAGTGAACAGGAGCATTTCCTCATATGTTTATTAGCCATTCAAGTGTCATCCTATGTGAATCATCTGTTCAAGTTCTTTGTCCAACTTCTCAGAGGGTTATTAATTTTGTCTTGTTTTTTCTTGTTCTAGGCTTGTAATATACTGTAGATTTTAGTAATTAGTCCTTTGTCCATTGTCATTACTGAATACCTTTTCCCACTCTGTGAGCTCTCTTTTAATGAATGTACACAAGTGTTTATTATTAATAGGTCCCATCCTTCTATTGTGTTTTCCACGGAGTGTGCTTCCTTCTTATCTCTGATAGCTGTGTATTTCCTGGGCCGGGGCACTTAGATTTGTCCCAGTTTTCTCATTGATGATCCTAATAGCTTTGGGTTTTACATTTAAGTCTTTGATCCACCTTGGTTTGTTTCTGTGCATGGGGTGAGATATGGATCTTGTTTCGTTTTTCTGCAGGTGGTTATCCAGTTTTTCCATCACATGTATTAAAGAGGGCACCTGCTCCCCATTTAATGTTTACTGGGCCTTTGTAAAAAACCAGTTGTCTGTATGTGGATGTTTTTATTTCTGGGTTTTCTGTCTTGATCCATTGGTCCATGAATCTATCCTTATACCAGTACCAGGCTGTTTTGACAACTATGAATGTATAGTAGGTTTTGAGGTCAGGTAGTGCAAGACCACCTACCCTGTTCTTCTTTTTGAGTTCTTTCCCTATCCTGAACTTCTTCCCTTTCCATATGAATTAGTAATTCGTTTTTCCATTTCTTTCAGGAACCATGCTGAAATTTGGATTGAGATTGCTTTAAATAGTATGGATATTTCATAATATTGAGTCATCCAATCCACGAACACAGGCTTTTCTTCCATTTGCATAGGTCCCTTTTGGTTTCCTGTAGTAATGTTCTGTAGTTTTCTTCATACAGGTCTTTTGTTTGTTTGGTTAGGTTTATTCCTTGATCTTCATGAGGCAGAAAGACACATCTCTCTCACACAGTGGTTAGCAGTTCAGTGAGCAACCCAGTAGACAACCATGTGGAAATTGGCGTTATGTGGAAATGGAGGAAGGCTGATCACAGAATGGAAGTTCATTACATACCAGGCAAATCAGCCAAGTTCACATATAACCATTCTGAATTTCTTAACCATCATAGCCTGTATCATTCTTCCTTCATACTTCAGTGTTCATTGCTGTGACATGTACATTGAAAATGCAAGAAATAGATAATGAGATGGTTGATATGTGATGAGAGATCACTTTCTCTAATATTCTTTGCTCTTTTTTCTTTGATATATATTAATTGGAAATGTATTATTTAACTTCCAAATATTGGGGCTTTTCTTACCTCTTTCATTGCTAATTTTTCATTTAAATTCACTGTGTCCAAATGACATATTCTGTAAGATTTAAACCTTTTAAAATTGTCTTTTGACCCAATATTGGTGATCACACCCTGTACACTTGTAAAGAATGCCACTGTTTGCTACTGTGTTTAGAAATGTAATTTAGATCAAGATGAACGACACTGTCGGGTCTTTTATATTTTGACTACCTTTTTGTCAAGTTAAACCAGATAGTCATATGGTTTATTATGTAGGAATGACAAATTCAAGAGGAATGGTGCGGCATTAATTGTCAAAAGGAACATTTCAAGATTTATCTTGAAGTATACCGCTGCCTAAATAGGATAATATTTAGGAAGTCCAGTTAATCCAACTATCATTCAAATTTGTGCACCACCCACCATTATACATAGGACCACTATGAGTTAGAATCAACTCGATGGCGTGTAACAACAACACATACATGGGGGTGTCTATATGTATATGCGTAGGCATATAAGAAGGGGCATCAAAATATTTGTGGAAATAGTGGAATTAGAAGATAATGGAATGTTTCCATGAACCTTTCTAAGTCCTTTCATATATTTTTAGGTATGCATATGTGTGTATACAAAGATATGTGCATATGTATACATACATGTTTGTATGTGACTGTATGTACATATGACTATCTTCTTGCTGTAAGTCGGTTCTTGACTCATGGTGACACTATGTACAACAAAATGAAACATTGCCCAACCCTGCATGACCCTCCAAGTCCTTGAGCCCATAGTTGCAGTCACCGTCAATCCATCTCCTGGATGGCCTTCCTCTTTTCTCTGACCGTTTACATGTATCCATAGATCTAATAAAGCACATAGTGGCAAAGTTATGGATACTTCTTAGAGAGAACCAAACACCTTGCAAGATTTGTTTCATGGGTTTGAAGGATTATAGACTCATAGGACATTAGTGGGTACAATAAATTTCATAAGGTTTATGTTCTGCATTTTAGCTTGGTGAGTAGTGCCTGAGGACTTAAACGTTTCTCAATATCCATCTAAAATACAGCTATTTGTCTCTAGTCCTCCAGAGCAAAAGGAAGAAACCAAAGACTTTGAGAAGAAAGTTTGAATGAGTCTCATATACTTGAGACCAGAAGAATGAATTCATGCTATTATTTGATCGGGGCCATAATAGATGGATTGCGGTAGAATTGGAGAAAATATAGACTAGAACCCCAAATTCCAAAAACACAAACATAACAACGAAGCAAAATAAAACAGACTTCTTGGACCAGATGAGACTGAGGACCTCCCCCGCACCCGCCCCCAAGGACTGAGCTACTCTTTAAACTTTGAACCGAAAGTAGCTCCTGAAGGACGCCTTTTAATTAAATAAAAAATTAACTCACAAAATAAAGAATATCACCAATGAGTATATGTCTGCCTTAAAAAACTCACCTCTTGTTGTCAGGTGCCGTGGAGTTAGTGCTGACTCACAGCAACTCTGTGTGCACCGGGATGAAACATTGCCTGATGCCGTGCCACCCTCACAATCGTTCTTATGCTTGAGCCCATATTTGTAACCACTGTGTCAATCCATTCCGCTGAAGGTCTCCCTCTTTTTTATTGCCTCACTACTTCGCCAAGCATGATGTCCTTCCTCAGGGAAAAGTCTCACCTGACAATATGTCCAGAGTATGTGAGATGAAATCTCACCATCCTTGCCTCTAAGGAGACTTCTGACTGTATTTCTTCCAAGACAGATTTGTTTGTTCTTTTGGCAGTCCATAGTTGTGGTAGTTACATAACCTGTTGTCAATTTGAGACTTAAGAGTGAAGGGGTGGAGTCAGGCCTGTCAATCAGGTCGCAACTTGATGACCTCATTGGGAGACACGATGGAGATAGATAACTCACTGGAGGCGGAATCCACAGACACTCCCTGCGAGACATTCCTGCAGATAAGAAACGTGGAACTAGGCTAGAGCCCTGGAGCTGAAGAAGCCACATGGAGACCCTTGCCAGCACTAAGCTGTTTCCACCGCCACTGGATCCACAAGACTTTCCACCCACTGACCTGTGTTCTTCCTGTATTCTGCATCATTTCATGGTTGTGTGAGTCTGAAGAAGAATTTACAGATTGATATCAGACATATGGGCTACTATTGGACTTAAGGACTTGATCTGGACTGGGCTGGGATGTTTTCTCAATATTCAACTGCTTTTGTATATAAAGCTCTTTTTTTATACACATATGAGTCTCCCTGAATTTATTTCTCTAGTCTACCTGGACTAACACAATAGTACTTTCAATATTCTTCATCGGCACCATAAATCAAATGCATCCATTCTCCTTCAGTCTTCCTTATTCAATGTCCAACTTTCACATGCATACGAAGCAACTGAAAATACCATGGATTGGGTCAGGTGCAAAATAGACTCCTTCCTTTTCAATACTTTCAACAATTGAGCAGCAGATTTACCCAATGCAATGAGTCATTTGACTTTTGACTGCTGCTTCCATTAGTATTGATTGTAGCTCCAAGCAAGATGAAATCCTTGACAATTTCCGTCTTTTCTTTTTATCATGATGTTACCTACTGGTCCAATTGTAAGGATTTTGTTTTTCTTTACACTGAATTGTAATCCACACTGAAGACTGCTGATCTTCATCAGCAAGTACTTTGTCTATATGATACCAAATGATTAACAATTACTTTAAATACAAATGAGAATGTAAGGGGCAGGTAAACTAGCTTGATAGACACAAAACAACCATAATAGAAGTATTAAGAATATTTAAGCAACGTGAAGAATGTAACCAATGTCGCTGAACAATATGTATGTATAGAAATTTTTGAATGGGAATTTAAACTTCTGTGTAAACCTTCACCCAAAACACAATGAAATATTGTTTTAAAACAAGACAGAGGAGAGCTCATAGACTTACAGTGAACAAACAGCAGCTAAAATATAAAAGTTCGAGAAGAAAACATATGCAAATATCTTCATAACCTTGGCACAGGCAAAGATTTATTAGCAAGGACACCAGAGCAGATCATTAAAAACAAACGGTTTCATTCAAAGTAATAACTGTTACTTACACTGATTAAAGTGTAGGGTCAGTGAAATAGGAAGACCCTCAGTGAGATGGTGTGTTAGGCAGGGTGCTGGAGAGAAACAAAACCAGGATAATTATGATTTTATAGATAGATAGATAGATAGAAAGAGAGAGAGAGTGAGAGAAAGAATATAACATCTATATACAGTGAGAAAGAATATAACAGCTAATTAGTCCACACAGCAGTACAGAGGGCTCAGTTCAACTCACTTTCATGGAACAGTTAATATCCTGGAAGTCCTTCAACTTAGGCAAGCTGCTGGGTCCAAGGTCAAGGAAGCAGATGGCAGAGTCTTCCTTCAGGCAAGGCAGGCAGAGTCTGCCCACGGGCAGCAGACAGAGGGTAGGTCAGCAACAGTCAATAGCTCAGGATCTTAGTGAAGCCGGCCCAGATGGGATATCGAACTCAAGCAATGCAAAGCCACAGGATCCACCAGCCTCAAATGCAAGTGGTTTGTGTACCAGCAGTGTGGCGAAGCCTGTCTCAAAGGAGCCTCAAGCTCTAGAAACATGATCCATGATCCACAGTCCATGATCCACGGGTTGGCTTGGCCCACAGGTGCTGTAGTACACAGGGTGAAGCAGAGAGCTAGCTAAAGCCACAGCACACTGATCCAATAACCAGAGAGCAAGAGATAGATGGGGGTGGGCCATACAGAGTCATTTATCTCTTTGCTCCCCAATCAAACTGTGACCTGATTAATCCCATATGTTCCTACTGGCCAGGTTGGCACAATAAACCTAACTATCACCGATGGTTTGACACAGTGCCTTCAATGACGATAGCAAACATAGCATTGATTGTGAGGATGGCACAGAACCAGGTAGTGTAGTGTTCTGTTGTACAAAGCATGGACCTAACTCGACACCTCACTACAACAATAACAGTTTAAACCTGTCATCTATCTTCCAATCATTCTGAAACTCACCATCATCATCTTTTGTTTGGACTATGTAAGTGCCTGTTAATTGGTTTCTTATTTATTTGGGGTGGGGTGGGGTTAAAATAATACTTTATTGTGTTTTCAGTGAAGGCTTACATAGCAGTTTACAAACACATTGAACAGTTTCTACACAATTGATCTGTGACATTGGCTATGTCCTTCAAATTATGTGAAAATTCTTATCATAATTCTCATTCTTTTCATTCTGGTTGTTACACTTAAGTTTTTGAGGTTTTTTTTTTAACATTGCGTTGGGAGCTCCTACAGATATTATTACAATCCATATTTCCATTAGATCAAGCAAATTGTACATTTGCTGCCCTCATCATTTTCTTTCTTTTTTTTATTAAATACTTTTATTGGGGGCTCTTACATTGCTTATCACAAGCCATACATTCATTATTGTGTCAACCACATTTGCACGTATGCTGCCATCATCATTTTCAAAGCATTTTCTTTTTACTTGAGCCCTTGATATCAGCTCCTCATTTTCCCCTTCCCTCCCCCGCCCACCCTCCCTCATGAACCCTTGCTAAGTTATAGATTATTTTTTTCATATCTTACATTGTCCTGTGTTGCCCTATTTCTATACTCCATGAGGAACCTTTTAAAAATAGAATGACTCAGTCCTGTGCTACCATATCTTTATGAAAGCATTTTGGATATGGGTTGTGCAACATGCAAAGTATTCTCTTTTTAGGAATCTACCTGGAAAACAATGGTCTAAAATCCAAATAACGACTTACATATATATTCCTTCTTAAACTGTTTAAAATAGAAGAAAACAGAAAATTAGGAAGATGGCTATTCACGCTAATGCAGTCATACTTATCACGTACTGTGGAAAAAGTCGGCCACACTGAGAGGCTGAGAGCGGAACAGAGCTTTGGGTAGTCATAGGCAAGGGATCAAACTGGACTGAGGCAGCTGAAGGAGGATAGCCCTGGTAAACACCCCAGACTTTTAGTCTGGGGTCATTAGAGGACTGTGACTTAGTCAGAAATATACTTATAAAGGAAGACTGAAGCCCAGTTCAATCCCTGATTGATGTAAAATACTCTCCCAAGGCTCTGCCTGCCTGAAGCAAAAGTGAATTCACTCTGAAGAATGGTCATCTAGCGCATCAAATTATCGCTATTGTTGTTTTAGTACAGCGTCTAGCATTTGATCAAAAATGACTAGCCAAGATGGGCCGTAGAAAACAGAGCTGTTGGAGCTGTCAGACATGGGCCTTTCAATAATGGTCATTAAGAGGACAAATACTGTAGGAGTCCACGGAGGAAGGAGCAAGCAGCAGAACGGGCACAAGCACAAGCAGGCAGGCCCTCCCGTCTCCTGGCCCAGCACCAGACAGCCTGGTAAAGAGTCGAGCCAGTGTCAGTGAACCACACGCCATCCGCTACAGCTAAGGACAGTGTAGGTCACTCGGCTGGAAGGCACTTCAGGACAGCTAGGATCAAATGGATTGGGGGGGGGGGGAATAATAGATCTGCCTTGGGGTTTGGAGTTATTTGGGGGGTGGGGGGGGTGTTGATGCTATCTGTTGAGTGGAAGCCAAGTGGATCTAGGGTGAGGTTGCCCTGAGAGGGAGGCGGCCCTGTCAGTGGGATGAGGTTCAATGATGGGAGGTTCAAGAGCAGGGAGAGGGAACAGTCGAGTTTGGGGGGAACATGGGCATATGGCTGTTGAGGGGAGGGGAGGGAGGACTGAACGCCAGGAGAGGGGAGGAGAATCGGAGGATGCTCTTGGGAACATTAGGTGGGGAGGGTCTTTAGTGGTGTGCAGTGGGTGGGCAGAATTGACATACTGCATGTAGGGGTATCCCAGGACCCAGACTGGGTGCCATAGAACATGGGACGCTGAATCCTGGATCTTTGGGGCACACAGCATGCTCCAGACAAGGCAGCATCAGTGAGACGCCATATGTGGCCACATTGGGTGAACTGGATTCGACCTCAGACATCGTGTCTGAGGAAGCACAAGACTGTGCCAAGAGCGGTCCACTGTTGGATGGTGGGCAGAGTCTTGACCCATCAGCGTCCCGCATGCCGTATTAAAACATGTGTATTATTCCGGCAATCCAGTGATGGCCATTCCATTATAGTGTGCGTATGCTTGTGTGTATTAGGGTGCACTGGGGGTCGCCCTGTTGAAGCTTTGTTGTTTGTTTCTCTGTTTTTTGGTAAATGAAACCCAGTGACATTGAGACTATGGGGAAAGAAAATATAACAAGGGTGTGGGGGGAGGGATGATATAGAAGGGTGGGGAAGGTAGGAAGGAGATGACATCAAGAAACCCAGGAAGGCAAATATGTTCCAGTGTTTCTCCACCTCCCTCACGCCGCCACCCTGTCATACACTTCCTCATGTGGCAGTGACCCCCACTTCATAACCATAAGTTTGCTACTGTAATGAATCACCAGCTCCTGTAGTTACTAGAGTCAGGAGAACTCTCCAACCTAGTACCTGACCCACAGACTTGGAAACAACCTGGACTTGGACTTACCCTCTTCTATAATTGTGTGAGCCATTTTCTTTCTTTAAAAAAAAATCATTTTATTGTGGGCTGTTACAACTCTTATCACAATCCATCCATCCATCCATTGTGTCAAGCACATTTGTACATTTCTTGGCATCATCATTTTCAAAACATTTTCTTTCTACTCGAGTCCTTG
>NW_022104341.1:85537095-85542374 GCF_000313985.2 Echinops telfairi | reverse complement strand
AAAAACTGACAAAAAAAGAAAAGCCTACAAATAGTTCAAAGTCTGCTTGTTGACCTTTAGGAGTGATTTCCAGAGGAGTCTGATGGAATGCTATGCCCTGGCCCCACAGTCTATTTTTGGTATTCCCTGGGTCTTTATTGCTTTGCTGCCCTTGATGATCTGTTGCATGTCCTTAGTGTTTTCTCCAAGTATGATGTGGTCAGATTGGACACAATTCCCGCACGGTGTGTCCACTGTTGTCCCCCATAGTGCTATGAGTCAGTGAGGGATATCGTGTCTCCTGATGGGGCCAGCCCTATAGTCCTCTCTGTGCATTGGCTGCTCTTAGCAGGAATATCATCCTCGGGGCTTGGTGGGCCAGGATGTGCTCCACTCTCTCTCGCTCCCTCACCACAGAGCTCCTGTGTGCTCTGATCCGACGTGTCACTCTCCCTGAGCAGCTTCAGTGCTGTCTTCTGAAGTGAATTCTTTGGGTGTGGGGGTGGGGAGGGATGTCTATGTAGTTGGGATTAGGGCTGGCCCCACAGACCTCTCTATTGGTTCCCTGTGTCATGCCGGTATATTGCATTCACCTCTTGGCACACTGGGTTGAAGTCTGGTCCCTCTCTCCATGTGGAGATATAAACAACACCCTCCCCTTGGCACGGTTAGTGCCCTGTTCCCCCACTACCCAAGTCCTTTTCTTTTTTTTCTTTTCCCCTCCTTTTTAGCTGGCTACCATTTGTATCCCTGGATTTGGTCTGGCCCCTGCCATACTACCTGGACCTCACCCGGGAATGTATGCATAGAATAGCTTTTTCCCTATGCCCCTTTGGCATTTTTAAGCTTACCATGGCAGACTCATGTTATACTTGTGCTTTTGTGCTTGGCTCACTTCGCATCATTTCCTCCAGTTCTTCCCATGCGGCGATGTGCTTCATGCATTCATCACTGCTTATTAGCGATGCATAGTACACCGTTTTATGTATGTACCATGGTTTTTTAATCCATTCGGCTGTTGTTGGAAATTTGGGTTGTTTCCAACTCCTTGCTATTGTGAACTGTGCTGTGATGGACATTGGGGCAGAGATGTCTGGTCGTGGTTTGTTTCTTGCCTCTTCTGGGTATATGCCGAGTAGGAGGATCGCTGGGTCGTATGGTAACTCAATTTCCATTTGTTTTAAATATCACCAAATTGATTTCCATAGTGGCTGTACATACCTACAGGTCCAGCAGCAGTGGATGAGAATTACTATCTCACCACAGCCTCTCCAACACTTGTTGCTTTCTGATTTTTTGAATTGGACTGTCTTTGAGGGTGTTTGTTAGATGTTATCTCATGGTTGTTTTAATTTGCTTTCCCTTATGGTTAATGATCAGGAACATTTTCTCATATGTTTATTGGCCATTCAGATTTCTGTCCTGGTGAAATTTCCGTTCAGATGCTTTGCCCACATCTTTTGGGGACAATTAGTTTGTTTTCTTTTTTCTTTTTGGAAGCTAGCAAAGTACTGTAGCTTTTAGTAATAAGGCCTTTGTCTGATGTGCCATTGCTAAAGATGTTTTCCCAGTCTGTGGGCTTTCCTATTACTCTCTTGGTGAATTCTTTCTATGTATACAGGCGTTTTATCTTCAGTATATCCCACTTGTCAACTTGTGACTCCTCTGTATTTGTGTCCTTCCCTATTTCTGATAGCCTATATTTTCCCCATGCCAACGTTCTCAGGTTAGTCCCAGTTCCCTCAAGGATAGCCCTAATAGTTTGGGGTTTTATGTCAAGATCTGTGATCCACTTTGAGTTTATTCTCATGCATGGAGGGAGGTAAGGGTCATGCTTCATTTTTCTGTAAGTAGATGTCCACCTTTTCCAGCAAAACTTGTTAAAGAGTGCACCAGATTCTCATTTGATATTTCTGGGGACCTTATCAGAGATCAGTTGTCTGTATGGGGATGGTATTATTTGTTTTCAGTTCTTTTCCACTGGTCTGAGTACCTGTCATTATACAATACCATGTAGTTTTGACCCCTGTGACTGTATAATATGTGCTAATGTCAGGTAAAGCAAGCCTTCTCATTGTGTCATTGTTGAGGAATCCTCTGCTAATTCTTGGCTTCTTCCCTCTCCAAATGAAGTTAGTAATCAGTTTTTCCAATTCTTTCAAGAAAGATGACGATATTTGTATCAGAATAGCATTAAACTTATATAGTGCCTTGGGCAGAATTGACATATTTACTATATTGAGTCTTCTGATCCATGAGCATGGGATATTCTTCCATTTGTTGATGTCACTCTTGGTTTCTTGTAATAGTGTTCTGTAGTTTTCCTCGTACAAATCTTTTTTTATTTTTTAAGTCAGGTGTATCCCTAGATATTTCAATTTATGCTTTGCTATTGTGAAGGGTACTACTTTTATGGTTCCATCTTCTGTGGTCTTGTCTGATGTGTATATCAGTCCAATAGACTTCTCTGTGTTGATCTTGTATCCTGCCACTTTTCCATATTCCTCAATTGTAACCCCTTTGTGTAGCTTTTGAGATTTTCCATATATAAAATCATATCATCTGTGAATAAGGATTGTCTCACCTCTTCCTTCTCCAGGTGAATACCTTTGATGTCTTTTCTTTGCCTTATGCTGTTAGTTAGGACCTCTAGTATGATGTTAAGTAAGAGTGGGTACGAGGGGTATCTTTGTCTGGTCCCCTTTTCCAGTGGGATTGTTTTCGCCTTTTCTCCATTAACTACCATGTTGGCTGATGGTTTTTCATATACAGCTTGCATTGTATTGAGGAATTTTCCTTCCATTCCTATCTTCTTGAGGGTCTTAAACAAGAATGGGTGTTGGATGTTGTCGAATGCTTTTTCCGTATCTCTCGATATTATCATGTGGCTCTTATAATGTTTCATGTCAATGTGGCAAATAATATTAATGGTCTTTCCTATGTTGATTACAGTCTTTATTTTCTGAGCATATTGATTTTGGATATTTTCCATTTGCTCATGAGTTTTCTAGTTCAATAATCTTCTGCCATGTCTAATTTTCTATTGAATCAGCTGATGAATTCTTAATTTCAGTCTGTTTTTAGTTCTAGGATTTTACTTGATTTTTTTTTAATGAGCTATAATTTTTGGTGCTACCCTATAGGGCAAGATAGAATTACCTCCTGTGAGTTTCCAAGACTGCAACTCTTTATGAGAGTTATAAACCCCATCTTTCTCTTGTAGATCAATTGGTGGTTTTGAACTGCCTACCTTGAAGTATCAGCCAATCTGTAGCCACTATGATGTCTCAAATGACATTGAGGTTGGCTTTTGGCTTTTTGAAATATTTGTGAAATTTTCCATATTTTTATATTTTTCTCAACAGAAAGGATACTTTAATTATAGTAAAACATATTAGTGAAATTCATGACATTCATAGAGAAGGGAAATTACCCAGTTATCTTGACTGTTGTTTCGTGCCACTGAATCAGCTCTGATTCATAGCAACATATAAAACCGACTTTAATAAGTTTTGTTGATTATTTCCATTCAAACTTTCTGAAAATAAGGAATAGAATGAACTCTCTTGTTGAAGCCTATTGAGTCAAAATCCTCAACAAGAATCAAATGAAATAGAAAATCTATGTATATTACATTTAAGATTAAAGATAAAGTAAGAATTTCTAATTATAACCACGATCATTCAATAATGTAGTACCAGCTCCCCTGGTTAAGACATAGAGTTTGACAAAGAGCATAACTAATAAGATTAAGGAGAGTTTAGAGATCATAATCCTCAGATGATACAAACTACATAGGTCACATAGTTGATTAATGCATCATGTTAAATATTCTGCATCTTTTTGAAGACCCAGAAGGAAAGACAAATGTGAACATTAGTAATGTCCGTGTAAGGTGGAGAGATATGTAATCATTTGCTTGGGAATTTTCAGACAATTAAGAGAAATATTTAATCTCTGATAAGTTTTCAGACTGGACTTGATATGGTATAACTGTATTGTTGCTAAACACTGTGTGACCACTGTGCCACCTGAGAGAGAAGAGAGGATGAATATGAGCATTTCACAGGGCACGTATTGTTTCAAGGCATGTTATTGGACACATCATTCACATTGCCCCGACTTCTAATGAAAATCTCAAGAGTGTGTATTATTAGTCACACTTTACATCATGACGAGATAGAGGATCAGAAAGCTTAAATAATTTTCTCAAGTTGGCACAGCAACTTAGTAGTGTGGTCAGAATTAACATCCAAGCCTGTCGACCTCCACAGCTGATAACATACCTGGGTGTCATTTATGTGAATGTAATTGTCTTATAGGCTTCACGACGTGGAGGCTTTCTGAGCAGAACCAAAGCTGGGTTTCTGAATTTATCCTGCTTGGCTTCTCCAGTGACCCCATCTCCAACAGGATCCTCTTTGTTGCCTTCCTTGTCCTGTACCTGAGTTCGATACTGGGCAATGGGCTCATTATCACGCTGATCTGCCTCGACTCACATCTCCACACTCCCATGTACGTCTTCCTCTGTATTCTTGCTATACTGGACATGGGTTATGTCACCACCACCATGCCTCAGATGCTGGTGCACCTTCTTGCTCGCTCTCAGACCATCTCTTTTGCTTGCTGTTGGCTGCAGATGTATGTGTTTGGTGCCCTGGCCTTGACTGAGTGCATCTTCTTTGTGGTCATGGCCTATGACCAATATGTAGCCATTTGCTACTCATTGCGTGATAGGGTCCTCCTTATGAGCAGACCACGCCTCTAAGGGGTACAGCATCAGGCTGGGACCTGATTGAAATGTCTGAGCTTACCCCTAGCCAGGGTGTCTAGTTGACGTTGATGTGAATACCAATGTAGGGTAATAGAAAACATTAAAAGGCTAAGATGTTATATGCAGTTAGAATGGTACATTTAAGCATCAAATATCTGTAGTCAATTCTGAAAAGTAACCACATGAAATGTGGAACCACTACAGTTCATGAAGGAGTCCTGGCAGTGTGGTGGGTTAGGCTCGCTAACTTCAGAGCCAGCAGTTCAAAATCACAAGTCGCTTATTGGGAGAAAGGTGAGTGTTTCTACTCCACCAATAAAAATTTACAGTGTCCCAAAACCCACGGGGAAGTTCTACTCTGTCGTATAGGATTACTATGATTCAGAATCAGCCTGAAGACAGTGAGTGAGTAAGGGATGAGTGGGTGCTCCTAACCAATAGAGATCATGAGACAAACGTGATGTATTATGTGGCAAGCTATAGAAGGCTTGATATTAGTGATCTGGATTCTGGTCCCACCCTTGCT
>NW_022104341.1:85535879-85536888 GCF_000313985.2 Echinops telfairi | reverse complement strand
AGTTGGCTACAGATATTTCCTGTTTAAATCTAGCAAATATTAAGAGAAGAAATGAAGCCAAATTTCCTTAAAATTCCAGAGACTAGAAAAAGATGGAAAACCCCTGAATAAATTTTATGAATTGAATGTAATCATGGTACCAAAACCAGGCAGGGACATCACTAAAAAGAATATTGTAGACCCATATTTGTTATGAAAATAGACACAAAATTTCTAAATAAAATCCTAGCGATGGACTCAAAGAATATGTGTGTGCATATGCATGCGAACATGCACACACATCTGTAGATATGAATATATCATGCCAAAAAGGAATTCATACCAAGTATTCAAAGATGTTGCACATTAGAAAAACAATCACTGTCATCACATAGATAAAATGATGGAAAACAACCATATGATCATATCAGTGGATACATAAAAATTACTTGACACAATCCCAAACCCACTGCGGATAAAAGCACTCAACAAAATAGGAATAGAAGTGAAATTCCTCAGCATAAAACAGAGCACGTGGACAAAACCTATCGCTAACAGTAATCTCAATGGAGAGAAACTGAAAGCCTTCCCCCTGTGAATGGGAACCACCCAAGGATGCTCTTTCTCCCCACTCCTATTGGACTCTGTGCTACAAGTCTTAGCCAGAGGGATCAGAACCCAAATTGGTGAAGAGAAAGCAAAATTCTATTTACAGATGATATAATTCTATGCATAGAAAAATCCCCAGACCTAGCAAGAAAATTGTTGGAACTAACGGAAAGATTTAGCAAAGGGGCAGGGTACAAAATCAACATTCAAAAATGAATTGGAGTCTGTGTTAGACAGGGTTCTCTAGAGAGATAAAACCAAATTGCTGATAATTTAATAAATTTATTTATAAAGATAATTAGATATGTAACAAGAAATGAACTGTTAAATCATATACAGATAAATATATAACACAAGAGATCAACAGTTAAATTATAAAGCACTACAAATGGCTCAATGCAACTCACGTCCGTGAGAGAGA
>NW_022104341.1:85478745-85501986 GCF_000313985.2 Echinops telfairi | reverse complement strand
AAGTTGAGAGCTAGTTTAGTAGCTTCTTTCTATTTTTCTATGATTTCGAAATTTCCTATAGTTAGTGTGTATTATGTTTAAAATAAGGAATGTGTGATTTCCATCTCCCTTTAAATTCATCCATGCCTACATTCATCCAAGTATATTTTTAGAGAATACTCATTTCTTTGGCTGATAAATGTTCCAAGAAAGACTTTGTGATCAAACAAATTTGGGGGAAAAGCTCTGTTAACCAGTTATCATAGCTATTTTTCTTGTTTCCAATTTTTATTCACTAAAATCAGAATTCTCAAAGCTTTAAACGTACTTTTGTATCCTAAGGAGCCCTGTGGCACTGTTAACATATTAATATATGTTATTTCAGGCTCTTTAATGTGAATATATAGGTATTTGATCAGATGCTTATATACACAATTACATCTTGATGTTTTTATATTATGTCATGCTTGGAATGTAAATAAATATTACTTCAAAATAGGGTATGTAATATGGATTGCGTTTAATAGTTAATGAAGTTGTATGTCATATTTATATCTATTTCCAGTTAATTCTTTGACTAACAGCTTTGTGCATAAAACTTAGCCTGCATTTCTGATTTTTTTTTCTGTAGAACAATGTCCTAGAAGTGACATTTCTGAACCCATGTGTACAAACATTGGAAATGCTCATTATGCACATGGTTGTGTCCTTCCCGTTCATTAGTATTTCTATTAAATGAATGAATATATGTAACACTTTTAAAAGCATGCCTTCTATGTAAATGCTAATTGATAGAGCCACACTTACTCATGATTCCTATTTATGTAACTAATATGCTGAGTGCCGCCTATAAGAAGGGCACTTCACTAGAAAGGTCGAACCATGTCCAGCTGTGAATGTGAGTATCAGTTTCAAGGATTCCTTCTTGCATTGTGTACCATTATTTTTCGAGACCTTGCTAGTTTTTAGTGAACAATTGTATTCCATTGACTCTTGATATTTGTTAATAACAAAAGCTAGCAACGTTTTCATGTAATTATGGCTGAACAGCAATAGCTAACCCTATGTATATCCCTCCTTAATTTATAGCTGCCACGATTTTCTGTCTATTGCTCATCCTAACTGCCCTTCTCACCTTTGTCCTCCCTCCGGTACTTCCTGTGAGTTGTTCATTTATTCACACATAAAATATCTGTTAAGGGCCCGTGTGTGGGCAGCATGCATGGCGCAGTCTCTGAAGAGATCACAGTGAACTGGCCTGTCATGGTCCCTGCGCTTCATGGCACTTGCTGTCTGACAGAGAGGAGAGGTGCTGAGCCCGGTGCCTTTCTTACGACAAGAGAGAAGTACAGGGTACTTGGGGGCCTGACTCATGACCGGGCTCCAGATGACCGCAAATGAACAGAGAAAAGGATAGGGCGGAAGGGGGTTAGGGCTGCAGATGAGGAGAGTGTTTCATTAACAGGTGCAACAAACGTGAAGGCCCCAAAGTGGGAAAGAGTATGACGCATTCGAGGCAATGAAAGCAGTCTGGTTTACACTGAGTAAGAGAAGGAGGGCCACAGAGGCCCGGGATGAGTCTAGGGGAGGCAACGGGGTCAGAGCAGAACTGGCCTCACACCTGACTTCTCTCCCACGTGTGCATTAGATGTAAGCACATGTTATATCAAAACATAGATGGCTCTTACTCATTCCTCCTCTCTGGGCCAAGAATCTATGTCAATGTCATTGCTACCAAAGACCATGTGTGGCTTCAGAGGGGGTGAGCCTTTCCCAAGATTCAGCCACAACTTGACTGAACCTAACAACAGCATATTTACCATAAGAAGATTTTATGAAAGTTAATTGAGATCTTATGTGTACTTTTCCAATAAGGTGCATTCAGTAAACATTATTCTTTTTTTTATAAATCTAGCCACAGGGCACACTCCAAATCATGTTCTTTTTGTCTCAATAAAACATCTTTCATGATTCTGACACATCCTTTTTGCTGCCCATTGAGACCTTTAGAATAAAAGGGGATGAAAGGACTAAAGGGTAAAGGGTGGATTGCCCCCTAAGCACCTGTGTAGAGCTGAGATTTGGGACTGAGAGGAAGTGTATACTGGTGCTATTGGGGCATAAGAATGAATATTTAGGGCAACTGGATGTGTACTATAAGTCTTGTTTCCTTGTCCCTTAACTGCCCTTTCAGTGGCTTATTCTGAGGCCCTGCCCCAGCCTGTGACCTTGAGGAAGGCCCTTTTCACATCCTTGTTCCGGCGGCTGTAGATAATGGGGTTGAGAAAGGCAGAAATGACGTTGTAGAACAGAGCCAGCTTCTTGTCCTCCTCTGGAGAGGCCTCGGAGCCAGGTCTCATGTACATGACCATGGCTGGCACACAGAACATGGTGACCACAGTGATATGGGAAGCACAGGTAGAGAAAGCTTTGAGCCGCCCCTGGGCCGAACGAATCTTTAAGATGGCCATGAAGATATTGATGTAGATGCCAAGTATGAGAGAGAGTGGGATCAGGATGACACTAAAGCCAAGAATAAAGTCAACGTGGTCATTGAGTGAGGTGTCCGCACAGGCCAGCTTCAGCACTGCAGGGACTTCACAGAAGAAGTGGTTGATCTGGTTGGGGCCACAGTAGGGTAGGTGCATGGCAAAGAAAGTGTAGACAAGGGCAGCGATGACACCCCAGAGGCCACAGAAGATTACCATTATCCCACATAGACATGGACTCATGATGACCTTGTACCTAAGTGGGTGGCAGATAGCCACATACCTGTCTATAGACATGATGGCAAAGCGCCAGGACTCGGTGATGCCTAGCACCAAGAAAATATACATTTGGGTCACACACCTGGCAAAAGAGATTGTCTTCTTCCGGCTGACCAGATGTGCTGACATCTGGGGAACTGTCGTTGTGGTGTATCCCAGATCCAACATGGAAAGAGTGCCAATAAAGAAGTACATGGGTGTGTGGAGGTGCGAGTCTAGGCAGATAAGGATGGTGATGAAGCCATTTCCCAGGATAATTAGTAGGTAGGTGATCAGGAAGGCAGAGAAGAGCAGAGGACTGGTCGTGGAGCTGAGAGAGAAACCCAGAAGGAGGAATTCAGTCACAGAGGATTGGTTGGGCTCTTGCATTGTGTTCTACATCTGCAAAAGAAAGGCATCAATTTAGACAAGGGACTTCCTAACCTATATCCCAGGGAAGGGGTTGTTGACAGGACCGAGACCATGTTCAATGTCCAGTTTTGAGAAAAGGCCACGATGCCCGCAATCAAGACTGTCCGTGTTACCTGTGCTGTGCACCTGTCACACTGCCCGGGACATCTGCAAAGAGGAAAGGGCTTCCACATCTAGTCCGGGCTTTTCTCTAGTACTTTCCCATTCAGCCTCAGTCTCCTCAGTTGTCAAATGAAATCATTCGACTCCCTGGTTTCTAGCTCTCCTCAATAAGGCGTTTGACTCTTTGGTCATGCATATCAGAGTATTGACTCTGTGAAAGCTGGCAAATTTCAGGAGCCTGGTACCATCAAAGATTTCACTTGGTTCTGTTAAAAACATCAGTCTACTTTTGCACTCAGCTCAAGACAGTTCTTTGACTATTCGCCTATCCATCGCAGACTTTGGTGAATTAAAAGGAGCACTACATTATAAATCCTGGCTCTACAGTTTACTGAGTGAATGATCTTACGCAAACCCTCTACTCTTCCCCAATCCTTTTGAGCTGCTCTCTCAAATATGAAATAAGAGTGATTGTCTATTCTATTATAGTAAATATAGCTAGGTTAAAATGTAACACCTTATTTGATCCCCCTTTTGACCTACTTAAATTTTGTGTCAGTTTCTGTTTTAAGGGAAGGGGAAATACACGTAGATTAAGCTTCCTGTGAATTCCCTCTGAACATAAACCAGGGGTGTGATAGCCTGGCTCTGGTGCAGAGTTCATTGTGCAGTGGACTATGGCAGATGTAGCTAGGTTAACATTTAACTCCTTATCATTTGATCTCCTTTTGGACCCATTTTAAAGTCGTTCTAGTTTGTAACGTTTTTTGCTTTCTTTCTGATTGAGGGTTTTCTCTATTTTACACTCTGTTATTGTCGTTAGATTTTTGTTTGTATGGCTTTGTGTGATTTTCAGTGGATGAAATCCAGGATGGGGGAATCTATAGAGGTGGTCACTGGATAAAGGGTTGCTTCGGGGTCTGGCAGGGGAGGTTGGGGGAAAATAGGGAGCTTAAAACAAGGAGTAGAAGAAAGAAGAAAATGCTCTAAAATCGATTGTGGTGATGATTGTACAAGTCTTCTTGATATGATTGAACTTTTAAATTGTCTGATATGTGGACTATGTCCCAACAAGACTATTTTTAGGAGAATGAGTGCCTATTTGCTGTAGGTTTGCTTCAAGGACAGAGTGATGTTTGGGCATAAAAAGCATCACGTGAAGGTTTCACGTGTGTTCGATGTTCAATAAGGGTTGCATTTCTGGATGGCTCTCCCTACTGAAGTGAAGGTTCAGGTCCAAGCTGTGCAAGAAAACATCTGCAGAGGTCACTCCATTGTATTTGATGCCCACAATCAATCTTCATTCTCCCAGATGTCTACCTCTTGCTGTTTATTTCCATTTGAGTCAGTGTTCTGTTCCCTCTTTTTATTAACTTCCTCTGATTCTTAGGTCTTTCTCAACCTCCTTGAACCTCAGTTTCTTTGTCAAGAGCAAGGAAAGAACGTGCTGTTGAAGAGATGTTATAAACACTGTATATTTCAGTTCTCAGAATATAAGAACAATTTTGATGCTGACAATATGATTCCTGACCTGGTACCACTTACCTGATCCTAACTCCTTGCGCTCCAGCCCCCTTGCTCTCCTTTGGATAATGCTGAGTGTCCCTTCACATATAAAATTCTACATGCAATGCGTTAGATAGTTTCTGACTTCAGCTCAAAGGACCGCACACAGTGTGAACTTCATGTGTCGGGCACTTTGCCAGGATCATCACAGACCTTATCAGAGAGCTGGCAGATCATTGTTTTTGTTATATCCCTCTCTCTCACCAAAATGCCCTTATAAGGCACTTTGTCTTCCTCAGTTGGCCTCAATCTCTTCATTTGTATAATGGATAATAGGACCCCTGGTGGCATAGGGGTTACGTATTGGGATGCTAAGTGCAAAGGCAGCCATTTGAAACCTCTGGGCAATCCGTGGGAGAAAGCTGAGGTTCTCTCTCCCATCAAGAGTTACAATCTCAGAAACTCACAGGAACAGTTCTACTCTGTCCAATAGGGCCACTATGAGTCAGAATCGCCTTGAAGGTCGTGAATTTGAGCTTACAGTGGATAATATTGGGCCACATGGCTCAACGCTCTGTCCTTACAGAGTCATCCTGAGACTCAAGGAGCACAGGCATGTCCAGGTGCGGACAGAGTGGAAAGGGCATCCCAGTTAAACACAGCTGGTTCTGTTTGAGTCCCAGCTCTGACTTGACCGTCGATTGTGACCTTGGGCTAAGAGCTCACTTCTCTAGGCTCATGTCGCCTCATCTACAAAGACAAAAGGGGAGGTGGGGGGAAATAAAAATACTTATCTTGCTAGCCACATCCTTCCTAAGAGGAAGCAGCCTGAAGTTGTGAGACTATTCTAGCCTTTCATTTTTGACACATAACCAGTCATGGGACTTACTCTTTAAGAGTCTTATGGTAAAGAGTGTTTAGCTAGTTGAACTGTAAGGGTAAACTGAGGACCATTGGAATGGTGAAACCTGCAGTTTCGGACCAGGATGTCGATGAGGAAGTCGGCCACCCTAAATCAAGGATAAGTCCCTTGTATCCTTCCCTCCTTCACCCCTCCTGAAGGCATGCAAACAAAGTAGTTGGGGGGAAATTGCCCAAATGTCAGGATGGGAACCAGAAATCCCGTGTGAGAGAGGAAGAAACAACACATTACCTATCAAGCCGAGTCTGATCTCTGTGCCTCCACTTGGTCAAATATATCGAATTCCGATTTGAGACTGTGCCTCAAGGATGACTCTGTGAGGCTAGAGCATTATCTCCATCCCAGAGATGGGAAAGCTGAGGCTTAAAGAAGGAATCATGGGAGAAACTCATTCTTCAGCAACAATAATGTTCTCCATATGCAGCAAAACCATAGCTAACCAGAACACAAGCAATCTAATTCTTCAGTTTCCGGAAATGCTCTCTCTCCTTGATTCTTAGGAGGGGCAAAGAGGCTTGTGTTAGATTGAATTTAAGATAGAGTCCCTCACTCAACACAAAAGACAGCAGAAGCCCCACAACAAGAGGCCTCCCCGCCATCAAGTCTGCGATGACTCCCGGCGACCCTATGGGGCAGGATGGAACTGCCCCTGAGCACTTCAGAGACTTCACGGTAACAGGAAAATCTCATCTTTCTCCCGCAGAGTGGCTGGTGATTTCGAACTGCCGACTTTGTGGTGACCAGCCCAACATGTAACCACTACACCACCAGGGCTCCTCTGTGGAGGAGCAAACAGTTAATATACTTCATACTTCACTGCTAACTGAGAGATTGGAGTTTCCAGTTTGGTCTCAGTCGCACTTCTGAAAAAATCAACCATTGAAACCCGCATGGAGAACAGTTCTAATTTCACACCCATGGGGTGTCCAGGAGTGAAGATGACCAGATGGAACTAGAGTCTGTATTTTTTTTTATGAGAGAGAGACTCGTTGTAAAGAATGGCAAGCCTAACCTGAAGCTAGTCACACCAGCCAGAAACATGGTAAAAACCCTTCAACTCTTGTTCCTAAGCACCGCCCTGTCATTGGTGTCCCCTCTAAAATGCCCTCACACTTCTCTCCCTCACGACCACTGCCCAGTTCAGTCCCTTAGCAGCTCTCTCCGACTTGCCTTTTTGCTCAGTTCTGCAGATGGTCCTCTGCCCAGCCCACACTCTCCACTGGACCTCAGAACTTTTGCTAAAACAAAATTCTGACTAGGTCTCTTCTTGGCCTAAACGCTTTCAATGGCTCCTTTAACTGCAAGAAAGAGTGCACGAGTACTCACCTACTATTGAATTTTGGTCACCAAACTCCAAAGCAGATAAGTGGGTTCAGGCACTTGAGTTACAAGGACTGAAACAGAAAACTTCACAGCATCCCAGGACGCCATCACCGGAGAGGAGACGTGGGAGATGACGTATGGGAGAAGGAGCCACGCTCAAGGTCACAGTGGCACTCAGAGGCAGAGTTGAGACTAGCTAGCACTCAGCATTCATGATGATAGCTGGCCAGCAACTTGGGCTCGGTTCTTGCTGAAGGCAAACCCAAGCTCACTTGAAATGTTGAGCAACTTGGCTCCCTTCTGTGTGACTGTCTTGTCTGTCCCACTGTGACCTTCTTGCCAGTGTAGAGCCTGGCGCCCAGGAGGACTCAGTAAGTGCTTTACTGGTGATCCACAGACCAGGAGATCCTGGGAGTCAGAACAAGGGAACGGTTTATGCCTTCTCTCTCTCCCTACATGTTTTCCTTCTGTCTCTCAGAGCTGGGGAGAAAAAGACCAGTGCCTAGAGATCGCAAGCCCCTTTGGAGAAACCAAGGGGCAAATTGGAGTGGGGGGAGGATTGTGAAAATTGGCACAAAGTGTTAGTGATCTCTACCATGTCAGTTGGCTCTGCCCCACCCAGTGAAACAATCACAACCGTCACAGCACTAGCAGCTTCCCCCATCATGTGGGTGCTCTGGTCGATGCTTTAAATGCATTGTTTCCCTTTCTGCCCACAACTGTGGTGACCGTTGCAAGATGGTACAACACATATGGGCACCCTCCAATCAGGACAGACACGTGACAGAGAGCAGGTAGAATGTTCTTTTCATACCAGGATGTCCGCAAAGTGAACATTTGTCTTCTGCTCAGCCACTCTCGTTTTACAAATAAGGAAATAAATGACTCGGTTTACCCAGGATCACAGATATCGCTGACTGCAGAACCAGCTGCATCCTCACCAGTAGGCATACTGTCCCTCTGGGCATTTGGTTGTGCTTGACCTCACCAGCCTGCATCAGGGCCCTCCTCTCTCGCTTCCTCCTCCACACTGTCACTTGCTTTCTCATACCCTGCTTCCTCCAGGGTAGATAGTAACATAAAAGGGCACAGGAGAAGCCAAAATCATGCCCCCAAAGTAGAGGAAGTGAAGCTGGGAGGCCATCAGAGATTCACAAGGTGCATTTATAGGATTGGCCTGTCCCTACGGCTGATGGTGCCCCCTTTGTGCACGGTGGCACAGCCACATGCTAGCCTTCCCCGAGCCTACACCTTCCCCTCGGTGCCCCATACTGCAGTCTCCTTCTTCCAGCAGGCTGACGGAAGGCAATGACACCCTGAGTGAAGGTCAAGGAACAGACATGCGTACAAAGCTGACACTTTCCCACCTGGTCTCCTCCTGGCCGTCCCTGGAAACTTCCGTGCTCTCTGGGAAGAGCAGAGAGGGCTGGCTCTTAGGCACAGGGGCACAGGGGCTGCTGTTTCTCGGAGGGACTGGTGGCTGTTGTGCCAAGGGATAGATGCAAGGAGCCACGGGAGCTGGGGATAATGAAATGTCCTGGGAGACAGGAGACAAAGTGGGGCTGGAGGAGGGCCAAGGTGGCAGCTCCTGACTAAGGGTAGCAAGGATGGATGAGGGCACCAGCCAAGGCTCAACCTTGGCAGACTAGAGGCACAGACGCAAGAGTCTGGAAAACCAAAAATGTGTGATCGACAGACAAGGAGACAGATAGCCGTAGTGGGAAGAAGCTGGCTAGACGGAAAAGGGGTGGAAACTACGAGACGGCAACTGTCTGTCAAGAAGAACCTGACCCTGGGCCCCAGGAAGCAGGTGTTAGCTCCCAGGAGCCCCTGCCCACCAGCTGGGCTGGGCAGTTGTCATCTTCACTCTCCTCCTGCTGCCAGGGCCTGCTCCATCCGACCTGACACCCAGAGCTGCCTCAGCACCACACACGGAGACTACCTTCCGAGGAAGGCCTGCTCCAGCTGAGGGCAGCCCCAATCACAGTCTTCCCTTTCCAGTCACAGAAAGTGTCCCAGTGTCGCCCGCAAGAGCCTCAGACCCTGGTGGAAGGCACAGGGTGAGGCTGGGGAGGAGACCAGCGAACAAGCTGGCTCTGCGTCTCCCTCTCATGTGCCCTTGGTTGCAGGCCCTTCCTGAGCTTCCTGGAACACTCCTACAAATCTGCTCCGGATACTTTGAGAGATTCACCCAACCTTGGTGCTGGAGATCATCTTGGAGACTAGTCCCTGCTAGCCCATCATCTTCTCTGCACCATCCTAACTGCTGCTCACATGCTCCTACGGAAAGGAGGTCACAATCTCTCGGAGTAGTTTAATATGCTTGGGTGGCCTTGACTCTGACCTTCAAAAAATATCTTTCTTATACGGTGCTAAATTTTTAAGACTAAAACTAATCCCATGCAGTCCATTCCGACTCAGAGCTACTTTACAGGGCAAGGAAGAACTGTCCTAGGGGTGCCCAAGGCTGTAAATATGTAAGAAGCAAACCACCAAGTCTTCCTCCTGAGGAACAGCTGATGAGAGTATAAGAGCATTTGCGAAGGATTAACCCAGCAGGCTCAGACACAGTTAACTTTTTGTTATGTAACTGAGTTAAATTCTGACTCTCTATGAGCTAGGATCAACTCAATAGCACCCAACAATAACACAATGCAAGTATTGGTCCCTTCTGACATCCATGAGGTGTTCTTAAAGCATTTTCTACTTTGGGCTTCATCCCGACCCTCCCAGCTTCAATCACACTCTCCTCTTTCTTCTCGAATCACCAGTCTGCATTAGAGCTTTGTCATCCTTACCTGCTCTCGCTTTTCTTTAGGAGAGGATGTGGGCTGTCTCAGAGCCTTCTCTCCTCTTGAGAAGATCTCCTCATCCTGACTCCCCCAACCCTCCCAAGCCAGTCCCCACCCCATTCACCTCTAATACCGAGAGGCAACCCCAGCAGACACTTGCTGCTGACAACCACAGGGATCGCCCCGCCCTGTCACCCCAGCAGCCAACCTCCCGGGAAAAGACTGGTGCCGCAGAAGACCCAGAGAGTCTTCTTAATTAGACAGAAGTGGTCACAGTGACCTGGCTACGTCACTCAGCCTCCCCGTCTCAGTTTCATTTCTATAAAATGGAACTGTGTCCTCTCTACCCCTCTATCATACAAAAACATTTGCTTAACAAAGCCCACATGGAAGAAGCACACTGGCCTGTGCGATCACAACAGGGAAGTGGGTGAAGGGAGACGTCGGACAGGGCAAGACATGACAAAATAATAATTTATAAATTATCAAGGGTTCGTGAGGAAGGGGGGAGCAGAGAGGGAGGGGGGAAAATGAGGACCTGATGCCAGGGGCTTAAGTGGAAAGCTAGTGTTTTGAGAATGATGAGGGCACTGAATGTACAAATGTGCTTTACACAATTGATGTATGTATAGATTGTGATAAGAGTTGTATGAGCCCCTAATAGAACAATTAAAAAACATTTGTTAAACGAATAAAATTTTAGCACTCACTATGTGCCAGACATTTGGCTGCTGACCACAATATCGGGAGATCTGCACCAATAGAGAGGTGCAGGTTCAGAAAACCACAGGGGCAGTTCTACTCTGTTCCCATAGTGTTACCATGAGTCAGAATTGATTTGATGGCAGTGAACGAGTGAGCATTTGAAACATTCCTGACAGCATTATTATCCCCATTTTACAGGTAAAGAAATGGAAATTTAGAACATCAAGGAGCCAGTGCAGAGCTGTGTTTATGAACCCAGGTTTGTCTAACTATAAAGGATGTGCTCCTACTTGGTCCTGGTGGCATAGTTGGTTATCTGTTGGACTGCTAACTTCAAGGTCAGCAGTTCAAAACCACCAGCTGCTCCACAGAAGAAAGGTGAGGCGTTATACTCTCGTAAAGAGTTCTAGTCTCAGAAACACATGGGGGCAGGTCCACTCTGTTGTGTATGGTCACTATGCATCAGGAGCTTGGGCTTTCGGTCTGTTTGTTTCTGAGTGTCACAATCAGGTACACACTAGGCGGGGTGCAGGGGCCATAAGGCCTTTCAAGTGGGAAAGGCAAATTCACAAGTGTTCAGGATTGGGAGGTGACTGGCTAATGGGGGCAGCAGGACTCCTTATGGAGATCTGTTCACAGGAGCAAGAGAAGATGGAAAAGGGATCCTTCTATATGCTAGGCACGACACATGCAATATTTTATTTAATTCTCCAACAACTCTGTGAGAGAATTGTATTGCGTCTAGTTGTTTTTATTTTTTTTATTTTTAATATATGAGAAATTAAGCTCAGAGAGGTTAAATGACAATTGTTTGAAGTAGCCAAGATTCCAATCTAGGTGTGCCTAGCTGTAAAGCTTAGACCTCTCCTGCATTCTGCCTTAGTGGTGAGAGGAAGATCAGCTTGGGCCATCCAAGTTCATAGACTAAGGTTATGCCCTGACTCCAGCTTTTCTGGGTCACCTGTAAATGACTCCCCGGGTCATATCCAACACTCTCCTGGAACCGCCGAGTTCCTGAACCTCTACCTGAGGTACAAGGGAGTAGGAAATAAAGACTCCTGATCCTCAGTGCTGAGCTCCTTCTGTGTCGAATAGATTTATACTCAGGATACTCCCTTAAAGATTATTCCCTGGCTCTTAAATGACAAAACAAAACCATTAAAAAGTCAACTAATTTTTGTTAAAGGAAATTAACAAGCAAACAAACAAAAAGATAGAAACGAAATGCCTTCCGTTGTTGTTCGGTAAGAGATGTCAAGCCGGTGACGCTGTGTCCAGAAGGCTGAGACGCGGCCAGCCCTGCGCCGTCCTCACAATTGCTGCCATGTTTGAGCCCGTTGTTGTAGCGACCTGTCATCTATCTCGTCCAGGGTCTTCCTCTTTTTCTCCTTTCTAGTTTATCGGGCATGCTGTCCTTTTCCAGGGACCAGTTGGTCCGGTTGCATCCAATAAAGGACATTTCAGTTATGACGCCAGAGGTTTCTCTCCATTTTATCTATTTATTTTTCCGAAGTGGTAGTGTTTTTCCCTCACCCAGTCAGCATCACACTTTACATACCAGTTCATTGTGGCAGATATGCACTGGTGACGATCCAATTCCCACTTTTTGAAGATAAAACCGTGTTCGTGCTAGTAATGTTTGCGGGGGGGACGGGGGGAGGAGCCATTCAATGCATCGTGAGAGGTCCACGCTCTAAAAGACACCCTTTCCCAGAGTTTTGTACGAGAGAACTACGAAACCTGTTCTTGCCCAGTGGGATTTAAGAGGAAGTTAGCTGAAAAAGTCCTACGAAAATATTTGCTTTTCTAACACAAGAAATACAGTGACTAACAGCCCTGTTCCCCAAGCCCCTTCTCACCGCTAATACAGAAGCGATGCCTGGAGTTGGACGAACAATGAGCACAAGAACGGAGAGTTTCCCTCACTCACACGATTGAACTGTGAACGAATGATGTGAGTAGCTGCTTCCGCATCACTTCTGGCTATATAAAAAAGTTCCTGTATATTCCAACCACTGTCAGTGTGTTTTCTATTTTCTACAGGCAACTCTTGATAGTTTTAGTATTTTGCCATTTGTAAAAACTTATATTTTATCATCTACTCAAATATTATTTGTAACTTCTTTTCAAATGTGTAGTAGTTACATAACTCAGGTCAACTTGATATATGTAGGGGTGGAGTCTAACCTGTCAATCAGGTCACAGCCAGATGATGCCTGCTTGTGGGTGCGGCCTTCTCATGAGGATTGGGGAACTTCCTCTCTGTCTCCCTGGAGGTGGGGCACACTCTCTCCTTTACCTTCCTGTTGACAAGCCAAGTGGACTGTAAATCTTTAGAGCAGTGGTTCTCAACCTTCCTAAAGCCGTGACCCTTTAATAGAGTTCCTCATGTTGTGGTGACCCCCTAACCATAAAATTATTTTCGGTGCTACTCATAACTGTGATTTTGCTACTGTTATGAATCGGGTGACCCCTGTGAAAGGGTCATTCAACCCCCAAAGGGGTCACGACCCACAGGTTGAGAGCCGCTGCTTTAAAGGAACAGACAGCTTCATCCTTCTCCCATTGAATGGCTTGTGGATTTGAACTCCCAACTTTCTGGTTATCAGCCTAACCCACAGCAGGGCTCCTGAGTAGGTAGTTACCACTATACTAATACGTTAGATAGCCTTTATACCACAATGAGATATGTTACCTTTTGGTAGATACTCAGGATAAGTATAGTCGATATTCAATGAATGGTAGTCACCACTAAGTATTAGAATTTGTTTTACCTATGAGGACCCCTGGTGGCACAGTGGTTAAAGTGCTTCCCTGCTAACCCGAAAGTGAGCCCCTTAAACACACCTGGCCCTGGAGGACAGGCATGTGGCCGCCTGCTTATGTAAAGACGTCAGCCTTAAAAATCCTATGGGGCAGTTCTGCCCTGTCCATGGGGTCGTTGTGAATAAAAATTGACTTGATGGATTATTTTTGTTTTGCTTTTTAAATCTACCTGTATTTTTGTTTTGTTTTGTTTTGTATTGGGGGGTCTCAGTTTTATCTCCATTGGGCATATGGTCTTGGATAAGATGCGTGAAGATATAATCGACACAGATGTGCTCTGGAGGGAGACAAAGCCTTTCTTACTCACATCACTGCAATGTCAGCCAGAGATGTGGCAGCTCCGCCACAAGATCCCTTCCTCCTCCCCCAAGGGTCAGTGGGAACAAATTGTATCCCCAAATGGAAACCCCCAAAGCATGCCTAGATCACCAACCCAGGGACCGAGTTTAAAATGTCTTGGGGAACTATGTATTCTCATCTGACCCAAGAATTCTGTGCTACATTTACCAGCATGGACAGGGAATCCCCTGGGCTTTGCAGGGTTTGGAAATCCACTCATCACCCTTAATTCCAGTAGGGAGAGGACCCGTGGGTCTGTGAGCTGGAATTCCTTCTCTCCAGGGCCACTGCATTAAAAAGAAGGTGGTGAGCTTCTTTCTACTTCACTGCCATGAGACCAGGAGAAACGGGCTGATGCTGCCACCGGACCGAAGGAGGTTTCTCAAGCAGAAGACCCACTGAAGGTGCTGGTCCTTTGCATTTGGACTGAGGGAGGGACTGGGAGAGTAATCTTCTTCAGGCATCTCCCAGAATAGACAAGCAAGCCCACACTAGTCTGGGGGAGGAGAGGAAGGAATACTCGCTCCTAGCAAAAAGAAGGGGGGCTGCCACTGCACATTGATGGCCAGGGCCCGACTCAGGAGCACCACCCACCTACCCTGCCCACACACCTCAGGCAGAATGGGTCCTTAGGATCCCTAGTGGGTTCCCTGACCAGGCATCTTTTCTCTCCTTTCCTACTAGAAAAGTGGACGCTGGGAAGGTTGGCAGGTCACGAAAGAAGAGTGGATAAGCAGATGGAATTTTTCTAGGGGGAATATTTGACCTACGTCTTTTCAAGAGGTAGTAGGATGCAAGTGTTAAGAACCTGCCAGGCGCAGCAGCTAGACCCCAGGTTTTAGCCCTGATCCTCCGACTTAGTAGCTTGGTGGGAGGTAGAGCCAAACCTGGTCTTCTATCAGGGGGTAAAAACAAAAACAAAAACCGCACTGGGAGGGGACTCCAAAAGCCCTCTTTGGATCCCCAGCATAACCTGGCTAGATGGACTCTTGCAAACCTTTCCCCAAACCCTGACATAATCAGGAGGAGTCACAGCCAATGGCTTGGCTAAGCAGCTCAAAAGTGCCGTCCTTGTGCTAGATAATGTGGAGAGATATAAAAAGAGAGGGAACTTGTGCTTTCAGCCTGGCTGGAGAGACAATGTACTAAGGAGCCTTGAAATGTTCAAGGGAAAAATTCCATTATCTTTTCATCCCATTTTCCCACAAAGCAAACTAATCTAGACCAGTTACTACATTAAGAGAGAAGGAGAAGGAACACGCGAGTTGGTCCTGGAGAACTGGTGGCCGAGGACCAGACAGAGCAAAGGGTGTTAGGATTTGCATGCGGTGACTGAGAAGATCTGCGGTTGGGAGCTTTCCAACTGTCCGGACGAGCATCCTCGAGTTGTTGTGAATTAGAATGATGTCAGAATGATGGCTCAGAGGGCCCATCGAGTTCTTGGTGATTCACATAGATCCTAAAATGGTGAGAACCAGATAAGGAAGTGCCTTGAACTCCAGTGTAAGGCTCTATGAGAAAGAACAAGACAGACGGCACTGAGTCTGTGGAGAGAACAAGGAAGGGAGGCCAGCACTGGGTGTAGATGGGCAGAAAAGAGAGTGTGAGCACTGATCACCTTCAGCCCTCATCCCCTTGGCTTCAGGGTTTACCATATGCACTTAGCACCAATCTGGATATCTTGAGAGGTCCACATCTCCCCATGGCCAAAGCGGAATTGCCCAGCACAAATATCCCTCGTCTTGTGAGCCTTTCTTCTTCATTCAACTATTGGTTTTCTTAAAGCACAGCACACACCAATCATTCGTCCGTACAGCCTCAGGCCCTTGTTCCATCTTGCAGACTTCTACCATCATCTTGCTACGGGCATCCTTGTGAGCGCGCCCTCAGCTGGGCTCTCTGGAATTCAGACGTTGGAGATGCTAGTGAACTTTCTCTCTGCGTGTCTCTTTGCACGGCTCGTCCCATTGTCTATGTTTCTACCACCTACTGAGCATTTGCATGGATCCAGGTATATTTCTCACAATCTACGCTGGGAAAAAGATGAACGAAATGTGACTCAGGGGCTAGCTTAGGAGTTAGGGGCTCTGACTCCAACATCTAGGATCTCTTGTGCAGCCAAGAAGGTATTTCTGCCCATTAGAATGCTGCTAAACAGATTGCTCAGCTCAGCACCCGCCCAGCCCCCAACCCCAGCTGTGCTCATAACAAGGATACAATAATCCTAGAATCCAGACTGGTTTCCTGGAATCGAGTAACATCTGAACTGACGGGGTTCTTTGGAAATCATAAATCCAAAAGCCTTATTATAAAACTGGGGCTATAAAATTCAGAGAAGGGTAAGAAGTTACCTAAGACTACACAGAAATTCAGAGCCAGATGTTTCCAATGTATCCCACTTTTTTTGGTCCAGTATTTTGTATCTTGCAAGACATCCTGACAGAGTATGTGCTGCGCTCGTTGCCATGACCCTGTCCTATAGAGGCTTCATTTCCATTTGGTGGACAAGGAGCCTGACTGTTCCGAAGTCAGACAGCTTGGTAAGTGGCATCACAGGACATTCTAGAATAGCTCAACTACACGGGTGGTGGTGAGGTGGGATTACTATGCATTCAACAGAAAACCTCACAGTACTCCAGTACAAGAAATAAAGTTCAAATGGGCCTCAGGCAAAGTAGAAATAGAACCAAGAACCAGGATCCTTCTGTTGTTCGGTGCTGGGAGTGTTCTCCCCTCTGCTTCCCAGCATGTCTGCTCTTTTCTCGTGTCTGTAAATCCTCCACTTTTACTCACTTTTATTCAACCCACAGCTGGTCTTAGGTTGTGACCAAGCTACTGTCAGTTCAGAGTTAGTGTGGACGCTCTGGACTGACAGTACCTCAAGTTCCCATGTCCCTCTGGTGCAGATTTTCAGTGTCATCATTGTAAATTCTCAAAAGAGACTTCCAGAATGAGATAAGTGTGCAGCCCTGGTCAAAGTCAGCTATGGCTAGGGTCTTCTGTTACAAATATGCCTAGTCTTTCAAGGATGGAGTTAGTTTCCAGAGGACGGGGCTGTGGGAAGTCAAGAATCCATGTTTTATCACAGCTATGAATCCAGATCTTCTGACTTGGTGCCCAGCTTCAGAGCTGCCCTACTGTATTTTCCTTTGCACCCAGCTCAGTAAAACTTTGATGGAATCCATGCAAGTTACTGTGCAAGGTGCGTGGTATGTGACTTAGCTGCTGACTGTCAATTCGGTCCTCCCTCCATCAAGGCCAAGAGGAGACCAGAAGTGTCTCTCCCTACTCCTCAAGTCGGCATGCAGAGCCTTGGCAAGAAGAACCACAGCGAAGTGTCTGAGTTCATTCTCCTGGGCTTCTCCAGTGAGCCACAAGTGAGACTGGCGCTGTTGATCTCCTTCCTCCTCCTCTACCTCACCACCCTTCTGGGAAATGGACTCATCGTGGCCCTAATCTACCTGGACTCACGTCTCCACACGCCCATGTACTTCTTCCTCGGTATCCTCTCTTTAGTGGACATGAGTTACGTCACCACAACTGTGCCCCAGATGTTGGTTAACATGGTGCTTCCCAGGAGACCCATTTCCTGGGGAGCTTGTGCGGCACAGATGTTCATCTTCTTGGTCCTAGGCATTGCTGAGTGTGTTCTCTATGCCATCATGGCCTATGACAGGTATGTGGCTATTTGCTCTCCCCTTCACTATGTCCTGCTCATGAGCCGTTCCACTTGCATCAAAATGGTCATAGTGTGTGGGTCCGTCAGCATAACTGGGGCTCTGGTCTACACTGTCTTCACCATGCGCCTGCCTTACTGTGGCCCCCACAAGATAAACCACTTCTTCTGTGAGGTCCCTGCTGTCTTGAAGTTGGCCTGTGCAGACACATCCTTCAATGATCATCTGGACTTCATCTTGGGCTTTATTCTTCTTCTGGTCCCACTGTCCCTTATCCTGGTCTCTTATGTCCGCATTTTTGTATCTATATTAAGAATCCGCTCATCCCAGGGTCGACTCAAATCCTTCTCCACATGTGCTTCCCACATCACTGTGGTCACCATGTTCTATGGGCCCGCCATGATGATGTACATGAGGCCTGGTTCCTGGTATGACCCAGAGCGCGACAAGAAACTGGCCCTGTTCTACAACGTGGTCTCTGCCTTCCTCAACCCTATCATCTACAGCCTCAGGAACAAGGATGTGAAGGGAGCCTTTTTGAAAGTACTTGGAGACAAAGAGACAGCTTAATGACCCACGATGTTTCAGAGTTGCCTACAGTCACAAGTAAGACTAGATGGGACTCATTTGGTACCAAAGAGGCAACATTAAGTCTTGACTAGCTGAATCTTCCTAGAGTTGTGAGAAGCTGGAAGCTCCTCTCCCTGCCCCATTGGCTGAAAAGTGATCAGCTGCCACTGCACGGAAGCTCAGTTCAGTATTGAAACCAAAGAATGTCTTCCCCAAAGCTATGTCCGTGTGGTTCATGATCATTGTCTTTGTGCTTTCCTGGTTCTCCCTCCCCTCCCCTTTGGACATTATTCCAGCATAATCACAGACAAATGTTTAATGTGCACACGTGTTATTTTACAGGGTGAAGAAATTTAGAGTGAAAACAACATAAGGAATAGGCAGATTATGCAACAATATAACTTTGTGTGACTATCTGACATGCACTTATAAGCATTATATAGCATTGCTTTTCACGCTAATCTATAAAATCTTAGCTAGAATTTTTAAACATCTATGTAGCAATATGGCTAATAATTTATCTAGTCTGGGCTCAGTTTATGAAACTGCTTCTTATTCAATTTTATATTGAGAAAAAGTAAATAGGTATGACTGTTTATATCTTATAAGTCTAGATACACGTATGTTTGTATGTGTACCAGAGAGAAAGTGGAAGAGAGTGAAGCAAGAAAAAAACACACACATTTAATTTCCCCCATATAAAAATAACTACTTGTTAATATTTTAACATATTTGGTTTCCATGTTTGTTCCTTTTCTCTTTTTTTAAAGGATTAAATAATTATAGATAAAATTGAAGTGTCCTTTGAATGCTATTCCCCTAATACAACCACTATCATTAAATTGAAGTCAATTTATTCAGGCTGTTTTTAAACTTTCACTTGCACACAACAATATCTAAAATTCACTGTGACCAGAGAGAACCTTCCCAGGTGATGCCACTGGGTGCACTAACTCACAGTGAGTTGCTGGATCTGTTGTCAATTTGAGACTATTAAGAGTGAAGTGGTGGGGATTAGCCTGTCAATCAGATCGCAGCTTGATGACCTCATTTGGAGGTGCTAAGGAGATAAATAGCTCGCTGGAGGCAGAACACACTCTCATTCCCTGCCAGACATACCTGTTGACAAGACACATGGAGCTACACTAGAGCCCTGGAGCTGGAGGAGCCACATGGAGACCCCTCCCAGTGCTGAGATGTCTCCACTGCCACTAGATGCACAAGACTTTCTACCCCCTGGCCTGTGATCTTCCTGCATTCACCATCATTGCACGTGTTGCATGAGTCTGAAGAGCAATTTATTGATTGGTATCAAGGACTTAAGGACTTGATCTGGACTGGGCTGGGATGTTTCTCAATATACAATTGCTCTTTTATATAAAGCTCTTTCTTATACACATGGGTGTCTGTGAATTTGTATCTCTAGTCAACCCAGACTAACACAGGGGGGTACCCCTGTATGTCCTTTGATTTCTTGACTGCTGCTTTGAGCATTGACTGTGGATCCAAGCAAGGTAAAATCATTGACAATTTTGATTTATCATTTATTGTTGTTAGGTGCCTTCAAGTTGGTTCTGACTCGTAGTGATCCCATGTAAAGCAGAAGGAAACATTGCCCGATCCTGTTATGTTTGAGCCCCCTGTTGCAGCTACTGTGTCAATAATCCATCTCCTTCAGGGTCTTCTTTTTATTCACTGCCCTTCCATGTTACCAAACATGATGTTCTTTTCCAAGGACCAGTCATTCTTGACAACATGCCCGAAGTACATGAGACAAAGTCTCAGCATACTCACTTCCAAGAAGCACTCTAGCTGTGCTTCTAACACAGACCTGTGTTTTCTTCTGAAAGTACACGGTATTTTCAATATTCTTTTGCAGTACCATAATTCAAATGTATCAATCCTCCTGTGATCTTTCTCATTCATTGCCCAATTTTCACATGCATATGAAGAGATTTAAAATACCTTTAATCCTCAAAATTACATCCTTGCGCTTCAACACTTTAAAGAGGATTTGCCTAATGCAATATATCCTTTGATTTCTTGACTACTACTTTCATAAGCATTGTCTGTGGATCCAAGCAAGTTGAAATCTTTGACAACCTTAATCTTTCCTGGTGTCCAGCAATGATACAGAAGAGTGTCTGGGGTCTTAAAGACATCTAAAAATAAGCATCCATGTAAGTGAGGTGTCAGTTAAGTCCACATGGAAGAAGCACACCAGCCTGTGTGATCCAAGGATTGTAAATAATAAAATCCAAGACCATAGGGAAGGATATGCATTAGAGCTTAAATTCTGAGCAGCTAGTTTGCAGAAGGCTATGGATGACACTGAAAGCCAAAAATCCATTTGCAGGGTCCCCACATGCATTAAGCCTCTGGGAAATCTCCTCTGACCATTGGCTGGGGGTGTCAACAGCCTTGCCATCAGACAGAGTGCACTGGAAAGTACATAATGCAGATGTATTTAGGTTAAAATTTAACACGGTATAATCTGTTATCCCTTTTGACCCATTTTAAATTTGTTCTGGTTTTTATTGTCTTCTGTTTTCTTTTGGATTGAGGTTTTCCTTGCTTTGTTTTATTAGTTGTTGAGTTTTTTTGGTGGGGAAGGACTTCTTAGCATGTTTTCTTTATATGAAATTCAGGATAGGTAAATATATAGAGACAGCAACTGGATTTGTGATTCCTTAGGGTTATGACAGGGAAGGTTGGGGGGAGATGAGAGCTAATAAATATAAATAGGAGAATGAGTAAGTTGTTTCAAAATTGACTGTGGTGATGATTATATCACCCTTTTAAATATGTTTAAACCATTGAACTGTATGATATGTGAATTTTATGTCAATAAAGCTGTTAAAATAAAAGAATAAAAACTAGTAAGATGATAAGCTTTAAAAAAAAAAACCTCAATCTTTTCTGTTTATCATGATGTTATCTATTTGTCCAGTTGTGAGGATTTTGGTTCCTTTATACTTCATTGTTGTCCATACTGAAGGCTAGAGCCCTTAATCTCTGTCAGTAAGTTCTTCAAGTGTGCCTAGCTCTCAGCAAACAAGGCTGTGGCGTCTACCTGTAGATCACAGGTTGTTAATGAGCCTGCTTTAATCCTGTTGTCACACTATCCTTCATATAGTCCAGCTTTGGGGGTTGTTTCTTATGGTTCAAATGGTTCATTAGTCCTAGGGACTAATTTTCTTTTCTTTTTTCCCCTTATCTTCATTCTTGTTTTTAAAACTGTTTCATCTACATGCCATACAATTCAATAATTCAATTATATCATGAATAGTTGTACAATTGTCATCATGTTTGATTCTAGAACATTTTTTTCTTCCCTTGTAGTCATTGTTATTCATGTAATTATTCTTTTTCTAATTGTGGCAGAAATATACACAATAGAACATCCCCCAATTCCACATCTTCTACTTGTATAATTCAATGTCATTGATTATGATCTTCGTGTTGTACAGCCATTATTGATATTGTTTTCCAAATTATTCCACCATCATTGACATAGACCCAGTGCCCCCTAGGCCACGACTCTTTCCCCTTTACCTGTGGTAACCATTGGTCAAGTTTTTTTTCTTGGTTTTCTTGATATTGTATTTACATATGATATACTTCCAGGGTTGAATCGTTTTTAAAATGTGTTGTGTATAGCAGGTGGACACTGAAGTGGTATGCAGAAAATTTGTGATGTGAAAATGCTAATACTGGAATATTGAGTAGAAAATTCAGATATAAAATAGCATATGTATTATGATCTCAGTTGTCTCGATAACATATCTACATAGAAAAATGTGGAAAAATACATTAAACACACAATGTTTATCTGAATTGTGAGATTAAGAGTAAGTTTTTCCTTTCTTTGAAAAATGTTTGAATTCACATTTTCTACAAAGGGAACATACTACCTTTCCAATGTGTTGAATGATTGAATATGAAAAGAGTTGTTGTTTTAAAAAATGCATTGTGTAATCACAATCAGGTGCTCCCTCCCCACCTCCCACATCCATTGTTTGCACCCCAGATCCTCTCACCCTCCCACCCTCCACCCCCACACCCCCTATAAACCCTTGCATCCATTATTATCTCTCTGCATCGACTTCTTCTGTGCTTCACACTGGGAAACCCAACAGAAACCATGAGAAACAAAATAAAGTGGTAAGGAAAAAATAATAATAATGTAAAAAAATTTTAAATGAGTAAGAAAGAAAAGATCACCCTCAATATTTAAAAAGGCAGAGAAGAAAATTTTTTCATGGGCCAAGTAAGAAAAACTTGAGCCTAGATTCTAGAACAAATTTGGGTTGGGTCAAGATGAAGGTCAATTGACAAAGTATCAAATTCGATCCAGCATAATCAAGTCCACAGTGATATCTGTCTGATAATTAAGCGGTGGCCCTTGCCTTTGACTAGAGGTGATCTGCCAGTGACTTACTCTGACTACATACACTGCAGATAGGTTTTGGGCTCCCACTGTCCTCCATAGCCTTCTACAAATTGGGTGTTCACAATTTTAGCTCTGATACTTTTTCCTTCATCATCTTTGGATTTTGACATTGTCATCTTTGGATCACACAAGCTGGTGTGCTTCTATGTGGACTTAGTCGATTCCTCACTTAGATGGCTGTTTGTTTGAATACAAGTCTTTAAGACCCCAGACTCTATTCTGATTGATAACCGGGCACCATCTTGCTTTCTTCACCACACTTTTTTTTTTTTTTTAAGTTTAGTCCAGCTTTTTGGATTGCCTGCCCCCATACAACTTTATGAAGTATGCTAAAAGAATACAATCCTATGCACACCGCTCCTGATTTTAAACATTCACTGTTCCTTTGCTTTGTTCTAACAACTGGCTCTTAGTTCTTACATGGGTTCCACATGAACACAGTGAAGTGTTCTGGGATTCCCATTCTTCTCCAGGCTATCCATAGCTTGTTGTGATCCACACAGCCAAATGCTTTTGCATAGTCAATGAAGCACAAATAACTGTCTTTCCAGTATCTTCTGCTTTCAGCCAACATTCACCTGAAGCAATGATATCCCTTGTGCAAGTCCTCTTCTGAATTTGCCTTGAATTTCCAGCAGCTCCCTGTCAATGTACTGCTGCAACCATTGTTGAATGATCTTCAGCAAAGTTCATTCGCATGTTATATTAATGAGATTGTTCTGCTGAGTAACCTTTCTTTGGAATGGGTACAAATACAGAGCTCTTCTTGTCGGTAGCACACAGCTGTCTTCCAAAGTTCTTGGCATAGATGAGTAAGGGCTTCCAGTGCTTCATCAGCTTGCTGAATCATTTCAATTGGTATTCTATC
>NW_022104341.1:85472528-85476826 GCF_000313985.2 Echinops telfairi | reverse complement strand
ACATTAGACAGTGTAAGACATGACAAAATAATAATAATTTATAAATTATCAAGGGTTCACGAGGGAGATGAAGTGGGGAGGGAGGGTTAAAAATGAGGAGCTGATACCAAGGGTTCAAGTAGAAAGCAAATGTTTTCAGAATGATGAGGGCAACAAATGCACAAATGCTTGACATAATGAATGGATGTATGGATTGTGATAAGGGTTGTACGAGCCCCCAATAAAATGATTTTTTTAAAGATTTGCTACAAAGGCATAGATAGAAATGGTTATTAAATAAAAATATTTTTTAAAATCAGGTAGTGTATACTCAAGTTCATAGATGGATTTGTGTCTATTTTCTTCAGTTTCACCCTAAAATTATATATGAGCAATTGATGGTTTGTCTCACACTCAGTCCTTGGCCTGGTATTGATTGCTCAAATTTAGCTTCTCCACTGCCTTTTCCTACAGATGTAGTCAACTTGATTTTTGCAGATTCCATCTGGTGAAGTCCATGTGTACAGTTGCTGTGTATGTTGTTGAAAGCACAACAACTTTTCTGTCTGTTGGTCATATGGCATTCAGTGGTTTGCATGTTGTCATGCCGGAAGGGATGCCACCAGTATTTCAAATACCAGCAGCATCACCCACGGTGAAGGGGTTTCAGCAGCGCTTCCAGACTAAGACAAGACTACAAAGCGTCAGAGGCACACTTCTGAGTGATTAGCCACTGAAGACCTTCTGGATAGAATTGAAACGTGGTCAGATAGATTTAAAATGGTCTGTGTAGCAATGTAACATTGTCAGAGACGGTGCCAGAAGATGAGCCCTTCAGGTAGGCAGGCCTTCAAAATATGACTGAGGAAGAGCTGCCTTCTCAGAGTAGAGCCGACCGTAATGACATGGATGCAGTAAAGCCTTCAGAATCTTCCTTTAAATATGGTTTAAAATGAGAGAAAAACAAACAGCTGCAGACATCTATTAATAATCAGAACATTGAATATATAGAGTGTGGATGTAGGAAAATTGGAAGTTGTCAAAAATGAAATGAAGTACAGAAAGATTAATATCCTAGGCCTTAATGAGCTGAAATGGAGTGGTATTGGTCATTTGAATCAGCTAATCATATAGTTTACTGTACTGAGAGTGATCAACTCAAGAGGAATGGCACAGCATTCATCACCAAAAGTAGTATTTCAAGATCTACTTTGGATGACAGTGATCGGATACTATCCATCTGCATACAATGAAATCCAGTTAATAAAACTAGTATTCAAATTGACGTGCCAACAACTAAAGCCAGTGATAAAGAAATTGAAGAATTCTACCAACATCTTCACTGTGAAATTGATCAAATATGCAGTCAAGATGGGGTGATTTGTAATGTGAGAGTTGGAAACAAAAAGAGAGAGACAGTATTTGGGAAATATGGCCTTGAAGACAGATATGAAGCATTTTACAAAGCCCACAATTTCTTCATTCCCTATACTTTTTCCCCCCAACAACATAAACAGCAACCCTAAAGTTTAGTGCCTTCAAACAGCAACCATTTAGCATCACACAGTGAGTCCGGAACCCTGGCACAAGGTGGTCGTGGTTCTGCCTCCGGGTTTCTCACACTGCCACAATCAAAGTATCCAACAGGACTATGGTCATCTCAAGATTCATCTAAGACTCAATCACTGGTGTGATTGCTGGCTGTGTGATTCGTGGGCTGTTTGAGGATCTCAGCTCCTTGTTGTCTCTTGGTTAGAAGATGTCCCCCGTTCCTCTCATGAGTAAGGTGATCAGATTGAAAGCGGGACACCATTGACCGTGTGTGTGTGGGGGGGGTGTTCTTGATTAAAAATTTGGTCTATATGGACCAAATAGACCGTTCCCTAGCTTGTTGTGCATTCTTTCCAAAAATCGGGACTTTTTTAAAACGCCAAAAATAGGGACTGTCCCGCCAACAGCGGGACGCCTGGTCACCTTACTCATAAGGCAGCTTAGGCTATGACAGCTTGCTTTATCGGAGAAAGTAAGTGAGAAGAGCCAGAGTGTGTTGAAAGAAAACAAAGTCACCATCTTTTAAAACCTAATCACAGCAGGGGTATCTCATTACTTTTTCCTTATTCATTGCAAGTGAAATGGCATGTCCAGTCTGCACTTAGACGGTGAGGATTACACAAAGGTGTGAATTATACAAAGGGATCATTGGGGACCTGCCTTAGACTGCCATACCACAGGAGATAGAGAAGGAAACTGAATGGAGATCAGACAGGAAATGGTGAGCTGGTATTCACCGATGTATGTAGGAAATTTCCCAAAGAAAGCACACTCCCATCGGTCTCCACATTCATTATCTTGTATCTCAAAAAACACACTCTATGGAAGCTTAAATTACCTTCTTTCTATAAATGAGACCCAGAGAGCTAAACGGGCTTGTTCCACACCCAGAAATAGCAAAACAAGACACAGACTGGAGTGTCTACCTTCAGTTTGTGTCTCTTCCTCTGTAGTATGATGTCCTTACAGCACCCTAGCATTACTTCTTGTGCACTACCACGTTCCTAAGACAACCCAGGCCTCTCCCCTTCCACAGCTGATATATTTTCTGGAACAAGTGGCGAGATCTTTTGCTGCGTTGTCCGTTTCTGCATGTGTAGGACATAGATGAGGTTATGCGTGTTCAAGAGAAGATAAAGTGTTGAAGGGAAATCGTGGATATTCAATTTCTGCTGGTTCGACCATGTCAGAACTCCTACAGGGACAAAAACCGTTTTATTTCAAGGTTTTCCAAGGCATTCCTGATTTAAGAAAATTTTATTCTGGTTAAATTTGCATTTCATCCTCCAGACTAGAGTTTAAAAGACTCTCTGAAAGACTTCAAGAGGTTTACAGGCTTTCGCCCGATCCCCCACTTTGAAAACCTGATCTCCTCTGGCTTCATTGGGATGCAAAAAAACGTTTCTGCTAGTAAGCGTGGTTTGATTTGTCGACTTGTTTCACTTTTAGTGCAGACATGGAATGGACTCTTTTGAGTAGATAAACTTGAATATTAAGGCTTCTGTGCATGCTGCTCTACATGACCTACAGTCCAAACATTTAGAGTGTTTCATTTGCCCTCCTTTTATCTCTCCCACACCCCTTTGTTTCTTTTCTCTCTCTCTGCCCTTTGCTTAGTATAAAAAAGTCTCAGATGGCTTTTGTTCAGGGAAGTAATTACTAGGCTTTGCTGGGACTTGTCCTTCCACAAACCTTCTTTTTCTTTTTTTAATCATTTTATTGGGGGCTCGTACAACTCTTATCACAATCCACACATCCATCCATTGTGTCAAGCACATTCCCACAAAACCTTTCAAAACCAATTCAACTCTATAAAATTAACCTGTCCGAATATGAATGTATATGCATTTTAACATCTTTAGTATATAGCTTATTAAATGCACATTGGAATGAATCTAATGGGTATACTTTTGCAGAAATGTTTCTTATTTTATTTATTTGTTCACACTGTGCTGTCTTCCAAAAAGGAGCTGAGGCGGTTGTTGTTTGTCTGTTTGTTTGTTTCATATAAACAAATGTGCTGAACAGGAAAAAAAGAAAAGTCTCTGTCAAACCATTATCTGGATTTACGGTTACTTAAAGGCAATTATGCTGAAGACTTTTATGGGGATTTGGAAAGGTGCAGCCCTTGGAGAGCAAGTTGCAAGACTCAGTATGGTGGTCTGGGAATGGGAAATGGACCAGTGCCAAAAGCCGGCGCCTCACCAGAGGGTCACTGATCAGCTCTGGGGAGCTATCAAGGACTACAGAGCGTGGAATCCCATGGCCTAGTCAAGCCTGTTCCCTTACATCCCACCTCCCTTACATCCCACCCTCCCCTGGGTGCTTTGCCCGACGCAGAGCTTCTCTCGAGCTCTGTTCACCTCGGACTTCTTTCCTCCTCCAAACTTACCACTTATGTATCCCTCCTCTATGTCAACCTCTGGGCTAGACACTAGACACACCGACATGAATGAAGCTTTTACTGCCTCCTCGTGACCCGAAGGAGGGAATTCCTGGCCAAGTTTCTCCCTTCTTTTCTCCAGCCTCCATCTCCAAATATAAAGTGCCGATTCACCTTGGAGCCCTGATGGTGCTGTGTGTTGGGCTGCTAGCAGTAAAATTGGCAGTTCAATTCTATTAGATGCTTATGGGAGAAAATGAGGCCGTCTGCTCTGGTCAAGATTTACAGTCTTCACATTAGTAGGCCACTGGAGATCCCCTTGCAGAGGGGTCTCGGGGAGGAGATGAGCCAGTCAGGGTGCGATGTAACAATGATGAGAAATACA
>NW_022104341.1:85469969-85471768 GCF_000313985.2 Echinops telfairi | reverse complement strand
CAGAGAAAAGGAGTCAGTTGAATCCTCCTCTGTGTGGCCATATCATTGTATTCATCTCCTTCCCTGTGCTTTTATGATCCTGATCTCCATTCCCAGCCCCCTGGCTGCGCGCGTCCTCAGTCTCATCAGAAGTAGATCAGGAATGAAGACTTACCCAGCTTTTTACACCTGAATGCTCTGCAACATCAGTACCTATGAACACCTGCAGCACTAATCAACCCATGACAGCATGGGCCAAACTGAGGAACACGATGCGCAATCCTGGAAGATTCTCTTGAAGGAAGAACGGGGTGGGGGGGACCGAGAAGGGGCCGTGTAAGGACATGAGACCAGATGGCAGAAGAAGGAGTCCCGAGTTTGCAAGGGAAGACATCTACAGAAGGGGGCTTTGGAGCTGCATTTTGAAGCACGTGTGGATGTTTTGACAAGCAGCAAGCTGTGGTACGGCGTTCTAGGCTGAAGACACAGCGCGAGCAAAGACTCCGAGCAAAGACTTGTCTGTGCATCTGCAGGTGTCCCGGCCGTCTAGAGCACACGGTGTGAGTCAAAGAAGAGAAGGCTGTAGAAGTGAGGAGCAGTCGGCCCAGGAAGAGACCCGGTTGCCACACAGAAGAGTTGAAGTGGAAGTCCTCAGCTGGCAGCCTTGAACGAAGGAGGACCAAAGTCAGAGCTGCGTGTCAGGAAGATGGCTCTGGCAGTCACGCAAAGGTGTATGACCTACAGAATGCAGACCTGGCTGTTGAATGCAGGCCCTAATACTGGAGAAAATAGAGTTCCCGAGTGCTCAAGACCAGACAGACAGACAGAAAATGTTCCAGGCTGGACCAGGGAAACACTGGGGGAAAAGAACCATGAAGAGGGTCCTGGAACGGGAGCTTCCCTGTCGGGTAGTTCAAGGCCTCCAGCCCCCAGACATAGCTGCGGGAGGTCAGCACTAAATCCTGAGCTTCCCCTACACCTCCCCTCTGCCATCAGAGCTGCAGCGACCGAATGCTGGGACCAGGGGTGAAGAGAGACCCTAAGGCTGAGGAGGAAGTGCCCAGATCTCAGTGTGGCCAGAGGACTTCATCCAAGGCCTGTAAGCACAGAAAGGTGCAAGGGCTCCCAGCGCTTTGCGCAGGAGATAGGCTCATAAGAGCCCTGGTAGCCCAGCCAGCCTCAAGACGCGCCTTTTCCCGAGGCTGACACTCTGGCTCAGCTCTGTCTGCAGCTCCCCGGTGTCTGTCAGGTCCCAGTTCCGGACTTCCTGCCCCAGCCCCAGCCCCGCTCCTACAAGGATGTGTGGCGCCCAGTTGCATTTTTGTGTCTGGTGTCCCCAAAAGACAGGGTCCCCAGGAGGTGAGTAAAAGGGCAGAGCCTGAATTGTTGCTGTTGTTGTTGTTCTCTAGGCGGAACTTGCTGCTGTATCCCCTTTTTGTCAAAGATATTAAAAGTTTTAATATCTCCACTGTTTGCCCTGCTGCTCACCCTGGGTCAGAGCAATCACGGGATATAGGTCCTTTCTGATGGTCGTCTGGAATCCTCAGGGCTGCAGCTCTGGCCCCTTCTCTCCTGTTCTAGCCTCTGAAAGGAAAGAAAGGTGTCTCACCAACAGTGTGAAATGCCGCTCCCGCACCAACAAAGGGCTGAGTGTCGGAGACCAGCTGGACAGTTTAAGATCTCCACAAACACTCTTATTTTGGGAGGCTCCACCCCACTTTATAAGATGCACATTAGATATCGTCAGTGTCACTTATTACACAACTAAATAAGAGTCTAATGAATCAGACTGGCATAGTGGGTCACACATTGGGCTGCTA